>NC_091064.1:167153927-167465871 GCF_000393655.2 Nicotiana sylvestris | reverse complement strand
TTGATTGATTCTTTAAAACTTGTGTAATTTGTTTAATTAGATATCATCATTTTTACCTTTCAACATTACAAATTTGGAATATGTGTAGAATAGTTTAACTAGGCCTCAATATTGGAATAAAATGGGCCAGGTTCAGTTTAATACTACCTACGTTGGGCCTGGGCCCATGCTTGGCAAACGGACTTTCCATATGCACCTTTATATTCTGCTTTAACAAACCGCGCTCGGAACTTAGCTATAACATGTAATTTAATTAGTACCTTTTTCTTCATTTACGTTAGAGACAAACGAAATAGAAAACATAGTCATTATAGGACGACCTTTAAAATAAAAATGAGATGAGCCTCGCCAAATAAACTATAAATTGTGGGGGCCTCAATAAATATTGTACTTAATTTTTAGACTTCGGGATGGGCCGTTTAGTGAATTTCACGGCCTTTCCCAAAATAATAACGCATTAGTCTCTTTAGGGCGCGCCTTTAAATTTATCTTCTCAAACTCGGGTGCACATTTATGTGACCCAAATCCAAATCCCAATGAAGTTGAAATGTGTCAACAACCACGGGTGCATTTATGTGACGTGATTCGAGACATGTTTTTACGACGTTGCAATTCTCTTTTAAAATAATAATAATAAAAGCGGCTAAAAGTTAAAATTTGCACATAGACTCATAATTGTTAAAAATCAGATAATTTACGCCAAAGATGACAGTTGAGCGACCGTGCTAGAAACACGGAACTTGGGAATGCCTAACACCTTCTCCCGGGTTAATAGAATTCCTTACTCGGATTTCTGGTGCACGGACTGTAATACAGAGTCATCCTTTTCCTCGATTCGGGATTCAACCGGTGACTTGGGACACCACAAATCTCCCAAGTGGCAACTCAAAAATAAAGAAATAAATCCCGTTTCGATTGTCCTTTAATTGGAATAAACTCCCTTCCGCGTCTCTTTTGCTGGTGGCGCAGGCGAAAAAGGAGGTGTGACAGCTCTGGCGACTCTGCTGGGGACGTAACCCAGAATCTTTGGTTCAGGGTTCAGAATTCGAGCTTAGATGAATTGTTATATTTGGCTTTATTTATCATCTGATTTTATTACATGTTTTGTCCTAATATGCAAAAATGTTGCTTTTTACCGCTTTGATATTATCTGAACTGTATACATAAACTGCTACGAATTCCCTCTCTTCTCTCTCTTAAGGAGTGCACGCTGGTCGTGACTTCTTTTTGTTAATGTCATATCCCAAAATAGAACGAGGATTCAGAGGAGTTGCAAAACCGGATGATCTTTTGGTTACCGGTACGCAGTTCCCATCCTCGGCTCGAGTTGTCCGCTCGGGTAAGCCAGGTCTAGAACAAACACCCAAGATAAACCTAGTATAACAAAACCTCATGTCGGATCCCTAGTAGGAACGCTTATTTGCATCATGTGCACTTGACAAGGGGACTCAACACAGGGTTTGGGTCCGTCTAGGACAAGCGACCTGAAATGAAAAAAGACCATCCTGCTGCATCCTGTTTGTTTTACGTATTTATTTGCTGCAGACTTGCATGCTGACCGGCTTCTGAAAATACTGGAATATTGAAAAAAAAAGAAAAAAAGAAAAAAAAAATAGCAGTATAGAGAGAAAATTCCGAGTTACCGGCGAACTTTGCCAAAATTTCGTGAAAAAAAAATGTTTTTTTTAGTGTAATTTATTTAAACAAGTCTTGTTGTCAGAATTAGTTTATTGTCGTTGCCCGAACTACGCCGGTTTGATTCTCACAGGATGTGAGATACGTAGGAAACCCTCATCGGGTCCAACCTCCCCTTTTGCAAAAATAGCCAAAAAACAAATGTCAAAAATTTTAGTTTTTCGTCGTAAATAAGTCGGGTGATTCCATTCTTGTAAAAATAGCCAAATGTCCCTAAAAAGACGTCGGAAGGCTATTTTTGCGAGAACAGCCACTGTTGGTCATTTTTAAGGTTTTGTCCCGTTGGTAAAACACAACCTTTAAATCTTTTTCGAAGTGCTAAAGGGTCGTATTGACAATACCGGAGTTTTAAATGTGTGTCAATTCTTCCTTTGAGTCCAATGAGTCTTAATCACCCCAAACAAACATGCAGAATGAGCACGGGTCCAAGTTTGCCGGTAATAGTTAGGAGCAAGATCCCTTTAGAGTTGCGATTGTGGTGGGAGGATTTGGAAAAGTCAGAGCGAGATAAGATCAAATCACATCTGGGAGGCCTCACCAGTTTGTTGAACGTCAGACCCAGATGTGACATCATAAAAGCTTTGGTTACATTTTGGGACCCGGCCCACAATGTATTCCACTTCTCGGATTTTGAACTCACCCCAACCTTAGAAGAGGTAGCAGGATATATGGACATTACTGAGGGGCTAAGGCATAAATATCTGATTGCACCAAGAACCGTCAATTCGCACAAGTTCATGGATCTGCTGAAGATAAGCAAGGGAGTCCCGTACTCTGAATTGGATAGGGGGTTTTCTACTTTGCAGTTCATATACCAGAGGATGGGCATATAGGAGAGTTCGACAATCCGGAAAGCGGGGTTTGCAGCAGAGGGAATCGGACAAAATGGGATGAACATAGGCGGTTCGCCTTCATGGTAGCATTCTTGGGCATTGTGGTATTTCCTCGGAAAGACAGAAATATTGATTTAAAGGTGGCTGGAGTCGTCAAGGTCCTAATCACCAACAACAAAAGCACGTTGGCCCCTATGATAGTGTCCAAGATATACCGAGCTCTCACAGCCTGTAAAGTCGGGGCAGATTTTTTCGAAGGGTGCAACTTGTTATTGCAAATGTGGATGATCGAGCACTTGTGTCATCATCCTCAGTATATGAGTTGTAGATCTACAAACGAAGGTTGCATTGAAGGATATAACACGAGGGTTTCAGGGCTCAAATTGCCAGAAGGGTCTGAAAACTGGGTATCTTGCCTTCGCGCCATCACTACAGCACAAATAGGGTGGACATTGGGTTGGCTTCCTGTTGAAGAAATTGTGTACATGCCCGCCACGGGTCCTTACTTCCTCTTAATGGGACTCCAAGGCATTCAGCCTTATGCGCCTTACCGGGTGATGAGACAGTTAGGGAGGTGTCAGGTGGTACACCTAGATGAAGATCTCAGCGTTTATGCAATCGAGGTTAGCACCAACGGCCAATTTCATGAAGAAGCCGTTCGTTCTATATGGAATGAATGCCAATATTTAACGGTAAAAACTCGAGTGCGCGACCTATCCCGAGGTGAAGTCTCACCGGCTTATATCGCCTGGTACAGGAAGAAAGATGTTATAAGAGATGAGTCAGAGCGACTAGCCAAAAAAGCCCACATTCAAGGGTTTATTGAGGCGTCGCAAGAACCGTGGGACTGGTTGGCCAAAGAGCGGGAAGATCGGGCCAAAATAGGCAAGCTGAAACAATAAATTAAGGATCTGAAATTTGAGAACAAGGTGCAGGTTGCTGCCGACGAAGGAAAAAAGAACAAACTAGCCAGAGAAAGCGAGATCCTCAAAGCTCAGATCCGGAAGATGAAAATGGATGCCGACAACCAACGGAGAAGCCGGTCCAATAAAAGGTTGATAGCAGGGTTAAGGAATCAAGTCGTTGAAAGCCGAAAAGGCTTGGAAAGATCCGAGGCTAGCATAGCAAGAATACAGACCAGATGGGCAAAAGGTATAGCAGCGCGGAAAAAGCACCTATGGCAAGTGAGAAGGGATTATGAAGGGAGCGTTGTAATATTAAGAGAAATAAATTCCACTCTCAGTGATCGGGTCTTTAAACAAACCCGAGATGCTAGAACGGACAGGGAACGCTGCTATGATTCAATAGCCCGAATGGAAGAACAAATGGAGAGGTTCCAAGATCAGCTCGTTGATAACACTCAAGTATTGGGATTAAAGAATCAACGAATAGAACAGCTGTGTATGGAAAGGGATAGAATCAGGGGTAGGATCGATGAGATTGGGCACTACATCACCATGAAGTGTCTAACATGTGAAGAAATGCCCCGTGATACCCTTTTTGCCTCAGTCATGGGATATGTCCACCGGATCATGGAGGAATTAAAAAGCTTGCAAAGAGGCCTGGCACTAAAACCCGCGGAAAGGCCGAACGATGCCTCGCAGGCACCAAAATTCAAAGCTTTAATATATCCCTAGTTCAAGTCTGCACTTGTTTGGTTTTTAAAAGTCTGTTGTCTACCCCTCTGTTCTCTTTTCATATCAAACAATGTTAATAGTATGGAGTCTGTATTTCGCTTGTTTGTTTTTCTTCAATTGCGTAGCTTGTAATAACGTTTTTTGGTAATAAAATGCAAAGTTGCGTCTTTATTTTTTTTTTACTTGTGGCAGAACTACGTCTGGTCTGATTCTGCGGGGACATGATACGTAGGCAATCCACATAAGATTCGACCACCACTAAAAGATAGAAAGAAGAGGCAAAGTGAATAAAGAAAGGACATAAGCCGGAATGACGCATGCAATCCAAGCAAAAACATGTTAGAAATGGTTAACTAGGAACATTGCATTCCCCAATGTGAAATTGCAATATGTGTTAAACTCTAACGCTAACAAGTTTGTTGTTCTAATATCAGAGAAAGAGATTTCAAAATAGTTAGCTCGTTAGAACGTTCTGGCAGATTACCATTACCACACAAGATCAAAATGGCCCATTCCGGAAAGTATGTCTGGTTCGGACAAAAGTGTCGAGGAGGAAAAGTCGGAGATGCAAATGATGAAGGAGGAAATGGACAAGTTGAGACAAGAGATTGCTGGGATGCACCTAGCCTGGGCTAAGGGACAAACACCACCAATACTTCCCCCTACTCCTACCCTTTCACCAGCTCGGACTTTGGAACACCCTTCCACTGGTCCATCAACGAGCTTCCCCATTGCCCAATACTATCAAGGGGAAACTTCCTATAATCCCCAAGCTTCACCACCCAAACAAAACCCTCCTCCACCAGCTGTTCTTGTTTTCGTAGCACCTCCACCCGCCACATTGCAAAAATCACCCGAGGAACCAGTGTTTTTTTTTCACGACAACCAGTACTATCCTTATGAACTCACCTTCAAATCACCCGAGCCATACATTTATACCCCTCACCTTCAAACAGAAACTGAGAGGCCAGCTAAGAACCCGAAGCAGGATGAAGTGCTCCGTAAAGTAAAAAGCCTGGAGCAATCCTTCAGGAATATGCATGGATTGGGCAGCCAAGTTAGTGTGGCCTACAAAGATCTGTGTCCCTTCCCCGATGTTCAATTACCGGCAGGTTTTAAGATGCCAAAGTTTGACTTATATGAAGGACATGGTGATCCCATGGCACATCTACGAGGTTTCTACAGTAAGATGAGAGGGGCAGGTGGAAAGGATGAGTTGCTGATTGCTTATTTTGGTCAAAGTTTAAGCGGGTCCGCATTAGAATGGTACACGAGGCAGGATCCTAGCAGGTGGTATACCTGGGACGATCTAGCACAAGCATTTGCAGGTCATTTCCAGTATAACCTCGAGATCGTCCCCGACCGTCTCACACTGTTAAAACTTGAGAAAAATCCTGGAGAGAGCTTCAGGGAATTCGGATTCCGTTAGACAGAACAAGCGGCAAGAGTCGATCCGCCAATGAGGGAAGGTGAAATGGTGGACTACTTCTTACAAACTTTGGAGCCAACTTACTTTGGTCACCTGGTGACGTCAGTTGGTAAATCTTTCAATGAAGTAGTAAAAATGGGTGGCATGGTTGAAGAGGGACTCAGGTCCAACAAGATAATGAGTTATTCGGCGATCAAGGCCACAACTCAAGCTATCCAAAGCGGCACAGGAGGTGCGCTCGGGAAAAAGAAGAGAGAGGAGGTCGCAACAGTCGAAGCAGGTACTTGGTCCAGATCAAGAGGTCCAGCCCCTCGCTACCAAACCAGACCCCATTACCCAAATTATCCACACAATCCATACAACCCTCAACAACCCCATTATCCACCACAAGAGCTCCATTTCTCCGTCCATCACGCCCAAACTTACACCGAGCCTCCGGCTCGTCCGCAATGGCGTGCGCCGGCTCCCCAACATACATATCCACCTCCACAAAACACATATCCCCCTCCACAAAACACATATCCACCACCAAGGGCCTACAAGAATCCTTCAGGGCCAAGCTTCCGTGGAAATCAGGCTTTCAGAAACGAAAGGATGCAGAAGCCGAGAACATTCACTCCGTTGGGAGAAACCTATACTACTCTATTTCACAAGTTGAGGCAGATAGGCTTATTAAGTCCTGTTGAACCCAAATTGCCAAATCCCCTTCCCAGAAATCTGGACCATTCAGTAAGCTGTGAATATTGTTCGGGGGCTCCCGGGCGTGATACTGAGAAGTGTTGGAAGTTGAAGACTGCCATACAAGATCTTATTGATGTGAGCACGTGATTTTTGCCCTAAATATGATTATTCCCAAAATCCCAAACAAAATTATTTTTCTTTATTTTTTTTTTTTACAATTTTTGTGCATATTGGTGTCATTTTCTGATAATTGTTGCATTCTATTTGCGCATGTTAATTCCTATAAAATACAAAAATATGCATTTTTGCATTTTTAGGTTTTAGTTTTAGGTTTTTAGTATCAATTAAGGTTTAATTCGTTTAGAACAAAACATGAAAATCACAAATTAGTGCATTTTTGCATTTTAATGATTTTTATTGGGAGTTTGTCATGAAATAGTTTTTTAAAGCAATTTTAGGAATTAATTAGTCTTTGTTTCGAAATAATTAGGATTTTATGTTAGTTTTTACATCTTTATCGGAATTTTAAAAAAAAAAGAGAAGAAGAAGAAAGTAATTAAAAATAAGAAAAGGAAAAAGAAATAAAGAGTAGAAGAGTGGTCTTATTAAAGACCCAAAGTTGGGCCAATGCGTTGGAATTTTCAGGACCAAACGCCCTAAACCCCTTGCAAATCAGTCCAGCCCAAACCCCCAACCCGGTCCGGTCCCTAGTAAGTCCAAACGACGTCGTTTCCCCAGCATTTAACCACGATCGTTGGATCCCATCAATCCAACGTCCGGATCTAACTAGGTTGTTTGGTATATAAATGTCCGAAACTTCCCCCCCACCCCCCCACCCCATTTTCCTCATCTTCCTCACTTCACCTATCCTCTCAAACCCTAAATCCGCGCCGCCCCTAAATCCCTCGCCGGCGTTGAACGCCACTTACCCCGTTCAAACCCAGATTAACACCACAAAACCCCCATGAATCCCTCTTTCCACTCCCGTTATTAGTTTTTCTCGAATAAGGCCGGAGCTCGTCGAATCTTCAATTGAAGTTTCCGGTCAAATCGAAGGTTTATCCAAACCAGCCCAAAATCACACCACACAATCCCCGGCCTTCCCTCAACACTAATCCATGTTTATTTTCCTTCAAATCACTGTGAAACGGCTCGAATCTTAGATCTAAGAATTTCTGGCCAAAACCCTAAACCAAAATCTTTGTGATTTCGAACCGTAGTATCCTTAACCATGTGTTCTCTTGTAAGAACACATGAAATCTGAAAGGATTCAAACGTTAGTGACTGGCCGGAGTTCCTCGTGCTTCTGTGAGTTTTTCCTGTTTCTTTTTACTCGCATGGTTGAAGTTTTAGTTACAGTTTTTGTTTCATTAAGTGTTCTGTTAATTTTATGATTTATTTGTATTAGTATAGTTCTGTCATTTACAGTTAGTTCTGAGTTTGATATTTTAATGTTCGATTGCGAGTTTATTGGTTAAGAATTAGTTTAATTTCATTTAACGTTGAGCATGTTAGCTTAAGCCCTGCTTTGATTGATCATAGTTTCTGGTTTGTCTTAGTTTGATTAAGTGGGTGTATTTGAGCAATTGGGATTGGTTAGTTTAATTAGTTGATTTCTGAGTGCTAATTAATCAATTTCAGTTAGTTTTAGATTAAATTAGGGGATTGGTTATAGCTGTTAAGGATGAGGGTAGGATCAGTAACTTAGAGAAGCCTTCAGGGGTAGTCTGGGTATGGAAAAGGGTAGTTCTGATAGGAATAGTAATTTCAAAGTATTTGAAAGGGTAGTATAGGTATTGTATGGGTAGAAGAATACCCTAGGGCCTTCTAGAATAGGATTTTAGTGCACATTTCAGCACAATAGGGGTGTTTACTTGTTTAGCAAGTCAAGAATAGAGGGACTAAATTGAAATAAGGGAGGGACTAAAAAAAGAAGGCCTAAAATCTGATCTATTCTCTTTGGTTGCCTATAAAGGGCATGAAATGCCTTGGGAAAGGGGGTTCTTCTTCTTCTTTCAGCTCTAAGTTCGAAAATCTCCACAAAAGGCTCTCCTCCCTGCTTTCAATTCCATATTGCAGAGGTGTTTAGGTTCAGCTGGGAGGGCTAGGAGTGCATTTGAAGTATGTGTTGAATTGATCTGTGGAGTCTGCTTGTATTTCTGGTTTTCAAAGCAGTTCCTAGCATGTTCTGTGGTGTATATTGTTGAGTTTGTTGTTGTTGCTGTTCAAAGTAGCTGACTCCTTTCCTTTTCTCTATTTACATTCCAATTTCCAGGTACATTTCTTTGAACCTCACTAATGTATGCTCGTTGAAGTTGAAATGAAATGTTCAAAGGGTCTATTATTCAACTGAAGGCAGTCTGTGTTTTAACTGATATTCATAGTGTAGCTTTCTGTTATATAAACTGGCAGTTATATGTAATTAAGATTGTCTAGTAGGGTTGATTACATGTTGAATGTTGCACAACGTTGAACTGTTGAAATGGGCATTTGAAATAGCATTGAGCATAGGTTTGGTTTAATTTAAAGGTTCGTGTGAATTTAATAGTCATCAGTAGCAATTGGATCTATGTAAATGACATGTGAATTCAGGAGCAGGTCTGGTGACATTTAGCCTAGTTACTAATATTTTTGTCGTTGATCATGCTAGTATAACAGAATGTCTGCTTTTGATTAAAGGTTCTGAAATCGATTGATAGGCAAACCTGATTTATTGTTGGTATATTGGTATCGAAAACAGTTAAAAATCATGAAACAAAACTCATTCACAATTGATTTAGTTCATTAAAAGCAGCAGGTCTTGATAGGTAATTGGTAGGATAAATCGTTTAGGAATTTTGGAGTTCACGGCTTCAGTAAAATGAGGGTATGCATTGTCATTGTAGTGACTCGTTGATGTTATATCAATTGTTGCAGTGGAATCGTACCCATATTCGTTGGGCCAATTGGACTATATCAAAGTCATGAGGCAGGCCCATTTTTTATTTGAATTTGGTTCTTAGTTTACTTCAATGTAATTCAATTCTAAATTAATCAGTCTTTTAGAGACACATAATAAGTAGGAAATCATAGTTACTTCGGGATTACTACTAGCCTCGCCCAAATAAAATCACTAATTACGGGGCCCTCAATGTGGTTACTAAAAATGATTAGAATTTGGGATGGCCATTTTGCGAACTCCACGGTCTTCCCCAAAATAATATTGTGCTAGAATCTTTAGACGCAATTTAATTAAATTACTTTCTTAAACTCGGGTGCGCATTGATGCGACCCAAATCCAAATCTCGACAAAGTCGAAATGTGTCGATAACCACGACTGCATTGATTGCGACACGGTTTGAAACGCATTTTCACGACGTCGCAAGTCTTTTAAAATAAATAATGATAAAGCAGTGTAAAATTTAATAAAGGGCACATAGGTTAGCATGTATTGAAATCAGATAAAATAAAATACAGCAGTTAAGCGACCGTGCTAGAACCACGGAGCCCGGGAATGCCTAACACCTTCTCCCGGGTTAACAGAATTCCTTACTTGGATTTCTGGTTCGCAGACTGTTAACAGAGTCATACATTTCCTCGGTTCGGGATTCAACCGGTGACTTGGGACACCATTAATCTCCCAAGTGGCGACTCTGAATAATTAATAACTAAATCCCATTCCGATTGTCCTTTAATTGGAAAAACTCCATCACGCCCTTTGCGGGGTGTAGTGAAAATGGAGGTGTGATAGCTCTGGCGACTCTGCTGGGGACCGAACCCAGAATCTCTGGTTCAGGGTTCAGAATTCGAGCTTAGATAAATTGTTGTATTTAATTGTATCTGATTTTCCTACATGTTTTATGTTAAATGTGTTAAATGTTATCGCTTTGATATTATCTGAACTGTATATAAACTGTGTCGACGCCCTTCTCTCTTCACCTCCGAGGATGTGCTTATTGGTTGAGACTCCCTATTCTGTTAGTGTCATACCTTGAAATAAGAAAGAGGCCGGACAAGTTACGAAGTCGGATGGCCTTTTGGTTCCCGGTAAGTTGCCCTCTCCTCGACTTGAGTTGTCCGCTCGGGTACATAGTCTAGAACACTAACCCAGGTTTTGAACATAGAATAACGTGACTTCATGCCGGATCCCTAGTAGGAACGCTTATTTGCATCACGTTGCATTTGACTTAGGGGACTCAACACAGGGGTTGGGTCCGTCTAAGACTAGCAACCTGAAATGAAAAGACCGTCCTGATGCATCCTACTTGCTCTGTACATATATTTGTTTCGAACCTGCATGTTGACCGGTTTCTGAATCTCGGGAATGTTGGAAAATTGAGAAAAAAAAGAGAAAAGAGAAAAAAGAAATATCAGTTAGGGAGTTAATTGATTATTTTAGAAATAAAAATCAATGACCAATTACTGGCGAAACTCTGCCGAAATTCTGAGAAAATAAAAAAAAAATATTTTATTTTGTTTTACTAAAAAAAAAAGCAAAGAATAATAGAAAAAGAGTCTTTTATTTTTGGAAAGTTGGTTGTTGAAAAAGAAAAGGATAAAAGAGTCTTTGTTTTAGTTTGAAAAACATAAGTTGTTTCATTATTTGTTGAAAAAAAGAAAGGAAAAAAAGAGTCTGTTATTTTTAGCTTGGAAAAATAGGCTGTTTTATTGTCTGTGAAAAATGAAAGAGAAAAAAAAAGTCTTGTTTCTAAAAATAGTTTTTATTCGCTTATGAAATGCCAAAAATGAAAATGAAAAAAAAGCATGTTTTAAAATAGTTCGGTTAATTTGCCCGAACTACGCATGGTTTTATTCTCACGGGGCGTGAGATACGTAGGCAACCCTCATCGGGTCCAACCTCCCTTTTGAAAAAATAACCAGAAAATATCAAAATTTTAATTTTGTCATAAATAAACCAGGTGATGCCGTTTTGTCAAAAAATAGCCAAATGTTCCCAAACGGAACGCCGGAAGGCTGACCTTGCATAGATAGCCACCTGTGGTCACGTTTGTTTTTCAATCCACACAACCTTAAGTTTTCGTCCTCGAGGCGTTGAAAGGCCGTGTTGCAATACTGAGTATTTTTATCTTAATTTTTTTTTTTTAAAAAAAGAGAGAAGTAAGAATTGTGAATAAGCTAAGTAGAGCTGTCTTGTCATAAATAGCCTTAAAATCTTTGTTCCCAAAATGCTGAAGGGCCATGTTTGAGAGTCAAGTGCTTCGCTTGAAAATATATAGGTAATTTTTAGATAGTTTTTTTTTTCAAATAAAAGTTTTCTTTTTGCTTAAACGCTTTAATAAATGTGCAGGATGAGCACGATGATAAATGAGCCCTTTTCAATAATGACCAAAATCCCTTTTGAGCTGCAATTATGGTGGAATGATTTAGGCAAAGAGGGGCAAGACGAAGTGAAAAAATATTTGAAAGACCTTCCGGATTTATTAAACATTCAGCCTCGGGGGGATATTATCAGGGCATTGGTCGCCCATTAGGATTCGGCACATAATGTATTTCATTTCTCAGACTGTGAGCTCACCCCAACATTAGAAGAAATAGCGGGATATATCGGAAGTGATCAAGCTCCATTGAGGTTCAAGTACTTGATTGCTCCTAGGGCTATTACCATACACCGATTCGTGGATTCCTTGAAAATACCTCGAACAGTTCATCATCCCGATTTTGCAAAGGGTTTCCGCAGTTTCCGCTTCATATATGATAGGTATGGCCACGTGGGCGGGTTCAACAATCCAGACTTTAAGCTATGCAGTAGAAGTAACCGACAAAAATGGGAGGAACACAGGCGGGTGGCTTTCATGATAGCCTTTTTGGGCCTCATAATATTCCCAAGGAAAGACGGTAATATTGATTTGAAAGTAGCAGGGGTCGTCAGTACCTTGAAAACCATGGGGAAAAGCACTTTAGCACCTATGATCGTGGCTGATATTTTCCGAGCTCTCACTGCGTGCAAAGCCGTGGGCAAATTTTTTGAGGGATGTAACGTGCTGTTACAAATGTGGATGACTGAGCATTTGTGCCCTCGCTCTCAGCTATTGAGTTATGGTTCGGTTGAGAAAACTTGTATAGGTGAATTTTACACAAGAATCAAAGGGGCTAGTCTACCTGAAGGAGTCACGGCCTGGACATCATTATATCGGAACCTCAATGCCAGCCAGATACAGTGGGTGCTTGGATGGTTGCTTGTCGAAGAGGTCATATATATGCCAGCAGCCCGCCCGCATTTTTTGTTAATGGGACTCAAAAGCATCTAGCCGTATGCACCATATCGGGTTCTGAGGCAACTCGGGAGATATCAAATAGTACCGAGAGATGAAGAACTGAGTACCCAAGTGGTCGAAATCAGTCCTGACGGTCGATTCCCCGAGGAAGAAGTTTGCCAAATTTGGAGTGAGTGTCAACATTTGATGGCAAACACTTGTGTGTCTGATAGGGTTAAAGGGGAAGTTGCCCCAAGGTATCATGATTGGTTCAGAGGTGACGTGGCATGTGGGAGGCCGGCTAAAAGACCTCATCTCGAAGATTTCGCCAAGTCGTCCCAAGAGCAGTGGGATTGGTTAGCAAAGGAAGAAGGCTATCGAGTTGAGATCGGTAAACTGAAGCAGCAAGTTGAGAGTCTGAAATTCGAGAACAGTGTACAGGTTGCCGCGGATCAAGGGGAAAAGAATAGACTGGCTCGAGAAAATGAAGCACTTAAGGCCCAAATCCGGCAATTGAAGATAACCGTCGATAAGCAACCGAGGAGCCGATCCGATGAGCAATTGATAAAAAGATTGGAAAACGAAGTCAGGGAATGGCGGGATGAATTAGAAAAATCTGAGAATGTCATGGCAGAACTTAAAGCACAATGGGCTACAAGAACAGAGGAGCGTCGCCAGTACTTGAATCAGTTAAAAAGGGACCATGAGAAAATTGTTGTCAATTTAAAGAGAAAAGTGGTTGCCCTTGAGGGTAAAGCGGTTAGACAGGCTAGAGATTTTGAAATTGAAAGTGGACATTGTTACGACTTGTTGGCCCAAATGGAGGTAGAAGTGCAGCGGCTGCAAGACCAACACCTGCAGGACTCTCGAGCTTTAAAGACGTGCAGCGATCAGATAAGACGCTTGCTCATAGAAAAGAAGCAAACAAAAGACAGGATTAGAGCCATTGCTCATGCTATTTTCAGGAGATGCCGGGATTGTGAAGACATGACCCATACTACTTTTGTCTCAGCAGTGATGATCTATGTGAAGCGAACCATGAATGAGTTAGAGCAGCTTGAAAGGGATTTGGATCCTAGGCCCGCGGCGAGGCCGAACCCCCGCGGACACCTAAGTTTGAAGCACTAGAATATGCATAGTCCGTGTCTGTAATTTTCTACCATTTTTGAGTCAGTCTTTCGTATGTCCGTTATTTTTCTGGGTCAAATATGTTTGTAGTCTTAGAGTCTGTGGTTTGCTTTTAAGTTGCGTCTGTTAGTTTCTTTCCAAAAAAAAAGAAGTGTTGAGTTTGTAAGAGTTTGTTTTAGTAATGAAAGTTGAAAATTTTATTTCCACCCTTTATTTTTGCATTTATTTTCACGAACTACGCTTGGTCTGATTCGTGCGGGGTCACGATACGTAGGCAATCTCCATAGGATTCGACCATAATCGTAAGAAAAATAGAAAGAAGAAAAAGAAGAAAATAGAAGGAAAACCGAGAAAGAGAGAAAGAAAGAAAAGAGCGGAAAAACAAAAAAAGATAGAAAAAGCACAAGAAAGGGACAAGGTGATGAAATTTGAAAGAAGGGTAAAAAGAAACGAGGAACGAAGTGCCGGGATGACGCATGCGATCGAGCAAATGCATAACAGAAATGATTAATTGTATAAATGCATTCATGCCAACGTGTGATTGTTAAATCTGTTAAAACCTAATCGCTAACAAAGTGGTTGTTTAAATGTGTGAGTCCAGGCAGGTGGTTAGTTGATTGGCAATTCTGGCAACTCACCCGTACAACACCCGATCGAAAGATCAACTAAAATTGACAGGGCAGGATTCGGAAATCAGCATCGTAGACCCTTCAAATGAGGTTGAGGTAACAGATGTGGGTGCTATGAAGGAAGAGATGAGGAAATTAAAAGCACAAATGGCTGAAATGCATCGGGCATGGTCTCAGGGACATCAGACACCACTATATCCCGCTAATCCATCTTACATCCCACCCTTGGCCCAAGCTCAGGAGCCCACCACCCCCCACGCATCTTCAACTTTCCATTATCCCGCCCAGGGTTATGGTACCACTTCATACGCTCCCCCAGCTCCACCCCCTAAACAGAACCCTCCACCACCCATGGTTCCCGTCTTTGTGGCACCTCCCCCAGCCCCTCTACATAGATCGTCCAGTGAGCTGCTATTCCAAGCTCACGACACCCAATATTACCCTCCCGAACCCACTTTCAAAGCACCTGAGCCATATACCTATTCTCCCCATTTTGAAATCCCGGGAGAGGTTGAGAAACTAGTTAAGAATACAGAACAGGAGGAAGTGATTCGTAAAGTCAAAAGCCTGGAGCAATCCTTCAGGAACATGCATGGTTTAGGTAACCAAGTCAGCGTCGCATACAAAGATTTGTGCCCTTTTCCTGATGTTCAGTTGCCTGCAGGGTTTAAAATGCCGAAGTTTGACTTGTATGAGGGGCACGGTGACCCAGTAGCCCATCTGCGTGGCTTTTGTAGCAAAATGAGAGGTGCTGGGGGAAAGGATGAATTGTTGATAGCATATTTCGGTCAAAGCCTAAGCGGGTCAGCGCTAGAATGGTACACGAGGCAAGACCCCGGCCGATGGTATACATGGGATGATTTGGCACAGGCATTCATTGGCCATTTTCAATATAACCTTGAGATAGTCCCCGACCATTTGTCATTGTTGAAATTGGAAAAGAAGCCTGGGGAGAGTTTTAGAGAGTTTGGTTTCCGCTGGAGGGAACAAGCAGCGAGGGTTGATCCTCCGATGAAGGAGAGTGAGATGGTAGATTATTTCTTGCAAACATTGGAGCCTACCTATTTTGGTCATCTGGTAACATCCGTCGGAAAATCGTTTAATGAGGTAGTAAAGATGGGGGCCATGATTGAAGAAGGATTGAAATCTAACAAGATCTTGAGCTACTCGGCATTGAAAGCAACCACCCAGGCCATCCAAAGCGGTACTGGTGGTGTGCTTGGAAAGAAAAAGAAGGAAGAAGTTGCTACGGTTGAAGCTAGTGCTTGGTCCATGCCCAATAACCCTCCACTCCACTACAATCAACCCAGACACCACCACCCAAACTACCAATATACCCCATATGGCCCACTGCAACACTATTATCCACCACCAGAACCACATTTTTCTATCCACCACGCCCAGACCTACACTCAGCCCCCGGTGCACTCGCAATGGCGTGCACCGAATCCCCAAAACACACATCCACCCCCACAAAACACCTATCCCCCTCCCAGGGCAAACAGACCAGGAACCAACTTTCGCCCGAACCAAGCTTTCAGAAGTGAGAAGGCCCCAAACAGAAAAACATTTACTCCGCTGGGAGAATCTTACACCGCTCTCTTCCATAGATTGAAACAGTTGGGAATGCTGACCCCGATTGAATCCAAAGCACCAAACCCCCTTCCCAGAAACCTGGACCATTCTGTTAGCTGCGAGTATTGCTCAGGGATGCCGGGGCATGATACTGAAAAATGTTGGAAATTGAAAAACGCAATACAAGAGCTCATTGATAATCGCCGTATTGAAGTACAGGCTCCAGAGGCCCCAAACATCAACCAAAATCCGTTACCAGCACATTATGAGGCCAATATGATTGAACTGATACATAAAGGGACAGAGCCTAAGAAACCTTCGCAGGTGGTTATGGTGATTCGTTCTACGAAAGCCAAAGAAAATACAGTGAGTGCAAGGCCAGTGGTTCAGTTAAAAGCAATAAAAGACAAGCCAATATTGGTAATGGGAAAGGGACCATTTGTGGCTGCAAGAAAGCCGGAGCCAGTCAAGATAGTGGTACCAGGGTCATCATCTGCACCCATGGTGGTTGTGAAAGGGGCCTACGTAGAATTGGTTGTCATAAAACCGGTAGTCCAGTTACCTATGGTTGATAGCAAAGCTGTACCGTGGAGATACGACAAGGTAGTGGTGACATACAAAGGAAAGGAAATTGAGGAAGAGAGTTGTGAAGCACAAGGACTAACTCGGTCGGGACGTTGTTTTGCTCCTGAAGAGTTGAGAAAGGCTAAGGGCGCTAAAGACAATACAGTGCTAGTCAAAAAAGCTGTGACGGAAGAAGAGGCAGAAGAGTTTCTGAAAAAGATGAAAGTGCAAGATTATTCCATTGTTGAACAACTGAGAAAAACACCAGCCCGAATCTCGTTGTTGTCGTTATTGATTCACTCTGACGAGCATTGTCGAGCTTTGATGAAGATATTGAATGAGGCTCATGTGTCCGACAAAATTTCAGTGAACCACTTGGAGACCATTGCCAACAAAATCTTTGAAGTGAACAGAGTAGCATTTTCTGATGATGAATTGCCTGTGGAAGGCACAGAACACAACAAACCTCTCTATTTGACGGTCAAGTGTTAAGGTTCAATGGTTACTCGGGCACTGATCGATAACGGGTCGAGTGCCAATATTTGCACGTTGTCCACGTTGAACAAGTTGAAGATCGATGAGGATAGAATCCAAAAAAATAGCATTTGTGTTCGAGGGTTCGACGGAGGGGGAACAAACACAGTAGGGGATATTGTACTCGAATTGACTATTGGCCCAGTCGAGTTCACTATGGAATTTCAGGTGTTGGATGCTGCAGTATCCTACAATCTTTTGTTGGGTCGGCCATGGATTCACGCGTCCAAAGCCGTGCCTTCCACGCTGCACCAAATGGTCAAATTCGAGTGGGACAGACAAGAAATTGTGTTACATGGGGAAGATCCTACATGCGCCATGAATGATGCCATTGTGCCCTTTATAGAAACTGAAGATGATAAGGGACCCTGGGTTTATCAGGTCTTCGACACGGTCCCGGTGAGCAGAGTGCCCGAAGGTAAAAGCATGTCGTGTCCCAGGGTGGCAGCTGCGACCATCATGGTAGTATCAGAAATGCTGAATAACGGGTTCGTGCTAGGGAAAGGTCTGGGGGCTGAACTTCAGGGCATTATTCAACCTGTGTCCCTGCCCAAAAATCTGGACACCTTCGGATTAGGTTTCAGACCAACAGCGGCAGATGTTAGAAGGGCCCGTAAATTGAAAAAGAAAGCTTGGGTTCTTCCTAAACCTATTCCACGTTTGTCCAGGTCCTTCGTCAGGCTGGGTATCAAGAAACAGTCATTGGCAAAGATGTCAGGTTCATTGATTGGGGCAGAGGGGAATTTGGATAAGGTGTTCGAGAGAGTATTTGCTGAAGTAAACATGGTTGAGGCCGGGGAAGGGTCAAGCGGCGCAGATATACAGTACATCGGACCACATGCTAACATCAACAATTGGGAAGCTACTCCTCTTCCAATTCGGAGGGAGTCGTGGTAGTGGGTTTTGTTTTCCTTTTGGCACCTGGATTATTTCAGGGTTTGTAATCCAGTTGCTATGTTCCGTCCGTTTGGATGAGTTAAAACCTTGTTATCTTTACATTCAATGAAATACAATTTTCTTCGTTCCTAATTTTGTTTCCATTTTTTTTCTTTTCTTTTGTACAGTTCTTTTTATGCTGATATCAATGATATGACATGCACGAGGAATCTTCGGCCCAGTTTTAAAAGCCAATCTAGCTCAAAAGTAATAATACAAGAAATCGAGTATGATGATGGGGTGGATTGTAACAACGATGAAGCTTATGAGGAAATTAGTAAAGAATTAAGTCATTTTGAAAAAAACCCAAACCTAACCTAAATGACACAGAAGCAGTTAATCTAGGGGACCAAGACAATGTGCGGGAAACTAAAGTAAGTGTTCATCTGGAGCCACAACTCAAGGAGGAGATAATTAAAGTATTGCATGAGTACAAAGATGTTTTTGCATGGTCATATGATGATATGCCAGGTCTAAGCACCGATTTGGTGGTTCATAAATTACCCACTGATCCGGCACTCCTCCCTGTCAAGCAGAAGCTGAGAAAGTTCAAAACGGACATAAGTGTGAAGATCAAAGAAGAGATTACCAAGCAGTTTGAGGCAAAAGTCATTCAGGTTACACGGTACCCCACTTGGTTAGCCAATGTCGTGCCTGTGCCGAAGAAAGATGGCAAGACCAGGGTGTGCGTCGATTATCGAGACCTTAACAAGGCAAGTCCAAAAGATAATTTCCCACTGCCCAATATCCATATACTGATTGACAATTGTGCCAAACATGATATTGGCTCTTTTGTGGATTGTTATGCGGGTTATCATCAAATTCTAATGGACGAGGAAGATGCAGAAAAGACGGCATTCATCACGCCGTAGGAAACGTATTGTTATCGGGTCATGCCGTTTGGTTTGAAGAACGCTGAGGCAACTTATATGAGGGCCATGACAACCATATTCCATGATATGATACATAAGAAAATCGAGGTGTACGTGGATGATGTGATCGTGAAGTCTAGACAGCAATCCGACCATGTCAGAGATTTGAGAAAGTTCTTTCAAAGGCTTCGCAGGTACAATCTTAAGCTCAATCCTGCAAAGTGTGCTTTCGGGGTGCCATCTGGGAAGTTGTTGGGGTTTATAGTCAGCCGGCGGGGTATTGAATTAGACCCATCGAAGATCAAAGCCATTCAGGAGTTTCCACCTCCAAGAAACAAAACCGAGGTGATGAGTTTGTTGGGAAGATTAAACTATATCAGCAGGTTCATTGCTCAGCTCACGGCAACTTGTGAACCAATTTTCAAGTTGTTGAAGAAAGATGTCGCGGTCAAATGGACTGATGAATGCCAGGAGGCTTTTAATAGGATAAAGGGGTATTTGTCGAACCCACCCGTGTTGGTTCCGCCAGAACCAGGGAGGTCTTTGATTCTATATCTGACAGTTGTGGATAGTTCATTCGGCTGTGTACTGGGGCAGCACGATGTTACGGGCAGAAAGGAGCAGGCTATCTACTGTCTCAGCAAGAAGTTCACGTCTTGCAAGGTTAAGTATACTCATCTGGAAAGGACATGTTGCGCCCTGACTTGGGTGGCACAGAAGTTGAAACATTATTTTTCATCTTACACTACTTACCTTATATCTTGCTTGGATCCGTTGAAGTATATTTTTCAGAAACCCATGCCCACAGGGAGGCTTGCAAAGTGGTAGATCTTGCTTACAGAGTTCGACATTATCTATGTGACACGGACTGCCATGAAAGCACAGGCATTAGCCGATCATTTGGCTGAGAACCCAATCGATGAAGATTATGAGCCTTTGAAGACCTATTTCCCCGATGAAGAGGTGATGCACATTGATGAATTGGAACAAGCTGAGAAGTCGGGATGGAAACTTTTCTTTGATGGGGCTGCAAATATGAAAGGCGTGGGAATAGGAGCGGTACTTATTTCTGAAACAGGTCAGCACTACCCTGTTATAGCTCGGCTTCGTTTCTACTGTACGAACAACATGGCAGAATATGAAGCATGTATATTGGGATTGAGATTAGCTGTGGAAATAGGTGTACGGGAAGTCTTGGTCATGGGTGACTCGGACCTACTGGTACACCAGATTTAAGGAGAATGGGAAACGCGGGATTTGAAGCTTATACCGTATCGGCAGTGTCTGCATGAGCTTTGTCAGCGTTTTCAGGCCATAGAATTCAGGAACATTCCAAGGATTCATAATGAGGTTGCCGACGCTTTGGCTACTTTGGCGTCAATGTTGCACCATCCAGATAAGGCTTATGTTGATCCGTTGCAGATTCAGGTCCGTGATCAGCATGCTTACTGTAATGTGATAGAAGAGGAAATTGATGGTGAGCCGTGGTTCCATGATATCAAAGAGTACATTAGAGCGGGAGTATATCCGACACAGGCCACCGGTGATCAGAAAAGAACAATTCGGAGATTGGCAAGCGGGTTTTTCTTTAGTGGAGGAGTGTTGTACAAAAGAACTCCAGATCTCGGGTTGTTGAGATGTACAGATGCAAGACAGGCCACAACTATCATGACTGAGGTACATTCCGGAGTTTGTGGACCGCATATGAGTGGGTACGTTCTAGCAAAAAAAATTCTCCGAGCAGGTTATTATTGGCTCACGATAGAGCGGGATTGTATCAGTTTTGTGCGTAAGTGTCATCAATGCCAAGTGCATGGAGAT
Organism: Nicotiana sylvestris; assembly: GCF_000393655.2. NCBI lineage: Eukaryota > Viridiplantae > Streptophyta > Magnoliopsida > Solanales > Solanaceae > Nicotiana > Nicotiana sylvestris. Next base: position 167,445,343 of record NC_091064.1, on the reverse strand, counting down.
TTGATTCATTCTCCACCATCAGAATTACATACGATGTCCGCACCATGGCCTTTTGTTGCATGGGGCATGGATGTTATTGGGCCGATTGATCCAGCGGCGTCAAATGGGCATAGGTTTATTTTGGTAGCTATAGATTATTTTACCAAATGGGTGGAAGCTAAGACGTTCAAGTCTGTGACTAAGAAAGCCGTAGTCGACTTCGTGCATTCAAATATCATCTATCGGTTTGGGATTCCAAAGGTAATCATCACAGATAATGGGGCTAATCTTAATAGTCATTTGATGAAGGATACATGTGAGCAGTTTAAGATTACTCATAGGTACTCTACTCCATACCGTCCCAAGGCAAATGGTGCGGTTGAAGCAGCCAATAAGAATATAAAGAAAATACCCCAGAAGATGGTTGAAGGATCTAGATAATGGCATGAGAAATTACCTTTTGCATTGTTAGGATATCGCACCACCGTTCGTACCTCGGTGGGGGCGACTCCTTACTCATTGGTATATGGTACCGAGGCAGTCATACCCGCAGAGGTGGAAATCCCGTCTCTGCGAATCGTTGTAGAGGCTGAGATCGATGATGATGAATGGGTGAAAAGCCGTCTTGAGCAGTTGAGTTTGATTGACGAGAAGAGATTGGCATCAGTGTGTCATGGCCAACTGTACCAACGAAGAATGGCAAGAGCGTACAACAAGAAAGTACGTCCAAGGAAATTCAAAGTCGGACAATTAGTACTGAGGCGGATTTTGCCTCATCGGGCTGAAGCAAAAGGAAAGTTTGCCCCAAACTGGCAGGGACCATTTGTAATAACCAGAGTGTTGTCTAACGGAGCATTGTATTTGACAGATGTGGAAGGAAAATGTATAGAAATGGCCATCAATTCCGATGCGGTCAAGAGATATTATGTATGATTTCTTTATTTTCTGAATGTATCTGTTTGTATTTGGCATATCTTAAAGATTGAAATGAGGAAGGCGTTTTGTCCTGCTATCCAAACACTCTTATCCCTTGTTATCCCCTTTTGAGCCTTACTTATTTTTCATATCCCTCTTTCGGAATCAACAGCACTATCAGGGAACACAGGTGTCGAACATAAAAGAAAGAAGAGAAAAACAAAAGAAAAGAAAAGGAAAGAAAAACAAAAGGAAAAGAAATAAGAGAAAAACAAAGGAAAAGAAAGAGAAAGGAAAGCAAAAGAAAAGAAAGAAGAGAAAAACAAAGGAAAAGGAAAAGAAAGAAAAGAAAAATAAAAAGAAAGGGAAAGAAAAGGAAAGAAATAAAAACACAACAACAAAAGTTAATTACGATACAGTGAACTACGTTTGACTTGATCCCGTAAGGGTACGTAGGCAACCTTTCTCCGAGGTTCAGTCATACCAAAATAGAAATCCAAAAATCCCCAAGCAAGAAACTGGGGCAGAAGTGGTGATTGTTGTGGAAATTGGATTCCGAAAGTTGTAATTTGAACCCATTCGAATTGTTTTGAGCCTTTCATACCTTTATTTCTAACCCAATCCAAAAGCCTACATTATGGTCCAAAGAAAGACCTTCTGATCAATTTTAGGAAATGCCAAATCAAGCAGGTAACGGTAATTCGTGACAGTGGCAACACTCTGGTTCAAGCAAAAAGAACAAAAGATAAAAATGAGAGAGTCTTATGGGTGAAAACCCTCACGGGCACCGTAAGGCGACAGGAGCTGAGAGAAAATAAATGAGAGAGTCTTATTGGTTAAAACCCTCGCAGGCACCTTGAGGCGAAAGTGAGTTGGAAAATGTTTAAATGGCCAAAGGTCTGTAGGTGGAAAAATGTTTCGAAGTACCACAGGAAAGCAAAGTTAAGGTCTGGGTAATTCAAAACAATTGATGGAAGTTCTGGGCAACAAAGTATGGCAATTGAAAGTTGGTTATTTGGACAGATTGGGCCGATCAATCCAAAATGCATGTCATAACCATTGGTACCAGCTGTCTTGCTCAGATAAGTTTCTTTTCCTTTTTTTTTTTTTAAAAACAGCCATCTGGTTTTGGATTCTTCTTATCCTTGACTCAAAATCATCGCATTTCATTGTTTTTTTTAGGGTTTTATCTAGCTGAGATGTTTCAGTACTAGTCTTGGTCAATGCAAGCAGAAAGGACTTCAAAGCTCACTACCGGCTCCTAGAATTGTAAAGCACAACGTGGTCAGAGCATGTCAAAAACAATTTGATGTCAAGTGGAATACAGGGAATTAACGGAAGTTTCATCGGTGAAATGATTGGGGAATGTCGTGGGGAAAGGCAAAAGCTTAAACAAAAGGTCAGAAAAATGAAATAACAGCGTGAGTGTAAAACATTTGAGTCGCCGGATGTTGGGAAATTTAAAAGTTAGTCAGAAAGTCAAGCAGTTCAGGGTCAGTGCGTGGAAGGCAGTCAACACAAAGCAAGGCAGTGGAAGGATTTTTCAGCAAGGAGTCCATCAACTAACCACCGTTTTAAACTGACGAAATTTTCTTTGATTGTAACAGGGGCAGCAAGTTAGCCGTTGAGAAGGTATTCTCCAAGAAGGAAAAACAAGCAGTAATCAGGTTTGGTTGCAAAGTGCGGTTTGATTATATACAAGATAATCCTGAATACCATAAGGGGAATGTAATTTGGTTGCAAAGTTTGCATGATTAGAATAAATGCAAGTTGTCAGGACCTTCCTGGATAATAGGACGTAATTCATATACCCGGGTAAGATACCTTGGTACAGTGAGAAGTAACACCTTAGGTTCATAATTGTTGGGAGCAGTCAGGAGCCCGCCTGGATAACAGAGGAATAAGTTCAATTTCAAATTCAGAAATCAGGAGTCCGCCTGGAGAATAGAGACATACCATTCAGATTTTAAGCAATCAGGAGCCCGCCTGAAGAACGGAGGTGATACAATTCAAGTTTTTAGCTTCCCATCAATCTCTTTGTTTATTTTGAAATCAGGAGTCCGCCTGGAGAATAGAGACATACAATTTAATTTTAGCAATCAGGAGTCCGCTTGGAGAATAGAGACATATAATTTAATTTTAGCAATCAGGAGTCCGCTTGGAGAATAGAGACATACAATTTAAATTTAGCAATCAGGAGTCCGCCTGGAGAATAGAGACATACAATTTAATTTTATCAATCAGGAGTCCACCTGGAGAATAGAGACATACAATTTAATTTTAGCAATCAGGAGCCCACCTGGATAATAGAGGAGTAGTTTCAATTTTAAGTTCAACAGTCAGGAGCCCGCCTAGAAAATGGAGGTGTTAAATATTTTAAGCAGTCGAAATCAGGAGCCCGCCTGGAGAACAGAGGTGATATAATTCAATTTTAGTTTTCAATCAATCTCTTTGTCTATTTTGAAGTCAGGAGCCCGCCTGAAGAATAGAGGCATGCAATTCAAGTTTCGGAGGTCAGGAGTCCGCCTGGAGAATAGAGGTATTATAATTCAAGTTTTAGTTTTTAAAATCTCAGCCAATAACATGTGCTCAGTTTTCAAACTGGGGCAGAAAGTTTTTGTTGTTGTATTTGTGTTGTGAAGTCAGGAGCCCGCCTGGATAACAGAGGAATACATACAGTTCAAGTTTCAGAAGTTGGGAGTCCGCCTAGGGGAATAGCAACGGGGAATTTTATCGAGAAAGAACAAGACAATGAGGCAACAAGGAGACACAAGACAACAAGGCAGCAAGGAAGTACAAGAGCAAGTTTGAAGAATTTATATAGGATTTTTGTAATTCATAGAGCATAGTTAGTTTAACTTCTTTTATCTTTGACGTGGTGTAATAAGGGAGGACAGCAAGCAGTAACAGCAGCAGTAACAACAGCAAGCGCAGTGCAATCACAGTTCCTGGTAGTCCCAGCTACCAGACATTCCCGAACTACACTGACCTGATTCCTGTTTAGCCCAGGATATGTAGGCAACCTCCGAAGCAGGATGCGGTCAAACTTTTCAAAAATGCTTCACACGGAATTTTCAAACGGGCAAAAATCGCTCGTATTTGCTCACTTATCTTTGCCCGAAAATATTTCATGTTTTCAAGCAAAGAGGGGCAGCTGTGAGCACGTGATTTTTGCCCTAAATATGATTATTCCCAAAATCCCAAACAAAATTATTTTTCTTTATTTTTTTTACAATTTTTGTGCATATTGGTGTCATTTTCTGATAATTGTTGCATTCTATTTGCGCATGTTAATTCCTATAAAATACAAAAATATGCATTTTTGCATTTTTAGGTTTTAGTTTTAGGTTTTTAGTATCAATTAAGGTTTAATTCGTTTAGAACAAAACATGAAAATAACAAATTAGTGCATTTTTGCATTTTAATGATTTTTATTGGTAGTTTGTCATGAAATAGTTTTTTAAAGCAATTTTAGGAATTAATTAGTCTTTGTTTCGAAATAATTAGGATTTTATGTTAGTTTTTACATCTTTATCGGAATTTTAAAAAAATAAAAAAAGAGAAGAAGAAGAAAGTAATTAAAAATAAGAAAAGGAAAAAGAAATAAAGAGTAGAAGAGTGGTCTTATTAAAGACCCAAAGTTGGGCCAATGCGTTGGAATTTTCAGGCCCAAACGCCCTAAACCCCTTGCAAATCAGTCCAGCCCAAACCCCCAACCCGGTCCGGTCCCTAGTAAGTCCAAACGACGTCGTTTCCCCAGCATTTAACCATGACTGTTGGATCTCATCAATCCAACGGTCCAAATCTAACTAGGTTGTTTGGTATATAAATGTCCGAAACTTCCCCCCCACCCCCCCACCCCATTTTCCTCATCTTCCTCACTTCACCTATCCTCTCAAACCCTAAATCCGCGCCGCCCCTAAATCCCTCGCCGGCGTTGAACGCCACTTACCCCGTTCAAACCCAGATTAACACCACAAAACCCCCATGAATCCCTCTTTCCACTCCTGTTATTAGTTTTTCTCGAATAAGGCCGGAGCTCGTCGAATCTTCGATTGAAGTTTCCGGTCAAATCGAAGGTTTATCCAAACCAGCCCAAAATCACACCACACAAACCCCGGCCTTCCCTCAACACTAATCCATGTTTATTTTCCTTCAAATCACTGTGAAATGGCTCGAATCTTAGATCTAAGAATTTCTGGCCAAAACCCTAAACCAAAATCTTTGTGATTACGAACCGTAGTATCCTTAACCATGTGTTCTCTTGTAAGAACACATGGTTAGGGATGTTACGCGTCAAAAATCTGAAAGGATTTAGACGTTAGTGACTGGCCGGAGTACGTTTTGGTCTTGGGAGACTCGGACCTCCTGGTGCATCAGATTCAGGGTGAATGGGAAACACGGGATTTGAAACTCATACCATATCGACAATGTTTGCACGATCTAAGCAAGTGATTTCGATCAGTGTAGTTCAGACACATCTCGAGAGTTCACAATGAGGTTGCCGATGCATTGGCCACTTTAGCATCGATGTTGCACCACCCAAACAAAATTCATGTTGACCCGTTGCACATTCAGGTTCGTGATCAGCATGCTTATTGCAACATGATAGAAGAAGAAGTGGATGGCGAGCCATGGTTTTATGACGTCAAGGAGTACCTCAGGATGGGGATATACCTGGAGCAGGCCACCGGAGATCAAAAAAGAGCTATTCGGTGATTGTCAAGGGGATTCTTCCTCAGTGGAGGAGTGTTGTACAAAAGAACCCCAGATTTGGGATTGCTGAGATGTATAGGTGTCAGTCAAGCCACGACAGTTATGACAGAAGTACATGCTGGAGTTTGTGGGCCACATATGAGCGGATATGTATTGGCGAAGAAGATTCTTCGAGCTGGGTATTATTAGCTCACTATGGAGCGTGATTGTATCAATTACGTGTGGAAATACCATCAATGTCAGATACACGGAGATTTGATTCATTCTCTGCCGACAGAATTGCATGCAATGTCAGCGCCATGGTCATTTGTTGCATGGGGCATGGATGTCATTGGACCTATTGAGCCGGCAGCTACCAATGGCCATAGGTTCATTCTGGTGGCCATCGACTATTTTACTAAGTGGGTTAAAGCTAAAACTTTCAAGTCGGTAACCAAGAAAGCAATGGTGGATTTTGTTCACTCCCATATCATCTGTAGATTTGGGGTCCCAAAAGTGATCATCACAGATAATGGTGCTAATCTTAACAGCAATTTGATGAAAGAAGTATGCCAACAGTTTAAGATTATACACCGTAATTCCACACCCTATCGTCCTAAGGCGAATGGAGCAGTTGAAGCAGCCAACAAAAACATCAAGAAGATATTGAGGAAGATGGTAGAAGGATCCAGACAATGGCATAAAAAATTACCATTTGCGTTGTTGGGATATCGCACTACCGTCCGGACTTCAGTAGGTGCAACCCCTTATTTGTTGGTATATGGAACCGAAGCAGTAATACCTGTGGAAGTTGAAATTCCATCCCTTCAGATTGTCACTGAGGCTGAGATTGATGATGACGAGTGGATCAAAACCCGATTGGAGCAGTTGAACCTGATTGATGAAAAGAGGTTGGCAGATGTGTGTCATGGCCAGTTATATCAAAAGAGAATGGAGAGCCTACAACAAGAAAGTGCGCCCCAGAAAATTTGAGGTAGGGCAGCAGGTGTTGAAACAAATCCTGCCACATCAGGCTGAAGCAAAAGGCAAGTTCGCCCCGAATTGGCAAGGACCGTTCATTATAACCAAAGTATTGTCCAATGGCGCTTTATGTTTAACAGATATCGACGGGAAATGCGTCGATATGGCTATCAATTCCGATGCAGTTAAGAGGTATTATGTATGATTTCTTTTGATTGTAATTGTTGTTTGTTTGTGGTTGGCATTTATCGGAGAATGAAATGACGGAGGCAATTCTTTCTTATATCCAAACACTTTATCCTTTGCTTCCCCTTTTGAGCCTTATTTATTTTTTTTCATATCCCTCTTTTGGAATCAGTAACTAAAATGAAAAAAAAGGAGAAAAATAATGATAGTAAAGACAAAGGAAAAAGTCACAAGAAAAACAAAGGAATTGGGAACTACGTTTGACCTGATTCCTCAAAGAAGGATACGTAGGCGCCTCACGGCTCGGTCATAGTGTAACAAAAAAAAAATCCCCCAAGCAAGAAAACTAGGGCAGAAGTTATGTTTTAAAGTTTCAAAAGAGGTTTGATTCCAAGAGTTGTAATGTTTCACCCATCAAAATTATTTTTGAATTTTTGATAGCCTTTTCTTTTAGCCAGACACGAAAACCCCTATTGATGTCCAAAAAAGACCTCCCGATCAGTATCCAAGAAGTGCAAAGTCATGCAAATGGAAGTCGGGGATAACCCCCGATCCCCAGCAGAGAAGAGGACCATAAACTGGAAATGAATTGATAGCCGAAAAGAATCCCCAGCAGAGAGAGTCATATCGGCAACACTCTAATCCCCAGCTAAAAAATAAAATAAAATGAGAGAGTCTTATCGGTGAAAACCTCCACAGGCACCATAAGGCGACAGGAGTTGAGAGAAATGAGAGAGTCCTATTAGTGAAAACCCCTTGAAGGGCACTATGAGGCGACAAGACAAGATTGGCGGAAAGGATCCGCGGTTGGCAAAGAGTTGAGTGTTTTATTTAACCCCGACAGGATGAGGCTATCTGAAAGATTGATTGATACAAATAGATTGGGTTGATTAATCCGGAATGCACGACATTATCGTTGGAATCGGTTATATTATTTCAGATAAAATATTTTCCTTCTTTTTCCCCAGCATTTGTTCAGAAAGACTTCTTCTTTTTCTATTTTTTTTTTAAATTATCACTTTTTCATTTTTTTGGTTTAAAGACTTTACCTCCCCAAGTTTGTTTTTGAAAAGGATTTTCAGAGCTTACTACCAGTTGCCAAAATGGTGCAAAGCAAAATACGAATAGGACAGGCCAAGGATAAGGCGACAAAGCGAAAAGAAGTTGGTCGCAAGACCAAATAATGAAGGGGTCTAAATCCCAAGAGGACCAAAATTCCAGGGAAAGTTGGAGAAAAACGGAAAAATGACAGTTAAAAAGGTTATGGATCAAATTCCATGAGGATCCCCAGCAGATTTGCGAGATACAGGAACAACTCCGACAGGTTCTTTACCAAGCTTCACAATGGTCGGATAACACAGAGCGGGGAAGGAAGAGAAAAGAAAAACCATCCCCAGCAGGAGTATCATCCTCAGCAAACAATATCCTCCCCAGCAAGTTTTATAGCAAAGCAAGGAAAAGAAAAGGGAAAAAACATCCCCAACAGAAGTGGCACGACCACTCGCCCCGTTTTAAACTAACAAATTTTTCTTTGGTTTTAAGCAGGGAAAGGAAATATTATTGACAGCAGAAAGACATGGTCACAAAGAAGATTATCAAACTGGGGCAGAAAATTTTCTCTCATTGCGAAAATTTTCTTGAAATCAGATAGCCACTTGGGGAAGATGGAAGATAACACAAGTTTTGTAGGAAGTGAAATCCCCAGCATTATACGGGAAAAGGCGATACAAGTTTTAAAGAAAGCAATCTTGGAAGAAGCAAGATAACCCGAGTTCTAAGGCTAGTGGTCCGTGAATCAGTACCATCCCCACCATTGTTAAAGGGGGGAAAGTAACTAGTCTTAAAGAAGGAATATGATTCCCCAGCAGTGTTATTCCCGGCAGGTTTCAGAGAAGTGAAAACACCAGCTTGAGGAAAGTAGTTCCAAGTGGAAGGAAGGCACCAGCTTTAAAGGAAGTAGTCTGTGAAGAAGGAAAATAACATAGTTGTGAATAAAACATCGGTGTTGTCCCCAGCAGTTTTCGGAGGAATAAGACACCAGTTTTGAGGGAAGAAGTTGAAAGAAGATGATTCAAGTTAAAGAAGTCAGGAGCCCGCCTGGAGAATGGAGGCTGATTTATTTTCAAAGTTGCTGATGAAGTCAGGAGCCCGGCTGGAGAATGGAGGCTGAATTATTTTCAAGTTGTTGATGAAGTCAGGAGCCCGCTTGGAGAATGGAGGCTGAATTATTTTCAAGTTGTTGATGAAGTCAGGAGCCCGCCTGGAGAATGGAGGTTGAATTATTTTCAAGTTGTTGATGAAGTCAGGAGCCCGCCTGGAGAATGGAGGCTGATTTATTTTCAAAGTTGCTGATAAAGTCAGGAGCCCGCCTGGAGAATGGAGGCTGAATTATTTTCAAGTTGTTGATGAAGTCAGGAGCCCGCCTGGAGAATGGAGGCTGATTTATTTTCAAAGTTGCTGATGAAGTCAGGAGCCCGCCTGGAGAATGGAGGCTGAATTATTTTCAAGTTGTTGATGAAGTCAGGAGCCCGCCTGGAGAATGGAGGCTGATTTATTTTCAAAGTTGTTGATGAAGTCAGGAGCCCGCCTGGAGAATGGAGGCTGAATTATTTTCAAGTTGTTGATGAAGTCAGGAGCCCGCCTGGAGAATGGAGGCTGATTTATTTTCAAAGTTGCTGATGAAGTCAGGAGCCCGCCTGGAGAATGGAGGCTGAATTATTTTCAAGTTGTTGATGAAGTCAGGAGCCCGCCTGGAGAATGGAGGCTGATTTATTTTCAAAGTTGTTGATGAAGTCAGGAGCCCGCCTGGAGAATGGAGGCTGAATTATTTTCAAGTTGTTGATGAAGTCAGGAGCCCGCCTGGAGAATGGAGGCTGAATTATTTTCAAGTTGTTGATGAAGTCAGGAGCCCGCCTGGAGAATGGAGGCTGAATTATTTTTAAGTTGTTGATGAAGTCAGGAGCCCGCCTGTTGTTGATGAAGTCAGGAGCCCGCCTGGAGAATGGAGGCTGAATTATTTTTAAGTTGCTGATGAAGTCAGGAGCCCACCTGTAGAATGGAGGTTGTTATATTTTTAAGTTGTTGAAGTCAGGATCCCGCCTGGAGAATGGAGGTTGTGTCATCTTTCAAAAGTTAAGATTGGAGTCAGGAGCCCGCCTGCAGAATAGAGGAATACATTTCAAGATCAAATCAGAAGTCAGTAATAAGGAAGATTACAACGAAGATACCCATCATAACAAGCTTTAATGTAGGAAGCAGTGTCCCCAGAAGACAGAGCGAAATAATAAAACTTGTGTTCAAAAAGGCAAAAGGCCAGTGTCATCCCCAGTAGTTTTCGAAAGAAAAGCACCAGAGGAAACACAAGTCAACAAGAAAGCAAGACAACTAGAGCAAGTGGAAGATAGATAAGATTTTGTAATTCCTAGTTTAGTCTAACTTCTTGTTTTTTTTTTGGCACGGTGTAATAAAGAGATCGGTAAGCAGTAGCAACGGCATGCAGCAGCAGTAACAACCAAATTATAGTTCCATGGTAGTCCCAGCTACCAAAACTTCCCGAACTACATTAACCTGATTCCCTTTTAGCCAGAGATATGTAGGAAACCTTTGAAGCAAAGGTTCGGTTAAACCTTTTCAAAAATGCTTCACACGGAGTATTTCAACAGGCAAAAATCGCTCATATCCGCTCACTTTATCTTTGGACGAAAACCCTTCATGTTTTCGGACAAAGAGGGCAGTTGTGAGCACGTGATTTTTGCTTCACGAAAATTACTCCAAAAGAAATCAAATAAAACAAAATTCTCTTGGTGTACAATGTTTTTAGGATTTACGTGGCATTGTTGGATAATTATTTGTGTTTTTGTCCGTAAATGTTTACCTTGTTGTAGTTAATTGAAAAATACAAAAAAAATATAATAAAAATACATGTTGTATGCATTTTAGGATAAAATATGCATTTTATTTTATTTGTTGTCATTGTGTGATTTTATTTTAAGGTTTTAATTTGTGTGTTAATTGTTGTAAGTGTTAATTAATATTTGTGTAGTTGTATTTGAATTTTACAATTTAATCAGGAATTGTGTTAAATTAAAGAAGGAAAAGGAAAAGGGTTCAAAAACATGAAGAAATTCGGACTGGGCCAGTTTTTAAAAGAAAATCAGGCCCAAAATCACACCCCATGCCCAGGTCCAATCCAACCCGTCTCCAGCCTCTATCAAACGACGCCGTTTCAAGCGTCTCAATCTGGACCGTTGATCTCAGATGATCAAACGGTCCCAAAGCTGTGACCAAACCCGACCCCTGACCCATTACCCGGTTAAGCCCGACCCCCCTATTTAAACCAAACGACATCGTGTGGTTTAACCCCCTTGATCTTGGCCGTTGATCTTGATTGATCTAACGGCTAGGATCGAAATAACCCCTCCGTATATAAAGGCCAATTCTTTACCCCACCCCTCAAGCTAAAACACCCTACCTCTTCATCATCTCTATGCTTTAGAGACCAGATGACCCTCCGCCTTTTACCACCGTTGACCACCCACCGGAAATCGCCTCACGGGGGTTCCAGTGGTCCAAACAACCCCAAAATTACACCATAGCTTCCCCACGACATCCCCTTTCCAGATCTGGTGTTACTTTCCTTCAAATCATCACAAATCTTCTCGAATCTTCAATCGAAGAGTTCATCTGAAACTCCACCTATTCCGATGACCACCAAATTAACACCACAGCATCTTTTGACCACCCTCATCATGGATCTGTTAACCTTTTACTTCGAATCATCCTACAACTTCTTGAATCTTCAATCGAAGATTCGAGCAAAACCTAAACCTACCCCAACCTACCTCAAATCGTACCAGATGACCCCCAGACCTCCCTCACCCCTGAACCACCACTGGCTCCCTTCGAATCTGCCTAGAAATGTTCAAACCCTAAATCCAAAAAAAACATAACCCTAAAATTCCAAACCTTGGGGTTTGTCCGATTAAAGGAAGGGTTGGGGTCTAATAGACCTTAATCGAGGTATTCTCAGTTGAGAATACTTCGATTAAAGTTTGGTCGACCTCAAAAATGTCCAAATTCGAGTTCGAGCCTGGGTCCGTATAGTTCTGAGGTTTTGACGTATTTTTCTTTTTCCTTTATTCTGTATTTATGATTTTGCTATCTATGTATTTGTTTAGTTTAGTTTTATTGATTTTTCCATGTTTTTTCAATTCATGTTCTCATCTCCAATAGACCTTTTATTTGGTCGAATTATTCTGATCATTGATTAAGTACATGTTGTAAACTGTATAGTATAAGTGATTAATTTTATCAATTAGTTGGTTGTATTACATCTCACTATTTCTATCAAATAATACTCGAATCACATATGTTTGTTTTTCTGATTAATTGTCGATAATTGTTGTACATTATGGCCTGTATAATCGATTAATCAAGTGTCGTCAATTAACTTGTTCGAAAAATTAAAGAAAAACATGATAGTAGTTCTTGGTTGTTTTTCCAGTGGGTTTACCATTTTTCTTTTTTGTCTTCTGTGATTAAATGTGTAATGAATTGAACATGTTATTTTCAGTCTTGTTTGTTTTAACCAGATTACTCGTTCAGTTCTTCATAGTTTATCTCATTGCCCTGATTAATACCATTTCGATTTTCTTTTGTTCTTCTGCCCTAAATCTTTGTGTCTGAATAGGATTGTGAATTGGATATAGCTGTAGTTATTTAGGTGTTTAACCAAATGAGTTTCAGGTTTGAACTTACAAATGTAACTTCAGACTTGTAAAGTTTAGGGTAATGAAGTGATAAAAGTAGGGTTTCAGGGGTGATTTAGGAATAAAACAGTTAGAATAATATTTTAGTGTTAGTGTTTTGTTAGTGGGATATTAATTAATTTGGTAATGGGGAACCAAAGGGAGTTGGGGGCTGATAATAAGGAAAAGCTTTCCTTAGTGGCTGATTAAGTGGAAAATTCTGATTTAGTGGAAAAAGGGGTCGGACAGTAAGTGGAAAGAAAGGTTTGGCTGTATAAAATGGAGTTGGGGACTGATTTTAGGGGGGAATTGGAGAAAAAAGAATTCTGGAACAAAAAAAGGGAACCATAAAAAATTCTGAAGAAAAGAAAAGAGAGTGAGAATTGCAGGAGAGAAAAATTCAGAAAAATCAGAACTTTACATTAAAGGTTAGAGTGTTAAGGCTGAACTTTTTTACATTAAGAGTTTCAGGCTGCTTTTCTTGAGTGTTTGACAAATCAGGAACTACTGTTTCCTTGCATCTGTCTGTGTTGCTTTGTGATATTGTTTGGTTTGAATTTGGAATTTCCTAGGATTTCTGTTGTTTCTTCAAGCCCTGTTCTATTGAGTTGCTGGGTTATTCTCTTGTTTTCAATCTATTCCTGGGATTTCTGCTACTGTTATTTCTGGTTTCACTGGTTTTGCTGTGTGTGCGCTACTGTATTTCTGCTGATCTTCCTCTTCTTCTGCTTTCCAATATCAGGTACACAACTGATACACTGACTATTGTAAGCTGAAAATATGGAAGCATGTACATTATAAAAGAATGGAAGTTTGAAGTCTTAATATAGCTTTTCTTTTCTTTTCACTAATTGTAATTAGAACATGCCATATACTATTCTTATGTAATTTGATTCCCCTTTGGTATAACTGAGCAGTTTTGTGTAGTAATGTAGTCAATGATATTCTGTTTATTTTAGTTTGGTTATCAGTTATTATGTGTTCAAATATATGTCAAATAAAATCAGGTCCAGTAGATCATTTTAATTACAATGGCAGTCTAGTTTCAACATCTAATGGTTTGAAGTTAGAATTAAAATTAGACCTCTAAGTTACCTCACTCCAATTGATTGATTCTTTAAAACTTGTGTAATTTGTTTAATTAGATATCATCATTTTTACCTTTCAACATTACAAATTTGGAATATGTGTAGAATAGTTTAACTAGGCCTCAATATTGGAATAAAATGGCCCAGGTTCAGTTTAATACTACCTACGTTGGACCTGGGCCCATGCTTGGCAAATGGACTTTCCATATGCACCTTTATATTCTGCTTTAACAAACCGTGCTCGGAACTTAGTCTATAACATGTAATTTAATTAGGACCTTTTTCTTCATTTACGTTAGAGACAAACGAAATAGAAAACATAGTCATTATAGGACGACCTTTAAAATAAAAATGAGATGAGCCTCGCCAAATAAACTATAAATTGCGGGGCCCTCAATAAATATTGTACTTAATTTTTAGATTTCGGGATGGGCCGTTTAGTGAATTTTACGGCCTTTTCCAAAATAATAACGCATTAGTCTCTTTAGGGCGCGCCTTTAAATTTATCTTCTCAAACTCGGGTGCACATTTATGTGACCCAAATCCAAATCCCAATGAAGTTGAAATGTCAACAACCACGGGTGCATTTATGTGACGTGATTCGAGACATGTTTTTACGACGTTGCAATTCTCTTTTAAAATAACAATAATAAAAGCGGCTAAAAGTTAAAATTTGCACATAGACTCATAATTGTTAAAAATCAGATAATTTACGCCAAAGATGACAGTTGAGCGACCGTGCTAGAAACACGAAACTCGGAATGTCTAACACCTTCTCCCGGATTAACAGAATTCCTTACTCGGATTTCTGGTGCGCGGACTGTAATACAGAGTCATCCTTTTCCTCGATTCGGGATTCAACCGGTGACTTGGGACACCACAAATCTCCCAAGTGGCGACTCTGAAATAAAGAAATAAATCCCGTTTCGATTGTCCTTTAATGGGAATAAACTCCCTTCCGCGTCTCCTTTGCGGGTGGCGCGGGTGAAAAAGGGGGTGTGACAAAGGCCCTTGGCTTTAAAGGGTGTTATTTCGAACTTATCGAAATAATATCCCGTCGTCGTTCGAGCGAGTAGAACCTTTCTTTTGTTTGATGGCGAAGGCCCTTGGCCTTAAAGGGTGTTATTTCGAACTTATCGAAATAACAGCCCGTCGTTGTCCGAGGCGAGGTCGAACCTCTCTTTTATTTGATGGCGAAGGCCCTTGGCCTTAAAGGGTGTTATTTTGAACTTATCAAAATAACAACCAGTCGTTGTTCGAGCGAGGTCGAACCTCTCTTTTATTTGATGGGCGAAGGCCCTTGGCCTTAAAGGGTGTTATTTCGAACTTATCCAAATAACAGCCCGTCGTTGTTTGAGCGAGGTCGAACCATTCTTTTGTTTAATGGCGAAGGCCCTTGGCCTTAAAGGGTGTTATTTCGAACTTATTGAAATAACAGCCCGTCATCGTTCGAGCGAGGTCGAACCTTTATTTTGTTTGATGGCGAAGGCCATTGGCCTTAAAGGGTGTTATTTCGAACTTATCGAAATAACATCCCGTAGTTGTTCGAGCGAGGTCGAACCTTTCTTTTGTTTGATGGCTGTTATTTCGAACTTATCGAAATAATAGCCCGTCATTGTCCGAGGCGAGGTCAAACCTCTCTTTTATTTGATGGCGAAGGCCCTTGGCCTTAAAGGGTATTATTTCGAACTTATCGAAATAACATCCCGTCGTTGTTCGAGCGAGGTAGAACATTTCTTTTGTTTGATGGCGAAGGCCCTTGGCCTTAAAGGGTGTTATTTCAAACTTATCGAAATAACAGCCTGTCGTTGTCCGAGGAGAGGTCGAACCTCTCTTTTATTTGATGGCGAAGGCCCTTGGCCTTAAAGGGTGTTATTTCAAAATTATCGAAATAACAACCCGTCGTTATTCGAGCGAGGTCGAACCTTTATTTTGTTTGATGGCGAAGGACCTTGGCCTTAAAGGGTGTTATTTCGAACTTATCAAAATAACAGACCGTCGTTATCCGAGGCAAGGTCGAACCTCTCTTTATTTGATGGCAAAGGCCCTTGGCCTTAAAGGGTATTATTTTGAACTTATCGAAATAACAGCCCGTCGTTGTTCGAGCGAGGTCGAACCTTTCTTTTGTTTGATGGCGAAGGCTCTTGGTCTTAAAGGGTGTTATTTCGAACTTATCGAAATAACAGCCCGTCTTCGTTCGAGCGAGGTCAAACCTTTCTTTTGTTTAATGGCGAAGGCCCTTGACCTTAAAGGGTGTTATTTCAAACTTATCGAAATAACAGCCCGTCGTTATCC
This sequence comes from Nicotiana sylvestris, assembly GCF_000393655.2. Taxonomy (NCBI): domain Eukaryota; kingdom Viridiplantae; phylum Streptophyta; class Magnoliopsida; order Solanales; family Solanaceae; genus Nicotiana; species Nicotiana sylvestris. Next base: position 167,429,457 of record NC_091064.1, on the reverse strand, counting down.
GAGGCGTGGTCGAACCTCTCTTTTATTTGATGGCGAAGGCCCTTGGCCTTAAAGGGTGTTATTTCGAACTTATCGAAATAACAGCCCGTCGTTGTTTGAGCGAGGACAAACCTTTCTTTTGTTTGATGGCGAAGGTCCTTGGCCTTAAAGGGTGTTATTTCGAACTTATCGAAATAACAGCCCCTCGTCATTCCCAGTTTCTGGAGAGTTGGGCATCTTCTGTGGGAGTCCTAGTTTTCTGGCATTGCTTGCACCAGATGGTTCAACGCCGGTGGACCCGAGGCGTCAACGTTTCGCGCAAGCTCGCGCTGTGCGCGCATTGTGGTTTTTTGTCTGACTCTGGCCGTTCAGATCGGAGATGCTGCCGGCAGGGAGAGTTTCAGCTATGTCGAAGTAGTTTTTGCTCTTCAATCTAGATGTTTTGCGTACGTTCGTCCACGCAGATCTTATGTGCTTGCCCTAACGAAGTGTGGGAGGTGAGGGTGAGATGTTCTTCGCTCTCGTTCGGTGGTTTGGTGGGGGAGAGCCGGATTGTAGCACTATTTTCCCTATTTAGGATATTTGCAGCTGATGGGATGAGGAATTCCGGGTTTCGTAAATCTGCTCGACTCTCCTTCCCTTAACGCGTTGTTCCCATGTCTCGTGTGAGTTAGATTCTCCCTTCGTGTTTCTTTCTGCGAATGATTGTGTTCTTCAGATTTGATCTGGGAAAGACTAGGAGTTTTCACTAGGAAATCCCCACAAACGGCGCCAAATTGTTCGACTCAAAAGATTTTGAAATCTTTTTGAATAAATCAATCAAAGATGAAGGGTAAATCCTAGTCAAACTTAGTTAATTCCATATCAAAAGGTTTAATAATGATAATTGCATAAGTGACGAAGGAAATATCGATAATCTTATTAAGATTTAACATCACTCGATGAGAAGAGAGAATTACAATTGTTTTTCTCCTCTTAGGATATAGGAGTGGAGCTTTTCTTTTGATTTCCCTTCTCTGGGAATCCAGCCGCCCCTATCGAAAGCCTTCCCTGGCTATATATAGTCGAAATCCCTTTACCTTCAATGTGACTTGACGCGTTTTGGTCAATGGTGCATTCTGGTCGTAGATTTTGATGTCACTAAACTAAGTTTTTTTTTTAGATTAATGCTCAAGTCCCTAGTTGGGTCCTTGAGTTGATTTTCATATCACAAAATAGATTACAAAGAGGAGGACCAGACCAGGCCTCTTCATTACATATTTGAAAGGCATGTTGCCTTTAAAAAGCTGACTATACCTACTTCTAAAGAAACCATTTCTAGGTTTAATTCTAAAGTTACATTTACCTTGTTGATCATTCTTCAGTGCCGCTATCACCTCTCTTGGAAGTGAGATAACTTCAGTGAAAAAAGTCTTCCTCTTAGTCATTTCACCCCAATTGGCCAACATATCCGCCATTGTATTCGTTCCCTACAGATATGTTTGAACTCCACTGCATAATTCCTCTCAATTTCCCTTATCTTTTGAGTCGAGTACATAATCTGCCAGTTCTATTTCGACTCATCGATAACAAGGGATGTAACAATCTGTGAGTCAGTCTCCACAATGAGGTTCCTTATATTGTTGTTCTTGCACCATTTAATATCCATCAGCATGGCCTTTGCCTCAGCAACATTATTAGAGCATTTTCCAAAGTACGCCGAGAAGGTCATTATGAAGTTTCCATTATGGTCTCTCACAACACCTCCTCCTCCTGCACTTCCCGGATTTCCTTTGCTACAGCCATCCACATTCAATTTGAAGCAGCCCGGTGCAGGTTTCATCCAGCTCACTCTTTTGATACTTAGGCATTACTTATCCAGTCATTATGAAAGTTGACTGAAGGGAAGGCAGTATGTAATAACATGTTCATTAGATAACAAGTATTCCGGATGACTTGCCCCGCATAATACTTTATACCTTCAAACTTATAAAAGCACCTTGCCTTCCATATATGCCAACAAATAAGGCATTGCAAAACCATTTCTTGTACTTTATTCTTTGGTTTGGTTAGCCACCACTTCATAACCATAGCCCTCACTGTTCCCTGTTGGATAGTGATGCCACAAGAATTGCTAAAAAAGGACCACACCTCTCCTGCTATCTGACTTGTGGAGAATAAATGATCAATTGACTCACAAGAAACTTGGGCACAACAAGTGCACTTAGAAGTGCCTTGTATTTTAAACTTTTCAATGACAATCTCATCTGTTGGCAGTCTTTTTTCAAGTAATCACAGCATCAAAAAGGAGAGTTTAAATGGTAACTTTGGATGCCATGTTTTGATACTTGTGAAAGTGTGATTTTTGGTAGTTCTGAGTGCATTCCAGGCTGACTTGCATGAGAACTTCCCTAATTGCTCAAGTGTCCAAACTGTCTTGTCATCATCCATAGGATGTATTTTGATTTTTCTGATAATTCTCACCAAATAATGAGGAAGTATAGCTTGCAATCTTGTTACATCCCATTTCTTACCCCTGATGAATTGTTGAACTTTGGTTCCTTTAGTAGTAGGATGGTTAACCCTTAGATTTGCCAAAGCTCCTTGACCTGTCCAGTTGTCCCACCAAAAGGACAAATTATCTTTACCTATTTTCCAGAGAATATAGTTTTCAATGTCTTCCTTGATCTCCATGTGCCTCTTCCAGATTTGAGAAAGACCATGTCTTAGCTTATATGAGACTGGATGACCCCTCTTACAATATTTAGCCTCAATAAATGTCCTGAATAGGTTATTACTTGTCCTGAATGTCCACCATGCCTTCGCTGCAAATGATAGTGATATATCATGCAAACTTCTGAGTCCAATTCCACCCTCTTTGGCAGGAAAACATAAGTCTTTCCATGATTTCCAATGGTACTTTTTGCTACCATCGTCTGACTCCCAATAGAATCTGGCAATGATTTTTTCTACCTGGTTCAAGATTGTTTTAGGAGGACTAACAGCAGATAATAGGTAAAGGGGGAGTGAGTGTAAAACAGCTTTAATCATCACCGCCTTGCCACCATAGGATAAAAGCTTTCCTTGCCACCCTTGGATCCTATTAGATACTTTAACCACCATCTCATTAAAATATATTATCTTCTTTCTTCCCAAGTATATTGGGCATCCCAAATACTGAAAAGGAAATTCTGATGCCCTGAAACCAGTGATAGAACATACTTCTTGTATTTTCTCAGGAGTTGTATCCGGGCTCATCACGATGAAAGACTTAGCCTTGTTTACCAATTGCCCAGATACTTCCTCATACCTCTTTAACTTGGCCATCATATTTTGTAATGATTGTTGATCACCAGATGAGAACAATATGGTGTCATCAGCATAACAAAGATGTGTAACTATAGGTCCATTTCTATCAACTGAATATGGGATAAATGTTGTTTCAGTGAGCACCATTAATCTTGAAAATAATTCTGCTCCAATTATAAAAAGTGATGGTGAAAGTGGGTCACCCTGCCTCAAACCTCTTGAAAAATTGAAGAAATCATGTCTCTTCCCATTTATAATGATAGAGTATCAGACATTTGAAACCAAATGTCACTAAACTAAGTAGGTTCTGCTTCCCTTTGTTTTTATGGCCATGCTTGATTTAAGTTGATCTTTCTTCACATGAATTGAAATGTTTAAGCTGCACTGTCTAGTTTTATAAAAGAAGAGAGATGCATTTTAGCATACGATTTTATTTTTGATAGATTTTTATTTTTAGTGGGTCGGGTTGGGTGTATGATTGGATTTTCTATGTTTTATTTGGGTGTTAATTATTTTATTTAGTCCAAAATATAAAAAGTCCATGCAGACGGCCATGTCACGTTTTTGCCACCGAGAAATTTGACAATTTCGGTAGAGTGACCATTTGTGTGCAATAGGAATAATTGAGTGACTTTCTTCTTACAAACGAAAGAAAAGTGACTTTAGTCTATAACTTTTTATATTTAGGTGATCTTCTGATTAATGGATTCGTAGTTTTTTCGTCGATGTCCGCCAGAGCTCTGTCGAGAACTGTGAATTGGGTGTGTAAATCGGTTCTAATTTAGACACGATCTTTTATTTTGGTGAGTAAGAGATCCAGCAAAAATGACGGAAAGAAATACAATATTCTTTTAAGGGAAATTTTCATAAAGTACTATCTTTTAGTAGTAATTAGCCATCTATAGATATCATTTGCTATATTACGGATTGTAGATACCTTTTCTGTGGTTATAAGATGTATTTGATGTATTTAAGCTATTATATTCATGAATACAGTAGAAAAATAGGCGTGAATCAAGGAAGTCCAGCTAATCAGTTGTTGTATTCGACTGTATTCATGGAGTGAAACATGGGATTACAGCTGGACAGATTATTGTATTCGACTGTATTCACGGCGTGAAATATGAGATTATACTATTTTTAAAACGGAAAGTAAATCAATTAACATAATAGACTCCTAATATAACTCAACAAACTCAATTATAACACACAAAAATTGTATTTTTAGTTATAAGAAAGATTCTCAACCGAAAAATACCCTGAAAATATAGCAATCTTCAGAGAAATTATATAATACATGCATCTAAATACATAAATTATATTAATTAAAAAAATATATAAAACATTCATGGCAGATAGTGAGACAATTAATACAATAAAATACATAGAATATAGCAGGATACATTGAAATACAATGAAAAAAAAGACAGTGAATACAATGAAATACGTGGAATACAACGAAATACATTGAATTACAATGAAAAAAAAGACAATGAATACAATGAAATACATGAAAATACATTAAAATATATTAACAGAAAATCAAGTTGTTCAGCCCCAAACTCTGTCGTCTTTGTTCAAGAACAAACCCTAATTTCCGGTGATCCGCTGTCGAGTAATGGTGGCCAAGGAAAAGCCCAAGTTACTCTTGTCTGGGCCTAAGAACAAATTGCGGCATCAATGCTCCAGTAATCAAATGTTAATAACGAGGAAATTAAGCTTCAATATTCATTTTGTCATGTAAATTTAGCATAGCAATCTTGGATCACAGATTTGGATGAAGAACAATTTGGACTCACATTGTACTATACGAAGAAGATCGTCTTCGTTCGACAAATTGAGCAGAGGGCAATTCTTTATATATAAAAACTCAAGGGAAGCCTGAGATCCCCTGAAATTCCATGGTTGAAATCAGCATCTCTGAAGTGGGCTTCGCACAAATTCGGTGGGAGGAGGAGATCGAAAATTTAATTGGGATGGGGAAAAGAATGAGATGTATCAAAGTAGAGAGAGAAAGAAAATAGTGTAACTGATTAGCGTATTTAGTGGCTTAGGGTTAGGAGATAACCAAAATTAAATATTCTGTTATAAAACTTAAAAGGTATTTATAGAATATAATTTTTTTAAATAATATTTATTTAAAATAAATAAGATGTTAATCTTTACTATAGGAGGTAAAAATTCCTTTCTTTTAAAGAGTGAAGGAGCTCGCAGGAGTTGAAGAATTTCCTTGTGGGGCTGGAAATGAAGACTGCTTTTGGACGAGAAAAAGATAAAGGGAGACCCGTGGCCGTGAGAAATAAAGATTCCGTTAGAAGTGATGGAAAAACTAACGGAGGGATGTTTTTGGTTAACTTTAGGAAACTTAAAGGATGTTCCCTGTTAAATTGAATTTTATAAGGATGTAAGAAAAATTGTGATAAAACTATGATTTTGGTCAAAAACTCATCAAAGGTACAAATTCTATCAAATTTGGTCGGGCTAAAATGAGTCAATGACTCAATAAACGAGTCATAACTTATGACCCGACTCAAAAAAAAATTGTTCGACCAAGATGAGTTGATTAGTAGCACATAACATTAACTTGATCAAGTTAACATCATTTTTTTTTCTTTTATTTGGTTTAATTTGATTAATATAGGCTGGCAATTCCAGCCCTATACATCTTACATACTCAGGTTTATTTGTGTTTAATCATATACCATTTGGCCACAAAATAACATTTCACCTACAAAAACTCTGTTTTTACTCTTATGGTCTGCCGCTTCACTATTGTTAAGAATGTTGTTATTTAACTTGCAATAAAATGAAAACTATCCACTGGCATAATTATGTGACGCTCCAAGACATTCGCACTTTTTGGCTGGTTGAAAATTCACATCAAGTGAATTTTACCTAATATTTTGTAACCCTTAGGTTTTTTATTTCAAGTTCTAAAAAACACCTTAATTTTACTTAGTAGTACTAAATTTGGTAAAATTCACCAACGAACAATTTGAGATGAAACGAGTACGATTTAATTAGCTTAATCAGTTTTCAAAATTGAAAGTGACAAACCTTAGAAGCAACTGTTGCAATAATATGCTTACTCTAACTTGGAAATTGGAAGTGTACGGAGAAAATTTTTGCTTTTGCGCCTTTCTTTAATTTGGAGTAACAATTATTGTAGCAAAATTCAACATCTAATGCTCCATTTTTTCATCCTATATTTTTTTGACTATCCAATAAAATCGATAAAAATGGAAGACAAGAGAACACAAATATTTGAAGTATATAAATGAAATAAAGGAGTGAAATATATTCAATACATAGAGCCGTCCAAAATATCACAATGAAGTCAGAATCATATCTCATAAAGCTACCATACCTAGAATCCATAAACACAGTAGAAAATCCATGACCTATACATAAAAACGAAACATTTCCTAATATATCATATATACGCTGCACAACACCGCAAAACTCACAAAGGAAATAGAAATGCAAACAATGAATAACCAGCAGTAGAACTTCAGATCCTGAGAGCAGATCCGAAGAGGAAAGCGACGACGGTGACAGCACAACCGGCGGCGAATGACGGAGAGATAGATCCGACAGATGAAGCTGGCGCCGGTGCAGGTGCATCGGCGGCAACCGTAGCTCCGATGAGAGAGCAAAAGGTGACGATCACAGCGAACATTGCTAGAACTGAGGAAGATGACTTTGAAACCGCCATTTATGCTTGAAATGAGGGGTGAAAGTGAGAAAATTTAGAGATCTGAAAAGAATGTGAAAATGGCTGAACGAAGCAACAACGGAGTGGGGATAATAGTGGTGAGCTTCATATATAGCAGTGAGTGAGAATTTGGGCAGGGTGACAGGTTATACGGGCAGCTGCCCGGGATTAACAGGCTGGCGAGTAGTTGAATGACACTGGTTAAGTGGGGTCCACTTACAGTTACGATATTTTCTTCTAAGGGAAGTTTTGTGGTAGCCACGATAACGCTTTTAGTGGAATCCGATGCGAATTTCTGGAGTTGGAATCATGAGCCCGAAACTTAAAATAGTGCTAAATATTTGGGCCCACTTCCGCAGGATCGTATAGAATTAATTTTTAGTGTAAAATGCAGTATTATACTGTATTTTATATTGAAACGTATTATTATACTGTGTTTTACTTTAATTTTTGGGCCCACCAATAAGTGTTCTGCGGATAACTGACATAACAATAATTCAAATACATAAAACGTGGTATTGTACTGCGTTTTACATAAAAAATATTTTACACCCCAGGCTCGGACTTGCCTTATTTAAAGGCGTTTCAATTTTATGAAAATTCATTCAGTACTTTCTTCAAACTTCCGTTCATACTTCTCTCTTCTTCTTATCAATCATTTTTTTATAATGTCTAAAGAGCCAAAAATAAAGGTTTCATTATATTGGGGGATGAGGTTGTGCTGGAGAATAACTCTATGAGGTATAGCTCACCTCCACAGTGTCATGTTAAATTGCCGCTTACAATGGAGTACGATAAATTGGTATCATTGTTACGTAAAAAGATGAGTATGAGGAAGCGTTCGGTTAACCTTAAAGTAACCAGTAGATTTCCGTATTCAGTGACTCCGCAGGAGTTTGCTTATTATTCTGAGTTTAACATCGAAGATGATGAAACTCTTAGAGATTTTTTGTGGATTCTGGATGAATACAGGGAATTTATTATAATAAAATTGTTGGAAATATACGTCAAGATTGAAGACGTTCCCAATAATGAGGGCGTGCATAGTAGGGATAACCCCCAGTCATCGGGTAGTTATTCTGGAGCAGTTTTTGCTGGACAGATTGCTGATAAAAGATCTTGCCTTGATTTAAACTTGTCACCACTGGAGAATAAGAAGCCACAAAATAATTTTTCGACTTTATATAATCCACAAGACGACTGGTAAACTTCAATTTTGCTACGCTTTAGCATTGTTTATTTTATGTTTTAATTGGATTTGTATTAACACTCATATTTTTCATAGGGGGTACCATCCAGATATGAATTTTACAAGTTATGACCACGCCCCTAGTTGGAATATGCGTAGTTCTGGCGTATTGGACCACGGTGGTCCATCCAGAAGTCGTCACCAACAAAAAAATAATCATCATGAAACGTCAAGACAATACGACTTGTAAGTAAAGTATTTATCTAGTTGGGTAACTTATCATTTTGTTCTTTTTGTGCAATGAAAACGAGCTTCTTGATGTTCCTGACCTCACACAGTTGCCCATAGATGACGCATTGACTCGTGATTTGGAAGATGCGCAAAGTCAGGAAGATGATAGTGATTATGACAACAATGTGGATGAGTCTGGAGATGACACACCCTTCCTTGATGAGGGTGATGATGAGGAGGAAGTGAATGTTGAACCTGAGCTGACGAGGGAGCATGTTCCTCCACCTCCCGCTAGACAAATAGTGTACGAGTCCCACGTGCCATTTCATGAGCGGAATATTCCCTACCTTGATAATTTGTCAAGTATGTCGAACGTGGATGCCCTCACAAGGGATGATGATGAAATTCGGTCAGCGATGTGGGATGAGTCTAAACCAGCGGTTCTGACAAAGGGCATGTATTTCCCCGATAAAGCTCGCCTAATTAGGGTTGTAAAAATCTACAGTGTAAGAGAGTGTCGTGAGATGACGGTAAGGGAGCCAACTACGAAGGTATACAAGGTTGTATATCGTAGAGACTTTATGGGTTGTCACTGGATGTTGCGTGCCAGCAAGAAGAAATCAGGTTTGTGGAAAGTGGGTAAATTTATTAGCACCCACATATGTGAAATGGACACATTCAATGAGAATCATTTCAACCTGGATGTAGACTTGATTTCTCTTGTCTTGATTCCATATTTGGAAGTGTCCATTAGGTTCAAGATTAAAGAGTGTATTACAGCCATCCATCAGGAGTATGGTTGTACTATAACCAAAAGAAAGGCATATCTCCGTCGCAAATGTGCCTTTGAACTTATTTATGACGACTGGGATAAGTCTTTTTCATCGTTGCCCAGGTACATGGCCGCACTGCAACACTTTAATCCCGGGACTGTTGTTGAATGGAGGCTTGAGCGGAGTCCGGAATATATTTTCAACTATGTGTTCTGGTCATTTAAACCAGCAATTGATGGTTTTGTGCATTGTCATCCTGTAATTTCCATAGACGGTACTCATGTCTATGGAAAGTATGATATTAAGCTTTTGATTGCAGTTGCAGTAGATGCCAACGGACAAATATTTCCACTAGCTTTTGTCATTTGTGCCAACGAAAGCGAAGAGACGTGGACGCTTTTCTTGAACCACTTGAAGCAGCACATTGTCAAACAGCGTTCAGGTATTTGTCTAATATCTGATCGACATGGTGGTATTTCAAGTTTTGTATGGCACGTGCTTGAATGGCAGGAACCCTATTCGTACCACCGTTACTGTGTGAAGCACCTGAAGGCCAATTTCCAGAAGAAATATCCTAACAAGTCCTTGCATGACTTAATGTGGATGGCTACAACTGAGCACCAGCAGTGCAAATTCATGAGGCGCATGGAAGCGATCCGGCAGCTAGATCCACGAGCCTATACTTGTTGATGGGACATGAGCTTCACATGTGGACATTGCATGCTGATGGCGGCAGAAGATGGGGAGCCCTAACTACAAATGTGTCGGAGTCATTCAACGACTTGTTGAAGTCTACCCGTGGATTACCTGTCACTGCCATGGTCCGCATGACATTCAAACAGAGTGCGGAGAGGTTAGTTGAAAGGCATGGAGCTGCATCAGCATTGATGTACAAGGGTGTTCAATTTATGTCAATACCCATGAGAAGATTTGAAAGATACAGGAGGCGAGCACATTGGCATTCATTTCTACAGTACCATCATGACCAAGTTTTTGAAGTTAAGACCGCTATCCGCGGACACCGTGGGAATAATCTACAGACGGTGAATGAAGCCAGAAGGTTGTGTTCATGTGGGAAATGGACCATCTACCACATGTTGTGCGCACATGCGTTGAAGTGCTTTCAACAAGTTGGTTTTGGGGCAACCAACTATATTGATATGCAATATAGTGTTGTTGCATACGTAGACATATATAGTGGGCAGTTGCAGCCATTAGGTGCTGAGCATTATTGGCCGCCAGAACCTTTTAAGATGGTATGTAACAAGGACTATTTGCGCAAGCTGCAAGTGCAAAAGAGAATGCATATACGGAACCAAATGGATGTTGGTGACACCGTTTATGCGCGTAAATGTGGCATATGCTCGCAAACAGGACACGACCGTCGTAAATGTCCTTCAGGTGGTGTGCGTGGCGGTGGTAATCCAGCTCCTGGTGCATGTTCATCGAATGTACCCAACTATCAAGGATACCCCTAGTCTTTTGTTTTCGTACTGTTTTTTGTAATACGTGTCTGTACTTGTGTATGTTGCAATATCTATCAAATAAAATTATGTTCCATAATCTTGGTACATCTTATTTTTTTAACATGACCTTTTGTATTATTGAGTTGTCTTGTCGTTCTGAAAAAGCTGAAAACCATGTGAAAAAGCAGTTTCGTTTCAGAGAAATTTAATATGTAAAGCATAGTGTAATACTACGTTTTATGAAATCTTGCCTATAAATAACGGGCGCATTCTAGTTATTTTCTGTGCTTAACAATAACCAATAGCAAATATTTCCATAAAACCAAAGTTGCTCTTTAAGAAATGTCTCAACAACCCCTTTATGTCCCAAGGTGCTATTGCGGAGAAAAATGCAGTTTGTACAATTGGTGGGAAGAAGGTGGACACCGCTACTGGGCGTGTATGAAAAAGTTTGATAGGCAACCCGACGAGCCTACATGTGATTTTGAGGTATGGATGGATGAACCATGTGAGCAGAAATACTACAAAGAGAGAATTTATGATTTTCATAATTTGTGTACGAGGCAGTGGGAAAGAGAGTGCCGAACCAACCAAGAAATTGAGGAGTTGGATGCGAAACTCAAGGAGGTGGAAGAAGGAAAAAAAAAAGCTGGAAGACCAACTCAAGTGGTTGGAGCAGAGAGTAGTAGCCGGTTATCCTTAATTATTATGCGTGTCAATTTCAACATTTTTAGAATTTTGTTAGTTTAAGGAATTAAATAATTATTTTTAAAATTGGACTGAGTAATTATCTATGGGTTCCAGGCTCGATATTTGAGGCCCGGTAGCACCAAGTTATCCTTAATTATTATGCGTGTCAATTTCAACATTTTTAGAATTTTGTTAGTTTAAGGAATTAAATAATTATTTTTAAAATTAGACTGAGTAATTATCTATGGGTTCTAGGCTCGATATTTGAGGCCCGGTAGCACCAAGTTATCCTTAATTATTATGCGTGTCAATTTCAATATTTTTAGAATTTTGTTAGTTTTAGGAATTAAATAATTATTTTTAAAATTGGACTGAGTAATTAGGTATGGGTTCCAGGCTCGATATTTGAGGCCCAGTAGCACCAAGTTATCCTTAATTATTATGCATGTCAATTTCAATATTTTTAGAATTTTGTTAGTTTAAGGAATTAAATAATTAATTATTGATTTGGACTGAGTAATTATATATGAGCTCCAGTTACTACATACTTAAACTACAGAGACTCTACGTTAAAAGGCTCTACATTTTACTACGCTAAAAGATTATATATTTTACTACGCTAAAAGGGTTTATATTTTACTACGCTAAAAGACCACTATTACATATAAAAACAACAAACATAACATACATATGAACAACAAACTAAATAAATAATATTTATTTATTATTTAAGCAAATAAAAACATAACATTAACAATAAAAATTATTTATCAAGTTTTAACTATTTTTTGTCCCAAAGCCTAATAAATCAATCCGGGTATAAATAAGATACAAATTTAAACACAAACATAACACAAATTAACATGGAAACACATTCAACAATACAAATATGCATGTACTATACGAGTTTCGACATAAACAAAATCGAAAAACCTCGATTTAAGTTTTTTGAAATAGATTCAAATCGAATTTTTGAACCCCGAAAGAAGGAATCCAAAGCTTGTGTTGTGTGCGGGACCTATACTCTTTGCTTTTTGGGTGACGGGTAGGGCCCAATTTTTTTTTTTAATTTGACCGGGGGGGGGACCAGCAGTGAGGAGGGGGGAGCTTTTTAATGGAGTCGTTGTCTTGGGGAAGAAAAAGGGCCCCTATATTTTATTAAAGGAAAACGCAGTACAATACTGCATTTTCCTTAAACGCAGTATTGTACTGCGTTTTCCTTAAACGCAGTATTGTACTGCGTTTTCCTTTAATTAAATATAGGCATTTATGGCAAAGTTATAAGATGGGCCCAATTTTAATATGGAAACACATTACAATATTGCGTTTAAGGGAAACACAGTATTGTACTGCATTTTTCTTAAAAAAAATTATTTTTTAATAAATCGCAGTATAGTATTGCGTTTAACTTTAACGGCTAACCTTCCGTTAAAGTAAAATGCAGTATTATACTACATTTTATGTACTTATGTAACTTTTTTTTAATAGTAGAAAGGTATTTTTTGCCCAAAAGAGCACTATTTAAGTTTTGGACTCTTGGAATCATACCCTTGTAAAAGAATTTTTTACTTCACGCTCATTCCAAGGTATCGGATCGCGTGTCTTAGTGGTCGTTTGGACATAAGAATAGTAAAAAAAAATTAAGTAAAAATGTTATTTGAAAATTAGAGTTGTATTTGGGCATGAATATAATTTTGGATTGTTTTTGAATTTTTGTGAGTGATCTAAATGAAAATTTTAAAAAACAGTTTTTTGGAGTTTTTCAAATTTTCAAAAAATTTCAAAATTCATCTTTAAGTGAAAATTGAAAATTTTATGATCAAACACTAGTTTAAAAAAAAAAGAAAAAAAACTCTTATGTCCAAACGGGCTCTTAGACTCTTTAACGCCATATTTCATGGGGGCATTTGCATCTATACCCGTTTTTTGGGTCACGTTTTAACTTGTGCCCGCTTTGCAAAAAAAATTGCAAACGTACCCACTTTTTCGCGTAACTTCAGCATACAAGGCTGAAGTAGCAAAGGCAATCACGCAAAACTTCAGCATTCTAGTAGACGGGACTGAAGTAGCAAGTGTGCTGAACCAATTATGCTGAAGTTTTTGTTTGTAATTGCTGAACTTAAGCATAGTAACTGAAGTTTTGTTCTCTATTTGCTGAAATTTTTGTTTGTAATTGCTGAAGTTTTTGTTTTTGTAACTAGCTAGAGCTGAAGTTTTTGTTTTGTAACTGGCGAACTTCAGCTCTAAAGTTGAAGTTTTTGTTTTGTAACTGGCGGACTTCAGCTCTAGAGCTGAAGTTTTTGTTTTTTAACTGGCGAACTTCAGCTCTAGAGCTGAAATTTTTGTTTTGTAACTGTCGAACTTCAGCTCTAGAGCTGAAGTTTTTGTCTGTAACTGGCGAACTTCAGCTCTAGAGCTGAAGTTTTTATTTGTAACTGGCGAACTTCAGCTCTAGAGCTGAAGTTTTAGCCTATTTACACCATGAGTGTAATCCTCCCCTTGTTCATAGGTATTTATTTCTTTCACTTTTTCGCATTCTTGATTTTCTCCTCAAATGATGATATACATGATTTTTGTCTGTAATATAACCATTATTAAGTTCAAGTTATTGTAAAGTTCTACACCAAGCTAATTATATTTTGTATTTTTTGGTTGAGGAGATGTTCAAGCTAGTAGTATCCTTCTCGACGACAAATTTGAAGTAAGGCTGGGAAGTTTGAGCCTAATTGGTCAAACATATGGAATGGTGGTAGTATTAGAGAATTAATCATAGTGCCTTTCAGTTGTTAATAGAAGAAGAAGAAGAAGAAGAAGAAAACAAAGGAGAAGAAGGAGGAGGAGAAAAGGACTGAAGTTGTTTAAAACTGGGTACAGGTTAAAACTTTTTTAAAATTTATTTTTAGCCAAATAAAAAAATTTAGCATAAATAATGTGGTTTTATCTAAGTTTTATTATAAATTGTATTCGAAAAAATTATCTAAAAAAGTAACATACTTAAAAAGGTAAAAATATATTTTATTTTTCAAAAAATGCCACATATGCAGAAAAATCTACGTGGCAGGCGTGTGCACCCACACTTTTTGCTACATCAGCGTCCAGAGGGGTATTGACTCTCAAAAGGCCAAGTTGAGAGGAATAATTAAGACCACAAATAATTTAAGACTGTAACTAATAATCCACGTCAAGTTTAGGAGGTGGAAAAGTATTTTGCCTTCAATTAAGTAAAAATTGCACGGGGCGCCCTATTTGGTCGCCCCCATTTAACATATACCCATTTTTTTTAAGCTTTTAACTTGTACCCACTTTTTAAACAATTTCAGCCCACTTTCACCTCCTCCTTCACCTCCTTCGTTTTCTTCTTCAAGTTACAAAACAAACTGATATTTATCTCCAGAAGCAACGCTACTTTAGTTATAAGGTCAATTTTTTTTAATTGAACAGTTCGGCAGTTGTACTTCTCCTCCAAATTTACAGCAAATTAGTCTTAGAAAAAAGTTTGAGTTACCAGTAGGATGAGCTGTAAAATTTTGGAGTTTTTGTATGTTTATTCGTGTTTGAGCTGAGAAGATGTACACTATTTTTCTTAAGAAATCACTGCTAATTGGGGTGCTTCAGCTCTAGAGCTGAAGTTCGCTAGTTACAAAACAAAAACTTCAGCTCTAGAGCTGAAGTTCGCCAGTTACAAATAAAAACTTCAGCTCTAGAACTGAAGTTCGCCAGTTACAAAACAAAAACTTCAGCTCTAGAGCTGAAGTTCGCCAGTTACAAATACAAAAACTTCCGTTGAAGTTTGTCAGTTACAAAAATAAAAACTTCAGCTCTAGAGCTGAAGTTCGCCAGTTAAAAAACAAAAATTTCAGCTGTAGAGCTGAACTTCAGGCCCGGCTACTAGAATGCTGAAGTTTTGCGTGATTGCCTTTGCTACTTCAGCCCCGTATGCTAAAATTATGCGAAAAAGCGGATACACTTGTAATTTTTTTTCAAAACGGACACAAATTAAAACGTAACACAGAAAACGGGTATAGATGCAAATATCATTCAATTAAACATATAAATAAAGTAGGGACGAAACCCTTTCTACCTGCACGTGAAAGGCAAGCGTTAGGTAGGGAAAGCTGGAATGAGGAGGAAATAGAGGAAAGCAACAATTATTAAACGCACAGTGTCTCAATGAGGCGACTATTCGATTGCCTGACTGTACATAATTTGTCAATAACCGAATTACCATATTAAAATCCAAAATTTTGATATTTAATATTCTTTATTTTAATATTTGGCATAATATTTGGTTTAAAATTTTAAAATAATTTATATTGAATATGATATTTGATATTTAAAAAAATAATACCGAAATCGTACCAAAATATATATTAAGTTACATAATAAAGAGTGTTGTTGATTATAGTGTACTAAGTTACATAATACTTTTCTTATGCATTCATGATGGCTGACAGTAAAATACATATTTTCTTTAGGAAAGTAGAGGAACAAGTTAGGCTGCATATCCTGACTCTTATTCTTCAGGTTGCCAAGCAGGTTAACATAGTATTTTTATGATTTTAGGGTATTCTTATTAGCGTATCGATGTTTCTGCGGAAAAGGTCTAAATATGTCTTTGTACTATATGAAATTGAGCACATTTGCCCTTCGTTAATATTTTAGCCCATATATACCTTTACCGTCACATAGTTAATCCATATATACCCTTACCGTCATATAGTTAGTCCATATATGCCCTTTTCAAAACGGAATTCACCCAAACTAATTAGCTATTTCTTTAATTGTATTAAAGTGTATTACAAACACTATCTCCTTTTTATTAGTACTTTTTTTCTTTACCTTTTTCTTTTCTTTTCTTTCTTATTTTTTTCTTTTCTTCTTTTTCCCCCCTTTTTCTTTCTCCCATATCTGATTTCCTCCATTGCTGATGCCTTCTCCATTTTCGTCACCAATTTCACGTGAATTTATTCCTAAAAATCAAACCTACACCACCAAAAGCTTATCGGAGAAATGTTTTCGGTGGTGTTAATTTAGTGAAGGTAGGATATGGTTATTCAGATTTTGAAAGTGTTGTTCGCCGGGACCTCCAGATCTGAAGGGAACAAGACATTCAAAATCTGAATAACCATATCCTACCTTCACCCAATTAACACCACTGAAAAAATTTCTCCGACAATTTTCATCTCTTTCAGGTCAAAAGAAACCGTGGGGTTTGTGATAGTAAAATTAGCAGGAATTCATGAGTTTTGTCAAGTTAAATTGGTCACGAAAATGGATAAGGCATCATCAATAGAGGAACTCAGATATGAGACAAAGAAAAAGAAAAAAAAATAAAAAAAGAAAAAAAGAAAGGTAAAGAAAAAAAGTACTAATAAAAAGGAAATAGTGTTTGTAATACATTTTTGTACAATTAACGAAAGAGCTAATTAGTTTGTGTGGATTCCGTTTCAAAAAGGGCATATGTGGACCAACTATGTGACGGTAAGGGCATATATGAGCTAAAGTATTAACGAAGGACAAATGTGCTCAATTTCGTATATTACAGAGCATATTTGGACCTTTTCCAATGTTTCTATTGGATTAGCCTTTGTTGTATTCTCTAGTTCATCAATTATCTCTAGGTAAGTAACAAGACATTCTCTATGTACCTTTTTTCTTTCTATGGGTTAATACTTGCTAATTTTGGATAAAAAAAAATTCGACATTCATGTGAGCTTAGAATGTTTTTATATTTTTTTTTTGTGAGCATTTTAATTAATAAAGCTTACTGTCTATGATTCTACACATTAATTAATATTCAAGCCGAACAAACAGAAATTATCGTATTGAATAAATCAAAATCGAAAAGAGCAAAGCCAAACTATACCGAATTAAAATAGGTATAATATTAGTATAGCAATTTAAGATGTCGAATATCAAAAATATCAAATCGAATTTTCTGAATAATATACCGTATCGACCGAGGAACACATTACCAACACAGACAGAGATGCTTTTTTGGTGAGTTGAATTACAGGTTTTGGTTGGGACCCACTAATGGATATGGCCAATTGCGTGAAACAGCCAATAACAGAGGGACATGTTCAATTTGGGGGGGGGGGGGGGGAGGAGAACAAGCGTCAACTTCGTCGGTCAAGGACAACATGTGGTGGTTGCTTCTTCTATCCCATTTTACCACCATAGCTTTAAATTACAATTAAGTACTCCCAATGTAGGGATGACAAAATGGTTAAAATAAAATAGTTAAACACCCATATTATTCACTAAAAAATGAGTTGGATAATGAATTTTTTAAAAACAAATAAAATATGGATAAGAACCATATTATTCATTCAGAAAATGGATAACCAATGAGTAACAAATGAATAACCAATGAGTCTAACTTTTATATTTGTAAAGCTTTAAATTGGGGGTTCCTCAAGTTAGATATACTAAGAATTCTCCCAAAAGTGATCATATACAAGAAGTCATGGATAATATAGGTTACCCATATTATCCACCGGTTAACCCATTTTTTATCCGTATTAAATATGAGTCGGGTCGGATAATTGATTCGTTTTTTCATTACCCATTTTCGACCCGAACCATATCCGACCTGACCTGCTCGTTTGCCCCTCCTATCCCAATGCAACAAAAGTATCACATGCTCACTTCGAGAAGCTTCCCAATGGTGTACCTCTCATCTATTTTGCTGTGCTGCCAAAGCTTACTCCTTCCTGTCCTTTTTAATTGAATTTTTTTTTATGTTTTTCCGCATGTTGAGTAATTCATATTTTAATATTAATTAACAATAAAATTAATTATATTAACATTAATTTATTAATTAAAAATATAACAAATATTCTTAGGCTCTTTTAATTCAAAAACAATTTAGGAAAAAAAAGAAGTTAATTCCTTCTTCATATTTAAAAAACATCAAATATTATTAACCATAAAAAAAATACTAATTAAAGTAGACTGGAGGAAGTATTGCCTTAAAGCTCTAAGTATAAATAAAAGAAACTGAAGTTCAAGCAAATTAATGTGGAGCGGTGAGTCTCACATAAAGGTGTTTACCAGACGAGCTGAGTCGGAATGGATATGAAAAAAATAGCCCGATCGATTAGTAGGGTGGGCTGGCTAGTGGCTGAGGTTTCAGGATGGTAATGGGCTCGAATTTTTCGTGTTAAGTTGGGTCCGTTCGGGTTCGGACTTACCGGGTTCGGGCTTACCGTGTTCGGACCGGGTCGAGTTAATTAATCTTTTTAGTGTATTATATTTCCTTATTCAATGTATTGATACTTAAGTGTCTGTACACTTTTAAATAGTAATATAAGTATTTTAAAGCATAAAATTAAATTTTAAAAGTTTAAAGTTTTAAATTTGAAATTTAAATTTTAGGATTTGAAAATTGATACTTAAGGATCAAATTTCAAAGGCTTTTGTTTCATATTTTCATTGCATAATAATACTTCAAATTAATTTGTCTAATAAACTAATACATTCAATTTAAATAATTCTAATAAATTCATAGTAACACAAATTATCTCAAATCAATTTAAATACGAATTTATGGAGGACGCTCAAGACAACCCTTGATATGCCTCCTTAAACCAGTTGTGCCTTCCCACTTTCGACGAATATTAAAGACCTGATCACAGTTCTTGCACTCTACTTTGCAAACATCTTCATTTTCTTCTACCACCTCAAGGTGTTCTCAAACATGAGCGCACTCTAAAAACACGGGGCATGATTTAACTTAAACCTAACAAAAATGGTAACCACACTTCACTTGATAATTATAATTTTATGGTGGCTAACGTGAATAATTGATAAAACTTGAAATTTTAATTAATTGAGAACTTGAGCGCAATAAGCAATTCAATAATCAAAAGGAAATTGAGAGAGAATTAGAGTAGAAGAAGAGAGTAAGTTGTGAGAAAAAATGAAAAAGATGTGGGCTATTTATAGTTTTCAAAAAGCTAAAAATATAATTTGTCAATTATTAGGCATGGGGGCTATTTTATTAAGGCGTAGGCCGAAATTACTAAAAGTACAAAAAATGGCTATTGTTCAACGATCATTTTTTATTTTGACCGTTGGAAAGGGTCAAAAAAATTCCCAACGGGTATCGTGCTGGATCGGGATGGAACCTGGCAAAAATCCGTGAATGGGTTACCGAGCTAGTCAAATTTTAATGCATCGGTAGCCAAAAATAGCCCGGCCCGTCCGACACAACCCTCTACCCTATCTAACCCGTCCCACCCTTACCAGACCGGACTGATCTGGATTGAACCGGGCCCAAAGGGTTTCAGTGGCCTGCTCGGCTCGTTTAACACCCTTAGTCTCACAAAAGAAAAATACTCCATTCATTCTAAAGAATGACATCATTTTTTTAGTAGTTCGTCTTATAAAAATAATATTTTATTATTTAAATTTTAAAATAATTTAGCTTGAGCTTATATTATATACTTAATAATAAGTTTTTATATACACAAAATTTATATGATTGAGATCTCATATTTTAAAAATCTTATAATCATACAAAATATTATGACACATTCAAGATCACAAATTAAAAAATGTTCCTTAAACTTCACAGTCAGGCAAACTATATCATACAAACTAACATGAATAAACTAATATATATCAAATCAATAAGATGTAATTTATTCGGGACAAGGTGGGTGTGGCCCCGTGGAGGATAAGATACAAAAAGCAAGATTTAGATGGTTTGGGCATGTGAAAAAGAGAGCCACATATACACTAGTAAGGAGGTGTGAGAGTTTGACCTTGGTGAGTCTGAGAAGAGTAGAGGCAGGCCAACAAAGAATTAGGGAGAGGTGATTAGGCAGGACATGGTGCTGCTTTAGCTTACCGAGGAGATGACCCTTGATAACAGGATGTGGATGTCAAAAATTAGGTTAGAATATTAGTAGGCAGTCGTGCGTTTTCCTTGTCCATACCAGTAGTACTAGTGTTAATCTTGTACTTCCTTATTTTTTTGGATTTCTATAACTACCTACTGTTTCTTTCGCCTCAGTTTTATTGTTATCTTGTTGATGTTATTATCTGTTGATGGTGGGCTAGGAACTAATATTTTTAGCTATATTTCATATTCTAATTAATGTATTTTATTCGTGTTTGAGCCTAATTGCTAGCATTTGTATCCATTATGTGTTATACAAAGTGTAAGTCCTGATTTCGGGTTGAGAAGCAATTTTAGAGCACAAATGGATGATTTGGAACTTTGAAGTTTCGGTAAAAGCCTAAGAAATTAAATCGCAATTTTATTCGGGGGTTTGAGGGCCAATTCTAGATGTCAAAAAATAGAATAAAAATTCGGAGCAAGAAAAATTATACTACCGCACCGCACGGGGCGCGTCACGACAGTGCAATTGGTGGCCTGCCTGACAAAAGTTGGGTATCTAAAAAGTCCCACCGGCGCGGCTTATGGCGCGCTGCGCCTGTGTATTTTTGATGTCCAATTTTCTCATTTCGGCTTAAAAAGGGTAGTTTTATCTGGACCCCCTCTTATATGGTATAAATACACCAAAAACATAATTTTTAGAGGACTTTGGACCTACAAGGGGATTGAAGAGCACCTAAGGCAAGGAGATACAAGATTTTATCAAGATTTTAACCGATAATCGGTGTAATACGAAAGTTTGTATCGAATCATTAACATTGGTGTTGCCTATGTTTTCAAACCTTTTTTAGATGACTTTTCCATTGTTATGGAGTAGTTTACTATAAGGTTTGACGGATATGACATTTATTATTGTTATTTGTGGAGTCAACTCTTGTTTAATTGCTTGAATACGTTATGGAGCTTTGAATTAATTACAACTGTATTCATATAGGGCAACATTTTGGTGATTAATTGTGCATTCTTTTAGTTGGTTTAATTCAGTAATTCTTTTAGGTAATCGAAAGAGCTGGTTGAGTTGTTGATAAAATAAAATTAGGAGAATATTCGAGAGACGTTTTAATAATGACTAGTCCTTAATGTGTTCTTATCTTCACAGTGTTTCACATTAATTTACTTTATAGAGTTCAGATTTAATCGAGAGAGAAATCTTAAGTTTAAACTAATCATCTAGTGATTCGTGAGCATCATTAGAATATTATAAATGAATTTAAACAGAGTTAGATTCTGAATAGCTATCTTATATCTATCTTGTTGCCACCCTTATTTCTCATATTGCTTACAATCTATTCTAAACTTTCTCACTCTATGTGATCCAGTATACCTAATCATAGTCTTAATTTAGTTGTTAAGTGTAGTTAGTAATTACCTCAAATCAAGTGTCAATCATTCTGAATAGAAGAAACTATAGTTTATTTAAACATTGTTTAAATTTAATCCTTGTGAAGACAATAATTTTACTATACTATATTTGACTAGCGAGCATAAATTTTCTTGTGTGTTTCGCGCTCGTCACCTGTTGTTACTGCTTCTTTTTTCACATTTCGTTGAGCCGAGAGCCTATCGAAAATAATTTTTCTATCTTTTTAAAGTAAGGGTAAGGTCTGCGTACACACTGCTCTCTCCAAACCTTACTTGTTAGATTACATTGAGTTTCTTCTTGTTGCTGTTATTGTTATATTAATAATATCTAGCTTAATTTATCCTTTTTAATGGTTGTCTTTTGAGTAGGGCCAATAATTTGGCGTCCATGTTAGTTGTAAGATGTAGCTTCATAGAGAATCTACTGATCCGGTCTCCTTTTATGGTTTGTGATGACACCTCATATGCCTCCATTCCTAGCTAAAGTAACTCACTTCCTTAAAAGCAAATGTTGAACTATTTCCTTCACCTAGCACATATCATGAGTGCGCCTATTCCGTAGCTCTTACAATGGTCAAAATTGTTGTTAGATGTATTGCTTTGAATTGTTTTGAGGGGGGGGGGAGGGGTTATGGTAGTATTATTCGTGTTCTTCTTCTTTTAGCAATGTTAAGTTATGAAATGAATTTCAACCCTTAAATAATCTATGGACAAATGGCATGAATCGAATATCCCATTACTGGACAGTGTATGGGTCGAAATCTGACCAGACGAGAATGCGGGTGAAGAGGAACGACAAAAAGTTACTTGGGCCGAAGTCGTATCCAAACAATGCTATAACGATACGCACCTCGGCCACGGCCGAGGTCGTGTATTCAGAATGCTTGAGCGGCAAATTGGATGTTACGGCGTTTCAGAGGGTCAACTAGTAATACAGTCAAATGGCTTAGGTACTATGGCTAATGACCGTTGGGTAAATGAGGATACCTAGTATATAAACTAAGTGAGAAAGAAAAAGAAAAAGGGGCTGAAACAAACTCACAAGAGACACATTTTTCGGAGAAGAAGGATCTTCATCTCTTTCTCCTCGCTAAAGAGAAAGAAACAAGGAAGCTCAGATCCTCGATATACAACGTTAGCCTCATCATATCAAATGTATGGGGGTCAGCCTTGTTAAGGATCGGTGACCATTTTTATCTATGTATTCTTCATTGTTATTCAATATTATGTAAATCACCATCCTCTTCTTATATTACCGGATTCAATTAGTTCAGTTATGCTTGCTTGTTCTTATCCTCTGTCTTGTATCTAGGATGAATTATCTTTGGTTAGGATTTACCTCAAATCTTCATATTCAATTAGTTTATAAAAAGACTCAACTCTTTTTAGTCAAACAATTTGGGGCCTGTAAGCACGTGATTTTTGCTTCACGGAAGTTACTCCAAAAGAAAAAAAAGAAAATCAAAAAATATATGTTTTTGTCATTGAGTGATTTTTATTTAATGTTAAACTGTGTGTTAATTATTATGGGTGTTAACCAGTATATGTGTAATTTTATTTTATTTTTACAATTTATTTAGGAGTTTAGTTAATTTTGGTAGTTAAAGAAGAGAAAAGAGTTGGGTTAAAATCGGTTTGGACCCCAAAAATTAGGCCCAAAACCAAAACAGATCCAGCCCAACCCAGGCTGCCCAAGCACGGCCCCAAACGATGCCATATCGGCGCCTTTGTTTTGATCCGTCGATATGATTCAGATGAACGATCCCGATCAGGCCGCTCATTTAACCACAACGACGCCGTTTCAGGGCGTTTGATCTGAGCCGTCCAATCCCATTGATCCAACGGATCCAGGCCCTCCCCTAATCTGATCCGATCCATTTCCCTACCCGGTCTCACCCACCTTCACACCTAAACGACGTCATCCTTCCTAAATGAATAGATCCTGGCCATAGATCTCACTTGATCCAACGGCCAGGATCTAAACCTCTAAAACATATATAAAGCCCAACCTTGCTACCCCGCCCCCTATCCGAACACCCCCCGGCTTCATCATCTCCAGAGACCAACCCTAATATCCCAAACCCTAGCCGCCACCCTTTACCTTCACCGTAAAGCCGGCGGCAAGGACGCCGGTGACCACCCCCTTAACACCCCTGATGCACCTCACCACCCCAAACCCAAATCTGTTACCCCCTTGCCTCGAATCAGCCCCCTCCATCTCGAATCTTGATTTGAAGGTTCGAGACCAAACCCAGATCTACACCAAACCACCCCAGATTCACACTAGACAACCCCCTGACCTCCCTCGTGACCAAACTTGGTTTGGTCCGAATCTACCCACAAATCCTAAAATTCCAAATCTGAAGATTCAAACCCTAGAACACAAGAACCTGGGGAATCCGGCCAGTTTTAATAAAGGGTTGAGGTCTAATAGACCTTAATCAAGGTGTTCTCGGTCGATAACACCCCGATTAAAGTTTGTTCGGCCTCAAATGGTCAAATCTAGTTCAGACTTGGGTTCGTCCTTTGTTGAGCCTTCACAGTAAGTTTTCTTTTTCTTTTCTAGTTTTGTTTGAATATTGATTGAGTTTGCTAGCATGTTTTGTTATGTTTGTTTGGTATTTCTGATATTTTCTTTCAATTCCTTCCGTCTTTGTAAGGCCTTCTATTTGGTCGATTGTTCTTCTGTTTGTTGTTAAATATGTATGGTAAGATACATGTTCGATTAGATTATTCGTCGAGTATGATAATTCGTATAGCCTCCCAGTGTTGTGCAAAGTTGTCTGAAGCCATTTGGGACCCTGTTCGTATTGTTTGATTAATCGACTGATTATTCCATGTTATAATTAGTATAGTCGATTTGATAAACATCGTCGATTAGTTTTCTATGACTGAATGTTCAAATATGCATATAACTTCACATGATTGATCAAACCATTATCGTTTAGCTAATTGTTTGACATTATCTGTGAATGGTTGGTGACTGCAATACAAATGATTAGAATTCAGTCTAGGGCAGCTTTGAATTTGAACTTTCAGAAGTTCAAAATGTCCTACTGTTGCAATGGGTTAATACAGTAATAATCAGGTTCTAACAGGGGTAATTTGGGAGTAAAAAGAACAGAAATGATTAGTTTAAGTGAGCTGACAAATAGGGTATTGAATTAGGATTAAACTAATATAATAGTGGGGAACCAAACTTGGTAGCATGGGGCTGATTAAATAAAAGGACTGTCCATACCTTTGGGCAGAAACACACATGCTAGAAGGCTGTCAAATAGATGGGCATGGGGAATACTTTTGATTAGTTTTTAAAAGAAGTTATGGGCAGGAAAGAAGTGAGGGATCAAGGCAGCTTGGTGTTTGCCATTTTCTGCCTATAAATATGTCTGTTTAGGACAAAGAAAGGGGCTCAAGAAAAAACAGTTGGAAAAAATAGCTGAAGTTTTCTAAAAAGAAAAGTGTTAAGGTTTGCATTTTTAGGTTAAGCTTTACATCAAAGAGCCTTAACTTGCCTTTGCTTTTGAGTGTGTAACAAGAATCAGACATCACTATTTCTTGCACTAGTCTGTGTACGGTTGGCACTGCTGGACTTTCAGTTTGGTAGTATCCAATTCTTTGTTGGCTGAATATTGTTCACCAGTTTACTCTGGGAATATTGCTTTGGTTTTAAGCAACTGTCGCAACTGGTTATTCTTATTGATTTCTTTGGGCTGTTGCTGTTTGGTTTTCTGGAATCGAAATTGGGTTTTCTCTTAAATTGCTATCGAGCTTGGGTCTTTTTCTTGGGCTCTCTCTTTTACTGTTACTGGTTTGGGGCTGTTCGACTGAGTGTGCTTCTGTTTGCTGCTGTTGCTGTGTTTGTTGCATACTACTCGGCTGATCATTCTCCTTCTTCTTTTGCTTTTCTATACCAGGTACACGACTAATACACTGTCCATGTAACTTGAAAGTTGAGCATGAATACAAAAGAGAAGAGTTGAAGATGTTTTCATACATAGCCTGTATATTGAATATCATGTGATGTATAATAGTTTACATTTTTGCTTGGATACTGGAGGTAGCCCTCATACATAGTAAAATGTCAATGTATGGTAACTTGATATCATATTGTGTATAAAGGCTGGTAGATAAAAGGATTCACAGGGCAGTAGGTTATATCTTAGACTTTAGCTATGTTTGTGATTAGCATATCCTTTAATGCATGTTAAGTATGAAAACTATCCATTGTTAGTTAATTTCATTTCCTTTTGATAAACTGCCTCATTATAACTGGCAAACCATGCCTTTAGAACAAATAGCACAAGTCTACAGTTCTCAACCTCACGAAGGTTGAGCCCAAGTCGAACGAACCAAGCAGGCTTTCATCGGAAAAGCAGTGGCCCAGGCCCAGCCGATACTGTGTGGGCTGGGTTTGGGCCCATAATATTTGATAGGCTGCCTGTGTACGTGCCCATGCTTCTGATTTTGCGAAAGCATTCGGAATCCCGCTATAAATAACCTGCAAGCATGTAACTAAGTAGGATCATTTTGCTCTCATTAGTAGAGACAAACGTAATAGAAAAATGTAGTCACTATAGGTTTATCCTTTAAAATAAAATGAGACGAGCCTCGCCAAATAAATCACACATCGCCGGGGCCCTCAATAAAATACATAACCATTGACTAGACTTTGGATTTGGCCGTTTGATGAACCTTCCCGTCCGCTTCCTAAAATAACAACACGTTAGTCTCTTTAGGATACGCCTTAATAAACCTTACCTTCTTAAACTTGGGTGCACATTTATGTGACCCAAATCCAAATCTCAATGGAGTCGAAATGTGTCTCTAATCACGGGTACATTGATGTAACGTGGTTCGAGGTATATTTTCACGACGTTGCAATTCTCGTAAAATATAATAATAAAAGCGGTCAAGAGTTAAAATTTGCACATAAGTTTATATTTGTATAAAATCAGATAATCAAGCCGAATATAACAGTTGAGCGACCGTGCTAGAACCACGGAACTCGGGAATGCCTAAGACCTTCTCCCGGGTTAACAGAATTCCTTATCCGAATTTCTGGTACGCAGACTGTAATATGGAGTCATTCTTTTCCTCGATTCGGGATTAAAATTGGTGGCTTGGGACACCCTAAATCTCCCAAGTGGCGACTCTGAAATAAATAAACAAACCCCGTTTCGATTGTCCTTTAAATTGGAAAAAACTCCCTTGTACCCTCTCGGGTATGTAAAAGGAGGTGTGACAGCTCTGACGACTCTGCTGGGGATAGTATTATGACCCAGAACCACTGGTTCAGGGTTAGAAATTCGAGCTTAGAATAATTGTTCTATTTGGCTTTATTTATTATCTGATATTCTTATATGTGATTCATGTGCAAAATGATGTGTGTTACCGCTTTGATATTATTTGACTGTATATATAAACTGTGCCGAAACCCCTCTCTTCTCTCTCTTGAGGAGTGCACGCTGGTCGTGACTTCTTTCTGTTAGTGTCATATACCAAAATAGAACGAGGATTCGGAGGAGTTGCAAAACCGGATGGCCTTTTGGTTACTGGTACACAGCTCCCATCCTCGGCTCGAGTTGTCCGCTCGGGTAAGCCAGGTCTAGAACAAACACCTAGGTTTTAAACTTAGCATAACAAAGCCTCATGCCAGATCCTTAGTAGGAACGCTTATTCGCATCACGTTGCATTTGACTTAGGGGACTCAACACAGGGGTTGGGTCCGTCTAGGACTAGCAACCGAAAATGAAAGACCATCCTGTTACATCCTGTTTGCTTTATGCATTTACTTGTTTCAGACTTGCATGCTGACCGGTTTTTGAATATTAGGAATATTGTGAAATTGAATTGAAAAAGAAAAAAAGAGAAATAGCGGTTAGGGAATTAACTGTTTATTTTTGAAAAAAACCAATGCCCAAATACTGTCGAAACTCTGCCGAAATTTTAAGAAAATAAAAACGTGTCTTATTAGTTTGTTTTATCAAAAGCAAAGAAAAAAATAGTTTTGTTTTGTCTTATTTTCAAACAGAAGAGGAAAAATAGTTTGTCATAAGAAATATTGTTTCCAAAATTTGGTTTATGTTTTCTGCCCGAACTACGCCAGTTTGATTTTCGCACGGTGTGAGATACGTAGGCAACCCCCATCGGGCCCAACTTACTTTTTCAAAAAATAATCCAAAAGAACCAAAGTTTTGAAATAGTCAAGGTGACGTCGTTCTTTTCTGAAATAGCCGAATGTCGTTTTTTTTAAGGAAAGAAAGGTGTGTCGATTTTGTATTTGAATCAAATGAGTCTGGATCTTTGCTTAATCGCCCCAATAAACATGCAGAATGAGCACAAGTCCAAGTTTGCCGGTAACAGTTAGGAGCAAAATCCCTTTGGAGTTGCGATTGTGGTGGGAGGATTTGGAAAAGTTAGAGCAAGACAAGATCAAACTGCATCTGGGAGGTCTGACTAGTTTGTTGAATGTCAGGCCCAGATGCGACATCATAAAGGCTTTGGTTACATTTTGGGACCCGGCCCACAACGTATTTCGCTTCTCGGATTTTGAACTCACCCCAACCTTAGAAGAAATAGCAGGTTACATGGACGTTACTGAAGGCTTAAGACACAAATATCTGATCGCTCCAAGAGCTGTGAATTCACACAAATTCATGGATCTACTGAAGATAAGCAAAGGAGTCCCATACACTGAATTGGATAAGGGTTTTTCTACCTTGCAATTCACATACCAGAGGTACGGGCACATAAGAGGATTCACTGATCCGGAAAGTGGTGTCTGCAGCAGAGGGAATCTGGCAAAGTGGAATGAACATAGGCGGTTCGCTTTCATGGTAGCATTCTTGGGCATTGTGGTGTTTCCCCGGAAAGATAGAAATATCGATCTGAAGGTGGCTGGAGTCGTCAAGGTCCTGATTACCAACGATAAAAGCATTCTTGCTCCTATGATAGTGTCGGAGATATACCGAGCCCTCACAGCTTGTAAAGCCGGGGCAGATTTCTTTGAAGGGTGCAATTTGTTATTACAGATGTGGATGATCGAACACTTATGTCGTCATCCTCGGTGTATGCGCTACATGTCTACAAACGAGGACTGCATCGAAGGTTATAACCTAAGGATTTCAGGTCTCGGATTACCAGAAGGGTTTGAAGAATGGATATCCTATCTCCGCGCCATCACCGCAAAACAAATAAATTGGACTTTGGGTTGGCTTCCTGTGGAAGAAATTGTGTATATGCCCGCCACTGGTCCTCACTTCCTCTTAATGGGACTCAGAGGTATTCAGCCTTATGCCCCTTACAGGGTGATGAGACAATTAGGAAGGTGTTAGGTGGTACACCCGGACGAAGATCTCAGTATTTATACAGTCGAGGTCAGCAGTGACGGCCAATTTCCTGAAAAGATAGTTCGTTGCATATGGAGTGAATGCTAGTACTTGACGGTGAATACTCGAGTAGGTGACGTGTCTAGAGGTGAAGTCTCACCGGCCTATCTCGCTTGGCATAATAAGAAGAGCACTAGGAGAGATGAACCAGAGCGGCCAACTAAAAGGCCTCACCTCCAAGATTTTGTTGAGTCATCGCAAGAACAATGGGGCTGGCTTGCAAAAGAAGAAGGCTACCGGGCTGAAATCGGAAAGTTAAAGCAACAAGTTGAAAGGCTTATATTTGAGAACAACGTGCAGGTCGCCTCCGAGCGGGTTGAAAAGAACAAGTTAGCCCAAGAGAACCAGATACTAAAGGCCCGCATTTGCCAAGCCAGCAAGAGTAACATTGACCGACAGAAACGTCGCTCCGACGAAAGATTGATAGCAGATTTGAGAAGTCAGGTCAGCCAAAGCCAAGAAGAATTAGAACAATCAGAGGCTTGCATAGCAAGGATGAAGGTCAGATGGGCAAAAGGTACAATGGCCCGGAGGCAGCGTCTGCAACAGGTCATAAGGGATTATGAAATGAGCATCGGGATATTAAGGAAAACGATCTCCACTCTTCATGATTGGATCATCAAACAAGCACGAGATGCCCAGACCGACAGAAGACGTTGTTACGATGCAATGGCCTGCATGGAAAGACAAATGGAGATGTTCCAGGATCAACTTGCCGACAACGCGCAAGCACTAGGATTAAAGAACCGACAAATAAGGCAATTGTTCGTTGAAAGGGACAACATTCGAGGAAGGATCGACGGGATTGGGCACTACATCTACATGAGATGCCTAGCATGTGAGCAAATGCCTCGAAAAACCCTTCTTGTTTCCATCATGGGCTGCGTCCACCGGATCATGAATGAGTTGAAAAGCTTGCAGAGAGACCTTACACCAAGGGTCGCGGAAAGGCCGAATGATGCCTCGCGGGCCCCTAAGTTGGAAAATTAATCTTTGGTCGAGTCCTGTTTATTTGGCTTTGTTGCTTTCCCATATGTTGTTTTCTTTTCTTTTAATCAAGTAGGGTTAAGAACTTTGGAGTCTGTACTATTGCTGTTTTTGGTTTAAGTCTGTAATAGCAAATTTTTGTGATGAATTAATTGATTCCAAAAGAATTTTCGTGTGTCTTTACTTTGTGGCAGAACTACGCCTGGTCTGATTCATGCGGGGACGTGATATGTAGGCAATCCACATAAGATTCGGCCACCATTAACAAAAAGAAAAGAAAAAGAAAGAAAGAAAAGAAAATATGAAAAATAAAATAAAATACAGGGGTTCCCAAAGTACTTTAAAAAGGGACAAATAAGCAAACCGGGATGACGCATGTTGTCGAAGCAAAGCATGTTAGAAACGGTTGACTGCCTAGGAGCATTTGCATCCCCAATGTGTTGTTATCAAATCTGTTAAAGCTCTAACACTAACAAGTTTGTTGTTTTCCAAATATCCAGACAGTTAGTTGTTAAAGAATTCTGGCAACACACCCTTACCAAACTAGATCCAAAGGACCGGTAGCAACGAGCATGACTACTTCAGAGAATAGTACCGAGGAAGAAAGGCCGTTGAGCCAGTTGTTAAAAGAAGCGATGGAAAAAATAGAAAGGATGAGACTAGAGATGAATGCAATGCAGTTAGCTCTAGCCAAAGCACAAAATAGCCCTGAGCCACTAGGGCACATGCCGGAATACCCCCACTCCGGCCCTTCAACAAGCCTCCCGAATCACCGTTA
Source organism: Nicotiana sylvestris (assembly GCF_000393655.2). NCBI lineage: Eukaryota > Viridiplantae > Streptophyta > Magnoliopsida > Solanales > Solanaceae > Nicotiana > Nicotiana sylvestris. The sequence goes on along the minus strand of NC_091064.1, from coordinate 167,398,700 downwards.
TCATCAGGAGAGAAGCCCCCATGATTCCCAAGCTCCACCACCCCATCAACCTCTCCCAACACCAAATGTTCCCACTTTTGTGGGACCCACATCAGCCACCCTGCAAAGAACGACCAGTGAGCCATTGTTTCAGGCTCACGATACGCAATACTATCCCCCTGAACCCACATTCCACGCCCCCGAACCACATGCCTACAATCCACACTTGGAGGTACCGGCGAGATTGAAAAGCCGGTTAAAGTCCCAGAACAAGATGAGGTATTGAGGAAGTTCAAAAGCCTGGAGCAGTCCTTCAGGAACCTGCACGGATTGGGCAACCAGGTCAGCGTGGCATATAAGGATCTATGCCCTTTCCCGGACATCCAACTCCCGGCTGGGTTCAAGATGCCTAAGTTTGATTTATATGAAGGGCACGGTGACCCCATGACACATTTGCGGGGTTTCTGTAGCAAAATGAGAGGGGCAGGCGGCAAAGATGAGCTGCTGATAGCTTATTTCGGCCAAAGTCTGAGCGGATCGGCACTAGAGTGGTATACCAGGCAGGATTCCAGCAGATGGTACACTTGGGATGACCTGGCGTAGGCTTTCGCATGTCATTTTCAATACAATCTCGAGATAGTCCCTGACCGTCTCACATTGCTGAGGACCGCGAAGAAGCCTGGGGAAAGTTTTCGCGAGTTCGGGTTCCGCTGGAGAGAGCAAGCGGCCAGAGTTGATCCTCCCATGAAAGAGGGAGAAATGGTGGACTACTTCTTGCAAACACTGGATCCAACCTACTTTGGTCATTTGGTGACGACGGTTGGAAAGTCCTTCAACGAGGTAGTGAAGATAGGGGTCATGATAGAAGAGGGGATGAGGTATGACAAAATCCTAAATTACTCGGCACTCAAGGCAACGACCCAGGCTATTCAGAGCGGCACGGGAGGTGCGCTGGGAAGAAGGAAGAAAGAAGAAATTGCCACGATTGAGGCAAGCAGTTGGTCCAGGTCTGACAAACCACACTACAACCAACCCAGACCCCACAGGCCAAACTACCCATACAACCCACCACATCACTACTATCCACCTCAAGAACCACATTTCACTGTCCATCAAGCCCAGACATACACCCAACCTCCGGTTCGCGCACAATGGCGTGCGCCAGCTCCCCACAATACATACCCAGCTCCACATAATACCTACCCACCACCACAAAATACCTACCCTCCACCCAGAGCATACAGGAACCCTCCAGGGACGGGTTTTCGAGGAAGTCAAGCTGCTAAAAATGATAGGCTGCAGAAACATAGGGCCTTTACTGAGTTGGGAGAGACTTATACCGCCGTATTCCACAAATTGAGACGATTGGGTTTGGTGAGTCCTGTCGAACCTAGAGAACAAAACCCCCCACCCCAAAATGTGAACAGGTCAATAAGCTGTGAGTACTGCTCAGGAATGCTGGGACATGATACTGAAAAGTGCTGGAGGCTGAAGCAGGCGATACAAGATCTCATTGATGATAACAAAATCGAGGTCCAGACGCCGGAGGCACCTAACATCAACCAGAACCCGCTGTCGGCGCACCACGAGACCCACATGATCGAGTTGGTGTATGAGGGAGGGGAGCTGAGAAAGCCCTCACAGACAGTGATAATGATCCAGGCCGCCCCGAAAGAAGGATCGACCAGTGGAGGAACGGGTGTACAATCGCAGGGAGAAGGCATCAAGCCAGTAGTAATATTGGGAAAGAGCCCGTCCACCGTAACAAGTAAACCCGAGCCAACCAAGTTGATAATATCAGGGACCCCACCCACACCTGCAGTTGTGTTGAAGGGGGTATACAGAGAACTGGTCACCATAAAGCCTGTAGTCCAGCTGCCAATGATCGATAGCAAGGCCGTGCCTTGGAAATACGAGAAGGCAGTGGTGATGTACAAAGGAAAACAAGTGGAGGAAGTTAGTTGTGAAGCGCAAGGGCTGACTCGATCAGGACGGTGTTTCGCTCCGGTGGAGCTGAGAAGACCCAACCCAGCTGCAACCAAGAAACCTGTGTCCGAAGAAGAGGCTGAGGAGTTCTTGAGAAAGATGAAAGTGCAGGACTACTCCGTGGTCGAATAGCTGAGGAAAACACCGGCCCAGATCTCGCTGCTATCATTACTAATCCATTCTGAGGAACATCGTCGGGCCCTGATGAAGATATTAAACGAAGCTCATATGCCCAACGAGATTTCGGTAAATCACCTGGAAACCATTGCCAACAAAAATTTTGAGGTGAACAGGGTAACATTCTCAGATGATGATCTGCCAGTGGAAGGTACGGAGCATAATAAAGCTCTCTACCTAACTGTCAAATGTGAAAACTCGGTAGTTACTCGGGTATTGGTGGATAACGGTTCAAGTGCCAATATTTGTCCATTATCCACCCTGAACCAGTTAAAGATCGACCACGAAAGAATCCACAAGAATAGCATTTGCGTCCGAGGATTCGACGGAAATGGAACAGCCACCGTGGGGGACATTGTACTTGAATTGACCATCGGTCCAGTCCAATTTACCATGGAGTTCCAGGTTTTAGATGCCGCGGTGTCTTATAACCTTCTGTTGGGACGACCGTGGATTCACGCAGCCAAAGCAGTGCCTTCCACCCTGCACCAGATGGTCAAGTTCGAGTGGGATAGACAAGAGGTCGTACTGCACGGCGAGGACACTGCGTGCACCTTGGGTGGCACCATTGTTCCCTTCATAGAGACCGATGATGACAAAGGTCCTTGGGTCTACCAGATCTTCGATACAATGTCGGCAAACAAGATTTCTGAGGGTGTGATCCTCCAGCACCCTAGGGTAGCTTCCGCAACGATCATGATGGTCTCGAAAATGCTGGGTAATGGATTTGTGCCGGGAAAAGGCCTGGGAGTCGAACTTCAGGGGATTGTCCAACCTGTCTCCCTGCCCAAGAATTTGGAAACCTTCGGGTTGGGGTTCAAACCAACCGCAGCAGATGTAAAGCAAGCGCGGAAAATGAAGAAGAAAGTCTGGTATCTTCCCAAACCTGTGCCACGTCTCTCAAGATCTTTTGTCAGAGCAAGTGCCAAGGGGCCACCGGTCCCAAAAGTTCTCGGACCATTGATTGGGACGGACGGGGACCTGAACCAAAGTTTCGAGAGGTTATTCGCTGATGTCAATATGGTAGAAGTTGGAGAGAGTTCCAGCGGAGCGTAGATACAGTTTGTGGGCCCTGAGGCCAAAACCAACAATTGGACGGTTACTCCCCTTCCTGTCCGGGGGGAGCCTTGGTAGTAGGCTTTGATTTATGCTTTTCTTGTTTGGATTATTCCAGGGTGTAATCCAAATTTTATTTTGTTTTGAAAAAGTGTGAACCCTGTTATCCCGCAAGTTTAATGAAGTTCTCTTTTTTGTCTCATTTTAATTTTGTTTTGTTCTTTTTTCTTTCTGAACAGTTCTCTTTTTACTGGTTCTAATGACATGGCATGCACAGCGGATCTTCGACCTAGTCTAATAAATCAATCCGAGTCTGGCTTAATGATACAAGAGGTCGTTTGTGACGATGAATCTGAATATAACGAAGAAGAAGCCTTCGAAGAGATAAACCGAGAACTGTGCCAATTTGAAGAGAAACCCAAGCCTAACTTAAATGACACTGAGGCTGTAAACCTAGGAGATGCAGATAATGTCAGAGAAACCAAAATCAGCATCCACATTGATCCAAATGTCAGAGAGGAATTGATCAAAACCCTCGTGGAATTCAAAGATGTTTTCGCATGGTCATATGATGATATGCCGGGATTAAGCACCAATTTAGTGGTTCACAGATTGCCCACTGACTCGGCATACCCTCCGATCAGGCAAAAGCTAAGGAAATTTAAAACAGAAATGAGTGTAAAGATCAAGGAAGAGGTGATTAAGTAGCTGCAGGCGAAGGTCATTCGGGTCACTCGATATCCCGAGTGGTTGGCCAATGTGGTACCAGTTCCGAAGAAGGATGGGAAAATCAGGGTATGCGTCGACTACCGCAATCTCAACAAAGCAAGTCCCAAGGACAATTTTCCATTGCCCAACATCCATATCCTGATCGATAATTGCTGGGCGCGAGATCGGATCCTTTGTGGATTGCTATGCGGGATATCATCAGATCCTAATGGACGAGGAAGATGCGGAAAAGACAGCTTTTATTACGCCATGGGGAACTTACTGCTATCGGGTAATGCCGTTCGGGTTGAAGAATGCCGGGGCAACGTACATGCGAGCAATGACTATTGTGTTTCACGACATGATACACAAAGAAATTGAGGTGTACGTAGATGATGTGATCATAAAGTCTTGGCGTCAGGAAGACCATGTAGCAGACTTAAGGAGATTTTTCCAAAGACTCCAAAGGTATGATATCAAGCTCAACCCGGCCAAATGCGCATTCGGGGTTCCATCAGGAAAGCTGTTAGGATTCATCGTCAGTCGACGGGGTATTGAGTTAGACCCCTCCAAGATCAAGTCCATCCGAGATTTGCCACCGCCAAGGAACAAAACAGAGGTAATGAGTCTGTTGGGGAGACTCAATTACATCAGTAGGTTCATCGCTCAACTCACGGCGACTTGTGAACCCATATTTCGGCTGTTGAAAAAAGATGCTGCGGTAAGTTGGACGGCAGAGTGTCAAGAGGCTTTTGACCAAATCAAATGGTATCTGTCCAATCCACCCATGTTGGTTCCACCTAAGCCAGGAAGCCCTTAATTCTTTATCTGACGGTCCTGGAAAATTCATTTGGTTGTGTACTGGGGCAACATGATGACACGGGAAGGAAGGAGCAGGCAATTTATTATCTTAGCAAGAAATTCACAGTATATGAGGTCAAGTACACTCAACTCGAGAAGACATGTTGCACCCTAACTTGGGTAGCTCAGAAGTTGAAGCACTACCTGTCCTCGTATACTACTTATCTCATATCCCATTTGGACCCATTGAAGTACATCTTTCAGAAACCTATGCCCACAGGGAGGTTGGCAAAATGGCAAATTCTGCTCACAGAGTTCGATATCGTCTATGTGACAAGGACAGCCATGAAAGCCCAAGCGCTGGCCGACCATTTGGCAGAAAATCCCGTTGATGAAAAATACGAGCCTTTAAGAACGTATTTTCCCGACGAAGAAGTGATGCATACGGGTGAGCTGGAGTTACCCGAGGAACCGGGTTGGAAGCTTTTCTTCGATGGAGCCGCGAACGCGAAAGGGGTTGGAATAGGAGCAGTACTCATTTCTGAAACAGGACGCCACTATCCTGTTACAGCTCAACTACGCTTCTATTGCACCAATAATATGGCCGAGTATGAAGCTTGCATTTTGGGTCTGCGATTAGCTGCGGACATGGATGTCCAAGACGTTTTGTTCTTGGGAGACTCGGACCTCTTGGTACATCAGATTCAGGGTGAAGGGGAAACACGGGATTTGAAACTCATACCATATCGACAATGTTTGCACGATCTGAGCAAGCAATTTCGATCAGTGAAATTCAAACATATCCCGAGAGTTCATAACGAGGTTGCGGATGCATTAGCCACCTTAGCATCAATGTTACACCACCCTGACAAAATGTATGTTGACCCCCTGCACATCCAGGTTCGTGATCAGCACGCTTATTGCAACATGGTAGAAGAGGAAGTAGATGGCGAGCCCTGGTTTCATGATATCAAGGAGTACCTCAAAATGGGGATATATCCGGAACATGCCACTGGAGACCAAAAAAGAGCCCTTAGGCGTTTGTCGAATGGTTTCTTCCTCAGCGGAGGAGTTTTGTATAGAAGAACCCCGGACTTGGGACTGTTAAGATGTATAGACGCCGGCCAAGCCACGACGATTATGGCAGAAGTACATGCTGGAGTTTGTGGGCCACATATGAGCGGATATGTGTTGGCAAGGAAGATCCTTCGAGCAGGGTATTATTGGCTCACCATGGAGCATGACTGTATCACTTTTGTGAGGAAATGCCATCAGTGTCAGATACATGGAGATCTGATTCATTCTCCGCCAACAGAGTTACATACGATGTCAGCACCCTGGCCGTTTGTTGCATGGGGCATGGATGTCATTGGGCCTATCGAGCCGGCAGCATCCAACGGCCATAGGTTCATTCTGGTGACCATTGACTACTTCACCAAATGGGTCGAGGCTAAAACCTTCAAGTCGGTAACTAAAAAGTCAGTGGTGGATTTTGTTCACTCCCATATCATCTGCAGATTTGGGATCCCAAAAGTGATCATCACGGACAATGGTGCAAATCTTAATAGCAACCTGATGAGAGAGGTATGCCAACAATTCAAGATTACACACCGCAATTCCACCCCATATCGCCCCAAGGAGAATGGAGCGGTCAAAGCAGCCAATAAGAACATCAAAAAGATACTGCGGAAGATGGTGGAAGGATCTAGACAATGGCATGAGAGATTACCCTTTGCTTTGTTGGGTTATCGCACTACCGTCCGGACTTCCATAGGTGCAACTCCTTATTTGTTGGTGTACGGAACTGAGGCCGTAATACCAGTGGAGGTCAAAATTCCGTCCCTCCGAATTGTCACAGAAGCCGAGATTGATGATGATGAATGGGTCAAAGCTCGATTGGAACAATTGCGCTTGATAGACGAAAAAAGATTGGCAGCAGTGTGCCATGGTCAGCTGTATCAGAAGAGAATGGCAAGAGCATATAATAAAAAGGTACGCCCCAGGAAGTTTGAAGTAGGACAGCAGGTATTGAAGCGGATCCTCCCGCATCAGGTCGAGGCAAAAGGCAAGTTCGCCCCAAATTGGCAAGGGCCTTATATCGTGACCAGAGTGTTGTCCAACAGTGCTTTGTGTCTAACAGATATCGAGGGAAGATGTGTCGACATGACTATCAATTCTGACGCAGTCAAAAGATATTATGCGTAATTTCTTTGATTATGGTAATTATTGGTTCGTTGGTTTGTATTTGGTACTTATTGGATAATGAAATGACGGAGGCAATTCTTTCTTCTATCCAAACACTTTTGACCCTTGTTTCCCCTTTTGAGCCTTAGGTTATTCTTTCATACCCCTCTTTTGGGATCACTAATGGGAAAAAGATATGAAAAAAAAGAAAAGAAAAGAAAAAAAAACTTTTATTAAAAGAAAATGAAAAAATGAGATAAAAATCACAAGAAAAACAAAAGCGTTAGGAACTACGTTTGACCTGATTCCTCAAAGAGGATACGTAGGCGCCTCACGGCTCGGTCATAGTGTGCATAGTGTGCACAGTGTGCGTAACGCACATAGCTCAACATAGTGTAAAAAATAAAATCCCCCAAGCAAGAAAACTGGGGCAGAGGTTATGTATTAAAAGTTTCAACAAAGGTCTGATTCCAAGAGTTGTAGTGGCTCACCCGTCAAAGTTATTTCGATTTTTTGATAGCCTTTCTTTTAACCCCACACCAAAACCAACATAGATTCCCAAAAAAGACCTCCCGATCAACCTCCAAGAGGTGCCAAGTCAGGCAAAGGAAGCCGAGAATAATACACTGATCCCCAGCAAAGAAGAGGATCATAAAACTGGAAATGAATTGATAGTCAAAAGGAATCTCCAGAAGAGAGGGTCATATCGACAGCACCCCAATTTCCGCTGAAGAAATAAAATGAGAGAGTCTTATCAGTGAAAACCTTCGCAGGCACCATAAGGCGACGAAAGATGAGAGATATAAAACGAGAGAGTCTTATCGGTGAAAAACCTTCACAGGCACCATAAGGCGCCGGGAGCTGAGAGAAAGAGAGAGTCTCATTAGTGAAAACCCCTCGAAGGGCACTATGAGGCGACATGCCAGATTGACAAAAGGGTCCATGTTCGCGAAGAAATGGACACCCATTTATCCCCAACAAGTAAGGCCATCAGGCAGGTTGATTGATATAAATAGACTGGGTCGAGAATCTATGGTGCACGTCATGATCGTAAGAACCAGTCATGTCATCCAAATAAGCTCTTCTCTTTTCCTTTTTTTCCACAAGTATTGGTTCAGAAAGATTTTTCTCATTTTCTATCTTTTTCATTCTTCTTTCTAAAAATTCGTTTTGAAAAGGATTTTTCAAAGTTTACTACCAGAGGCCGAACGGGTACAAAAGCAAAGGGGATAGGCCAAAAGCCGAGGCAATGAAACAAAAGGCGTCGGTTGCAAAACCAAAGGACGAATTGTGTAGAACGTTAATGGTGACGTAAAGAGAGCGGAAAATAACGGGTGAAGGACTCGTGGACCAAGTTCCGAGAAGGTTTCCCCGCAGAATGTCGATAAATCACGGACCCAAGTCCGAAATGGTCAGACGCCACAAGAAAGGAAAATTAATCCGATGCAAGATAACCCTAACAGTCCTAACAGTTATCCCCAGGCGATGCAATGCTGTGCCTTGCAGTTCTGGGAGGAAGTAAACTCCAAAAGGGAGTGGTTTCGGGATTAAAGCGGACTCCCACAATGTGTCCTGTAAAGAGAAAACCGAAAAGGGGATAAATGGAAAACCATCCCCAGCAGGCAGGGCACCCCCAGCAAGCAACTTTATCCACCCACCATTTGTGGGAGCACAGAGCAAGGAAAAGAAAAGGGAAAAATCATCCCCCAGCGGGAAGGACACCGCCGCCCACCATGATTGAAACTACTAAATCCTTTTATCTGCTGCAGGAAAATAAAGGTTGATGATGGCAGCAGGACGCGATGCCAGAAAGATCACCAAAACCGGGGCAGAAAATTTTCTGCCGTTGTCAAAACATTTCTCGGAGGAACGAGGAAACGGATTCAAATACTGTTCAGTCTTAGTTTAAATAGGCGCCCACCTGTATAACGAGAGGACTACTTTTCAGTCTTAGTTTAAATAGGCGCCCACCTGTATAACGAGATGAATACTTTTCAGTTTTAGTTTAAATAGGCGCCCACCTGTATAACGAGAGGAATACTTTTCAGTCTTAGTATTAAATAGGCGCCCACCTATATAACGAGAGGAATACTTTTCAGTCTTAGTTTAAATAGGCGCCCACCTGTATAATGAGAGGAATACTTTTCAGTCTTAGTTTAAATAGGCGCCCACCTGTATAATGAGAGGAATATTTTCAGCCTTAGTTTAAATAGGCGCCCACCTGTATAACGAGAGGAATACTTTTCAGTCTTAGTTTAAATAGGCGCCCACCTGTATAACGAGAGGAATACTTTTCAGTCTTAGTTTAAATAGGCGCCCACCTGTATAACGAGAGGAATACTTTTCAGTCTTAGTTTAAATAGGCGCCCACCTGTATAACGAGAGGAATATTTTCAGTCTTAGTTTAAATAGGCGCCCACCTGTATAACGAGAGGAATACTTTTCAGTCTTAGTTTAAATAGGCGCCCACCTGTATAACGAGAGGAATACTTTTCAGTCTTAGTTTAAATAGGTGCCCACCTGTATAACGAGAGGAATACTTTTGAGTCTTAGTTTAAATAGGCGCCCACCTGTATAACAAGAGGAATACTTTTCAGTCTTAGTTTAAATAGGCGCCCACCTGTATAACGAGAGGAATACTTTTCAGTCTTAGTTTAAATAGGCGCCCACCTGTATAATGAGAGGAATATTTTCAGCCTTAGTTTAAATAGGCGCCCACCTGTATAACGAGAGGAATACTTTTCAGTCTTAGTTTAAATAGGCGCCCACCTGTATAACAAGAGGAATACTTTTCAGTCTTAGTTTAAATAGGCGCCCACCTGTATAACGAGAGGAATACTTTTCAGTCTTAGTTTAAATAGGCGCCCACCTGTATAATGAGAGGAATATTTTCAGTCTTAGTTTAAATAGGCGCCCACCTGTATAACGAGAGGAATACTTTTCAGTCTTAGTTTAAATAGGCGCCCACCTGTATAACGAGAGGAATATTTTCAGTCTTAGTTTAAATAGGCGCCCACCTGTATAACGAGAGGAATATTTTCAGTCTTAGTTTAAATAGGCGCCCACCTGTATAACGAGAGGAATACCTTAGTTTAAATAGGCGCCCACCTGTATAACGAGAGGAATACTTTTCAGTCTTAGTTTAAATAGGCGCCCACCTGTATAACGAGAGGAATACTTTTCAGTCTTAGTTTAAATAGGCGCCCACCTGTATAATGAGAGGAATATTTTCAGTCTTAGTTTAAATAGGCGCCCACCTGTATAACGAGAGGAATACTTTTCAGTCTTAGTTTAAATAGGCGCCCACCTGTATAACGAAAGGAATACTTTTTTCAATCTTAGTTTAAATAGGCGCCCACCTGTATAATGAGAGGAATATTTTCATTCTTAGTTTAAATAGGCGCTCACCTGTATAACGAGAGGAATACTTTTCAGTCTTGGTTTAAATAGGCGCCCACCTGTATAACGAGAGGAATACTTTTCATGTCTTAGTTTAAATAGGCGCTCACCTGTATAATGAGAGGAATATTTTTCATGTTTTAGTTTAAATATTTCAGATTTTGAGAGCAGTAACCCCACCGGAAAGCAGAAGGTTACAACAGGAATACCCAGCAGGAAACAATAAAAAATCCCCAGTACCGGGAAGCAGAAGGTTGTAAACGCAAGTGCATGTGTCAAAAGGAAGAAAAGACGCGTTTTGAAAGAAGCAGCTTGTGAGCATTAAAATCATGCCCAGCATAAATCTGATGAAGAGAGCCGTACCACCAGAGGAACCACTGAAAAGCTTAATGAAGAAAGCCATGTCCCCAGCGGACCAAGCAAAATGATGAAAACTGGCATTCAGAAAGGCAAAAGACCAGTGTCATCCCCAAATTCATGGAAGAAAAACACCAGAGGAAGCACAAGCCGACAAGAAAGCAAGGCGATAAGAACAAGTTGAAGATAGATCTTATGATCCGTAGTCTAGCCTAGCTTCTTGTTTTCTTTTCAGCACAATGTAACATAGAGATCGGTAAGCAATAACAGCATACAACAGCATGTAACAACACACAACAACAGCGAACATGACAGTCACACGGTAGTCCAGCTACCAAAACTTCCCGAACTACATTGACCTGATTCCTGTTCAGCCCAGGATATGTAGGAAACCTCTGAAGCAAAGGTTTGGTCAAATCTTTTTCAAAAATGCTTCACACGGAGTACACGGACAAGCAAAAATCGCTCACTTTATCTTTGCACGAAAACCCTTCGTGTCTTCGGGCAAAGAGGGGCAGCTGTAAGCACGTGATTTTTGCTTCACGGAAGTTACTCCAAAAGAAAAAAAAGAAAATCAAAAAATATATATTTTTGTCATTGAGTGATTTTTATTTAATGTTAAACTGTGTGTTAATTATTATGGGTGTTAACCAGTATGTGTGTAATTTTATTTTATTTTTACAATTTATTTAGGAGTTTAGTTAATTTTGGTAGTTAAAGAAGAGAAAAGAGTTGGGTTAAAATCGGTTTGGACCCCAAAAATTAGGCCCAAAACCAAAACAGACCCAACCCAACCCAGGCTACCCAAGCACGACCCCAAACGATGCCGTATCGGCGCCTTTGTTTTGATCCGTTGATATGATTCAGATGAACGGTCCCGATCAGGCCGCTCATTTAACCACAACGACGCCGTTTCAGGGCGTTTGATCTGAGCCGTCCAATCCCATTGATCCAACGGATCCAGGCCCTCCCCTAAGACCCGTTAATCTGATCCGATCCATTTCCCTACCCGGTCTCACCCACCTTCACACCTAAACGACGTCGTCCTTCCTAAATGAATAGATCTTGGCCATAGATCTCACTTGATCCAACGGCCAGGATCTATACCTCTAAAACATATATAAAGCCCAACCTTGCTACCCCCCCCCCCTATCCGAACACCCCCCGGCTTCATCGTCTCCAGAGACCAACCCTAATATCCCAAACCCTAGCCACCACCCTTCACCTTCACCGTAAAGCCGGCGGCAAGGACGCCGGTGCCCCCCCCCCTTAACACCCCTGATGCACCTCACCACCCCAAACCCAAATCTATTACCCCCTTGCCTCGAATCAGCCCCCTCCATCTCGAATCTTGATTTGAAGGTTCGAGACCAAACCCAGATCTACACCAAACCACCCCAGATTCACACTGGACAACCCCCTGACCTCCTCGTGACCAAACCAAGCTTGGTTTGGTCTGAATCTACCCACAAATCCTAAAATCCCAAATCTGAAGATTCAAACCCTAGAACACAAGAACCTGGGGAACCCAGCCAGTTTTAATAAAGGGTTGAGGTCTAATAGACCTTAATCAAGGTGTTCTCGGTCGAGAAAACCCCGATTAAAGTTTGTTCGGCCTCAAATGGTCAAATCTAGTTCAGACTTGGGTTCGTCCTTTGTTGAGCCTTCACAGTAAGTTTTCTTTTTCTTTTCTAGTTTTGTTTGAATATTGATTGAGTTTGCTAGCATGTTTTGTTATGTTTGTTTGGTATTTCTGATATTTTCTTTCAATACCTTCCGTCTTTGTAAGGCCTTCTATTTGGTCGATTGTTCTTCTGTTTGTTGTTAAATATGTATGGTAAGATACATGTTCGATTAGATTATTCGTCGAGTATGATAATTCATATAGCCTCCCAGTGTTGTGCAAAGTTGTCTGAAGCCATTTGGGACCCCGTTCGTATTGTTTGATTAATCGACTGATTATTCCATGTTATAATTAGTATAGTCGATTTGATAAACGTCTTCGATTAGTTTTCTATGACTGAATGTTTAAATATGCATATAACTTCACATGATTGATCAAACCATTGTCGTTTAGCTAATTGTTTGACATTATCTGTGAATGGTTGGTGACTGCAATACAAATGATTAGAATTCAGTCTAAGGCAGCTTTGAATTTGAACTTTCAGAAGTTCAAAATGTCCTACTGTTGCAATGGGTTAATACAGTAATAATCAGGTTCTAACAGGGGTAATTTAGGAGTAAAAGGAACATAAATGATTAGTTTAAGTGAGCTGACAAATAGGGTACTGAATTAGGATTAAACTAATGTAATAGTGGGGAACCAAACTTGGTAGCATGGGGATGATTAAATAAAAGGACTGCCCATACCTTTGGGCAGAAACACACATGCTAGAAGGCTGTCAAATAGATGGGCATGGGGAATACTTTTGATTAGTTTTAAAAAGAAGTTATGGGCAGGAAAGAAGTGAGGGATCAAGGCAGCTTGGTGCTTGCCATTTTCTGCCTATAAATAGGTCTGTTTAGGACAAAGAAAGGGGCTCAAGAAAAAACAGTTGGAAAAAATAGCTGAAGTTTTCTAAAAAGAAAAGTGTTAAGGTTTGCATTTTTAGGTTAAGCTTTACATCAAAGAGCCTTAACTTGCCTTTGCTTTTGAGTGTGTAACAAGAATCAGACATCACTATTTCTTGCACTAGTCTGTGTACGGTTGGCACTGCTGGACTTTCAGTTTGGTAGTATCCAATTCTTTGTTGGCTGAATATTGTTCACCAGTTTACTCTGGGAATATTGATTTGGTTTTAAGCAACTGTCGCATCTGGTTATTCTTATTGATTTCTTTGGGCTGTTGCTGTTTGGTTTTCTGGAATCGAAATTGGGTTTTCTCTTAAATTGCTATCGAGCTTGGGTCTTTTTCTTGGGCTCTCTCTTTTACTGTTACTGGTTTGGGGCTGTTCGACTGAGTGTGCTTCTGTTTGCTGCTATTGCTGTGTTTGTTGCATACTACTCGGCTGATCATTCTCCTTCTTCTTTTGCTTTTCTATACCAGGTACACGACTAATACACTGTCCATGTAACTTGAAAGTTGAGCATGAATACAAAAGAGAAGAGTTGAAGATGTTTTCATACATAGCCTGTATATTGAATATCATGTGATGTATAATAGTTTACATTTTTGCTTGGATACTGGAGGTAGCCCTCATACATAGTAAAATGTCAATGTATGGTAACTTGATATCATATTGTGTATAAAGGCTGGTAGATAAAAGGATTCACAGGGCAGTAGGTTATATCTTAGACTTTAGCTATGTTTGTGATTAGCATATCCTTTAATGCATGTTAAGTATGAAAACTATCCATTGTTAGTTAATTTCATTTCCTTTTGATAAACTGCCTCATTATAACTGGAAAACCATGCCTTTAGAACAAATAGCACAAGTCTACATTTCTCAACCTCACGAAGGTTGAGCCCAAGTCGAACGAACCAAGCAGGCTTTCATCGGAAAAGCAGTGGCCCAGGCCCAGCCGATACTGTGTGGGCTGGGTTTGGGCCCATAATATTTGATAGGCTGCCTGTGTACGTGCCAATGCTTCTGATTTTGCGAAAGCATTCGGAATCCCGCTATAAATAACCTGCAAGCATGTAACTAAGTAGGATCATTTTGCTCTCATTAGTAGAGACAAACGTAATAGAAAAATGTAGTCACTATAGGTTTATCCTTTAAAATAAAATGAGACGAGCCTCGCCAAATAAATCACACATCGCCGGGGCCCTCAATAAAATACATAACCATTGACTAGACTTTGGATTTGGCCGTTTGATGAACCTTCCCGTCCGCTTCCTAAAATAACAACACGTTAGTCTCTTTAGGATACGCCTTAATAAACCTTACCTTCTTAAACTTGGGTGCACATTTATGTGACCCAAATCCAAATCTCAATGGAGTCGAAATGTGTCTCTAATCACGGGTACATTGATGTAACGTGGTTCGAGGTATATTTTCACGTCGTTGCAATTCTCGTAAAATATAATAATAAAAGCGGTCAAGAGTTAAAATTTGCACATAAGTTTATATTTGTATAAAATCAGATAATCAAGCCGAATATAACAGTTGAGCGACCGTGCTAGAACCACGGAACTCGGGAATGCCTAAGACCTTCTCCCGGGTTAACAGAATTCCTTATCCGGATTTCCGGTACGCAGACTGTAATATGGAGTCATTATTTTCCTCGATTCGGGATTAAAATTGGTGGGTTGGGACACCCTAAATCTCCCAAGTGGCGACTCTGAAATAAATAAACAAACCCCGTTTCGATTGTCCTTTAAATTGGAAAAAACTCCCTTGTACCCTCTCGGGTATGTAAAAGGAGGTGTGACAGGGCCATTTGTAGGGATTTTCTAGGCAAAATTTTAGTTTCCTCTAGATCTAAAGTCAGCTAGAGTTTTACTTCCCGACTGTCGTAGTCTCGCCCTCTCATTATAAACACCAACTTGAGAAAGTTGTAGACAAGCTTTTGAAATAACCGAACCAACCAGGGTCAGATCTTTGCATGAAATCAAAATTATGTCTGATATTTATACAAAATCCACTTCTTGCTGTAGCGATGGGTTTGGTACGTAGTGAGTATGAGTTGTCAAAGTGGGATTATGGCCACTACGCGATGAGCGCGTCCGCACTCCTATTTGATATATTAACGTTAGATACCGATTTATACTTCGTGCACATCACCCCCTTTCCCTTAGGAAGGGAAGATATCCTATTGTGTGATTCTTTGAAATAACAAGCTTGTCCTGTCTTATTTTTGTACCCGTATGTACAAAGTATAACTTATGTACGGAGTATAATTTAACTTATGTTTTCCTTATTTTTGTGCACCTGGGACGGGATCGGACCGGGACTCGAGCTCGAGATCCCAACGGGCAAAGTAAGTTATCAGCCCATAAGAAGCCTAGGCGTGACTAACGGCGAAGATAAACACGAGGCTATCAAACCTGAAGCCGTCATTTGAGTACGGGACAAAACGAGTCATTCTACAACGCCTCTCCCCCCTCGCCACCCAATAAGGTCAAGGTAACAAACGATTTCTTTTGGGTTTAACTTGTTATTTTTTTTTGGGATTAGGATAGGAACATGAGCATTCTTCCAGGTGCGGGAACAAGGAATAAACGCCACAAAAATAACACACCAGGAAAACGTTCTGCACCATATCATCCCGCAGGCGACGGTCGAGCAAAACCCCCACACTGCAAATAACAGACAAATAACAGAATAAGTCGGCATTATTAAGAAACAATCTCCATAACCTGGGACTAGGCGATGAGCCCATGGAACGTACAGTCTCTCCAACACAGGCAGAACATGAACACAAAGAGCTTATACATATGCTTGCCATGACAATCCTATGCCGATTTAGCTGACTAAGTATTGCAAATCACGTCCGAACTTCGTTCTAATTAATCAAGTCCAAGGGTGCCCTAAAGCCCAAGCAATAAGTTCATCGCCCGTCCCATCAACGGTCTCTTTAGGCCAAACAATAAAGGGACTAGATGAACTGGGACTCACCCCGGTGCATAGATAAACTATGCAACAACACATGATATTCTCAAAGCAAGATTAGATGAACTGGGACTCACCCCGACGCATGCCTAAACGACGCAGAAACGAGTAATATTCTCCAATAGAAGCAAGGCAACATGCAACATTCTTACCATAATGGGTTGCAATTCGACCTCGTTCAAATTCACACCCATGCGGCCCCCAACCATTGCCAAGTGAAGGTAAAGTTCGACCTCGTTTGAATTTACAACGGGATGCAATTCGACCTCGCTCGAATTTACACCATTACGGCCCCTGGCCGTCGCCAAATGAAGTCAACGTTCGACCTCGCTCGAACTCATCATGGGTCACAATTCGACCTCGTTCGAATTCACACCCATACAGCCCCCGACCATCGCCAAACGAAAGTAAAATTTGACCTCGCTCGAATTAACAAGTCAAAAGTGACTCTGCCCAAGTTGGCGAGATAAAATTCGACCTCGCTCGAATTAACAAGTCAAAAGTGACTCCGCCCAAGTTGGCGAGACAAAATTCGACCTCGCTCGAATTAACAAGTAAAAAGTGACTTCGCCTAAGTTGGCGAGACAAAATTTGACCTCGCTTGAATTAACAAGTCAAAAGTGACTTCTCCCAAGTTGGCGAGACAAAATTCGACCTCGCTCGAATTAACAAGTCAAAAGTAACTTCGCCTAAGTTGGCGAGACAAAATTTGACTTTGCTCGAATTAACAAATCAGAAGTTACCTCGCCCAAATTGGTGAGACAAAATTCGACCTCGCTCAGATCAACTACCAGAAGTCAGGGACTCGTTGCGAGAAAATCCAAGAAATTCGAAAAGGAAAGGAGAAGAGAAAGTCAAAAACATACGAACGAAGACAAGCCGACTATTTCATTCAAAGAAAAGATTAGTATCTTACAAAGGTCCAAAAAAGGGGGGCCCACCCAGTAACAGCAAAAGAACAAAAAAAAGGCTAAGTAAGAAAAGCTATTAAAAAATTTACTCGGCCTCATCTCCACCACCATCCTCTCCAATATTGTCATCGTCAAAAGGAAGTCCATCTTCAATCTCAGCACCCCCACCGGCCTTCGGTGTCGCAGGGTCATAATCGCAAGCAAGACGAGCCTCGCGTGCCTTAACCCGAGCATCTTCAAAGGCGGCCTCAAGAACGCTCCCCGTCGTTCCCTTATATATATATATATCTCGTTGGGCCTCAGCATGGACCCATAGCTCGTACAAATGGATGGGGACAACAACAGGGGCAGATTCTTGAGAGAGGGCTTGAGCCAACAACTGCGCCTTCTCGGCTTCGAGAGCCACAACTTGATCTTCCAGGCTCGAGGCATCCCGCTTGAGCTCAACGATCTGCTTCTCAAGCCTTGCCTCCCTTAATGTGGCCATCTCCCTCTTGGAACCTCGCTCAGACCTGAGGATGCAGATAGTGTCTTCCAGCGCCGCCACCCTCGCCAAAGCCGCCACTCGGGCTTCCTCGGCCCTCTCAAACTCGACCACCTTCCTCTCTAGCTCAACCAGCTTCTCCGTCCACTCTTCACTTAGACAATAACAACTCTAGTGGCGTTCTGCTCAAGCTCGGCTCGCAAAGATAACACCTTCGCCTGAAGATCCCCACATTCCGCCGCAACCCCTTTGCCCACCTCGAGCTCCTCGTCTTTGGCACTAAGCCCCTCGAGCTTGCTGCATCTGCAGATAGACCGCATCAGATCCTCGTCCCTTTTATCCAACTTCTCTCTGAGGGATTGAATATTACCGCCCGCCTTAAGTTGCGCATGCATCTCACGACACCTGTTACGATTCGGCAATACTTCATGGCCATTTTCATAAAGAATTCGACCCGCGTCTCAGCCTACGAGCACTCTCAATTTTCAGCATGTAAGTCTAAAAAAAGGGTGGGGGGGCATCAACGAAAGCAAATGGCACAAAACAAAATTATAGCAAAAGGAAACTCACCCTCAACGTCATACCGGCCACACCGCGTGACAAACAAGAATCACTGATCATCCGAAGAGACCCACTTTCGACGGCGGAGCACAGAAGGTCAAATTGGGGCACCAAATCCACCGTGTCCTCCAACAGGTTAAAGTCTGACGGGATTTCAAGCACACGGGAAGGGTCTTCCGCCCTCACATCGACCCTAGTAAAGCCTTCCTCGAACATCTTCATGTCCTCAGGATCTATATTAGAATCGGATTCATAATCATCTACCACTGCACCCTTCAACCTCTCAATAGCCGTATATGGGGTACGGGCCTACCGAGACGTTGATGAGCCGCTCAGAATGATCACGACAACCTCAGAACTCTTTACCCCTACCACAACAGCCTCTTCTACGCCCGCAACGGGCATCGCCTCTACACCCAGGTTGGCATCACCGTCGGCTTCAGACACCGCCAAAACGGGGTCGCCCCTCAAGGGAGTTTCAGCCAAAGACGCCCCCTCCGACACTATCCTCTGCCTCTTTGGCCTCTTCGCCACTGCCACGAGAAGGTTCGCCCGTTGAACGGACTGTGGGAACTGGAGTCTCCGACCGAGGAGCAACCTCTAAATGAATAGGTTTGATCGCGGATGCGGTCCGCTGAGCAACCAAACTTTGGACGCCCTCATCCACAGTTACCCTTGGTATGGGCCGGGAAGAGAAAACTGGTTGACGGAAAGCAAGGACAGGCCCCCTTATCCTTCTCGCTCCTCTCCGACCTACCAATATGAGAATCGACCAAACAAAGATTAGATAAAGAAAAAGACGGAGCAAAGAACAAAGCAAGTAGGGGCGAAATAAGTCGACTTACCAGCGGAAGGTTTGCGCCCAAACATCTTGTGGAAAGGCGCCCATTCGCGGATCCCCATCGTATGGGGCAAAATCGAGCTCAACCATTAGAGAATATTGGCATCTTGCAGAGGGGGTACCCTCTCGGCTGCAGAAACAGAAAACACTCGATGGTCACTAAGGGGAGACGAACAACAACCACGTTCAAAAACAAATATAATGTAATAAAAGGAATGGGAGACCTACGGGCGAAATTCCACGCCTTAGAAAACCCCGCAGGGTTCGATACCACGTGCTATGTTCAGATGTAGAAGAAGTTCTCCCAGAAGTGGCGATTGGCCTTATCATCCATCTTCACCACCAAACCCTTGGTTCTACGGTGACGCATGTGAATCATCGTGCTCCTATGAAATGGGGGACAAAAAGGTGAAGCATGTGTTGTACAGAAATTCCCCGATTGGCCAGCTCCGCGTACTTGATAAGCATAAGGAAGAGCTTGTATACGTATGGAGAGAGTTGAGCCGAACACACCTCGTAGAAGCGGTAGAAGTCCACCGCCAAGGAGGGAAGGGGAAGCATGTATCCAATGACAAATGGATATGCATAGAACGCACAGTATCCCAGGCGGTGTATATGACTATGTCACGACCCGCAGGAACCAATTCAATGTGATCAGGGATTCCCCATTTGGCTTTGAACACCGTGAGCGCTGCAGCATCCATCATAGAAAGAATAGGTTCCGGCTCATCCTCAGCAGGGCTATTGAAGTCAGTCTTCGCCTTCCCTGGGCGGGGAACTACCTCATCTACCGTCGGAAAACTCTCGTCCTCAGTCGGATCCACTCCCTCTTTGAGTAGGGGTATATCATTTTTCGGAACCAGAGCACCAACGGCTCTATCAAGGTTAGAGGATGCACTATCCATTTTTTCTTTGATTGCGAAAATCTGGAATGATAAGGGAAAAAGGTAGCGGCCACAAGAATTGTTAACAGAAAAAGAAATGTGAGAAACTGAAGGGGAAGAAGAAAAGTTGCAAAAGTCTCTCTTGAGCGATTGGGAAGTATAACATTCAAACGTAAGATTTTTCCTTATTTATAGGGATATAAATACCCTGAGCGGGAAAACCAAACGCCGCCATTTTGAAAACGGAAAGGGCACGGGAAACGACGCAATGCCTAGAAAATGTGCGACATAATGACGCATGAAGAGTTTTAATGACATTCTGAACTGACGTGACGGTCTGATACAACTCTCGAAATGTCACGTCGCTACCTCGCCAGGAGGTACTCGCCTCTCGCATAAAGTGCTCAGATTTCTCACAACTTTCGAATCGACAGAGTCCGCCCATCGAGCTCGCCAAAAGACGACCCCAATAGGCTGAGGGACTAACTGTATGGGTCAAAATTTGACCAGATGAGAATACGCGTGAAGAGGAACGACAAAAAGTCACTTGGGCCGAAGTTGTATCCATACAACGCTATAACGATGCACATCTCGGCCACGACCGAGGTCGTGTATTCAGAATGCTTGAGCGGCGAATTGGATGTTACGACATTTCAGAGGGTCAACCAGTAATACAGTCAAATGGCTTAGGTACTTGGCTAATGACTGTTGGATAAATGAGGATACCTAGTATATAAACTAAGTGAGAAGAAGAAGAAAAGGGGGTTGAAACAAACTCACACAGAGACACATTTTTCGGAAAAGAAGGATCTTCATCTCTTTCTCCTCGCTAAAGAGAAAGAAGCAAGGAAGCTAAGATCCTCAATATACAACATTAGCCTCATCATGTCAAATGTATGGGGGTCAGCCTTGTTAAAGATCGATGACCATTTTTATCTATGTATTCTTCATTGTTATTCAATATTATGTAAATCACCATCCTCTTCTTATATTACGGGATTCAGTTATAACTATGGTTAAATTTTATGTTCAGCTATGCTTGCTTGTTCTTATCCTCTGTCTTAGATCTATGATGAATTATTTTTGACTAGAATTTACCTCGAATCTTCCTATTCAGTTAGTTTATAAAAAGACCCAACTCTTTTTAGTCAAACAGACATTAGTGTATTTAAGGGTATCTTTCCCACTTACCGTTTTGTACATTCACCTTTCTTTACGTTTCGTCCCACCACCTAACCCAATTGGTAACCGGAACGCAGCGTTGTAGAAGTTTGCTTCTCTACGTTCTACGTTCCAACTCTCTCTGAATCTCTGTAACTTTCGTACGTGTGTGAGAGATTTTCTTTTTGTAGCCCAATTATTACAAGAACTTCACCAGCTTCAATTTGTATTTTTTTTCAATCAGATTCAATTTGGTTTCATCTAGCTGTATCTATCACAGTTAATTATCAGGAAAAAAAAAAACTCATATGATGTCTACACCACACCACATTACTTTACTATTGTTAAATTATAAATTAAGGTAAAACTACACATTAGTTAAACATGATTAACTAACAAAAATGCATGTAAAAAACACATCATGCTACTTTAGAGTGACCTAAACACCAAGTAAGAGCAAGTTTTTTCCATTATTTAACTGCATGTGCTTTCTTCTAGCTATCATAAAAATATCAACACTAAGAATAATTGGAAGAGTATAGGGGGAAATACGAAGCAATTTAGGCCAAAAACCTCTGATGCCTGTACATGTCTATTATAGCTTCAAGGTTGGAAATGGCCAAAAAACAGTATCAGTAAAGCAATCCAAAAACAATATCAACACGCGGGCAAAAAAAAAAAAATGCAATGATCCAAGAAATTCTGAAGAGCCCTGTCTTAACTGTATAACCTATCTAATTATACAACAAAATTAGATTTCAACAAAATCTAGAAACCTAAGTATGTTGGGGCTAGCAGAAACAGAGGTTCCAAAGCACTTGGTGCAAACTTCCTTGCAAAAAGAAAACACATTGATATATTTCGCTCGTTATAAGTACAGTTACCCCCTGCCAACATTCTCTTCATAAACTCTTCGGTGATATCTGATTTTCCAAATGTAGCAGGGTGAGCCCCGCCCCTCGACCAATCAACCCATGTTATACTTCTGTTTGCCAAGAGATTTGATGCTTGAATAGTTAGCATAGTCGGGAAGTAGTGCTCGTCTACATAACATGCTGGCTTGCAGAACTCCGCAAACTTGGGGTAGAATTTTGTGTCTTCAACTATGTAAAGAGCAAGCTTCCTATTGATTTCAAACCACTGTGATCCTTTGCGCCAGTCAGTAATGTTAACCTCGGGCAACATATTCTCATCATATCGACCTCTTCCATATGGTCCAGGATCATCAAATGCACCAATAAAGCTATGCTTTGACTGACTTATGTACTTGTAGATGACATTGAAATTGTAGAGGGGAATGCACGACTCGGAAAGCAGAACAAACCATTCATTGGAGATGTCAAGCAATGCATTCGCAATGAGTCTTCTCTCAGCATCACACATACTCATCTTTCCCCATTCTGTCACCTTTGAAGAACAAAGTTACAAGATCATCAGCAACTTACTCACAACTAAGCCAATTCCATATAAAAACACGTTTAAAGCAGTTTCTAGTGAAGTAAGAACGAGCAAAACCATACCAAAGAGACAGCCATAGTGAACATGAGATAACAACTAGAACACCAACTAGCAGCAGATGAAGATGAATAGAACACCAAAATAGTGAGAAAAATTTTGCACTATCCTCTGAAACTTTTATCAATGTTTTTGAAGCAAGCTACATCAACAAACTGCTACTTCGTTGCACTATCATTCACTAGGAGCACTTAAGGAAGAACAACACTTGAGAGAGGGAGTGATAGTAGTCTCCAAGACCGTCTAAGAGGATTGATATTATAATAGAAAATCCTGTTTGTTTGCAAGCTAAGTTGCTTTTCTTTTAGCAAGCTGAGTGCTATGCCGTTCTTGTTACAGCATAACCATCATTATCTGCTTTGAATGATCGGAATTACAAATGAAATTATACTGAACATTCAAGCATGAAAGCTAACAGCATACTTAATCCTCTGGCAATGCTTAGTTGTTAGCCTTTTCAATATTTTAAATTCACTTTAAAAGCTTCCCTTTTCATCATCCTGCTCACTTTTCCTACTACCTATGGGAAAGAGAACAGCTCAGATCACTGGAGAGGAATGCAGGAAGCAGAACATACAAACTAAAACCGGCAAGTGTTAGCACCTAAGTTGCGCGGACTCTTCGTTTTTGGTGCCGCACCCGTCTCGACACGGGTAACTTCGGATACTTTGACCTGAGTCCATCGACAAATTTGAGGGGGGGAAATTGAGATTTTGATTTCTCAAATTAAAATTAAAACAGAATTAAGATATGAGAAATGGCATACCTTCAATATTGTAGTACTTTTGTCTCATATTTGTTGCTTTGTGTTTCGGAAAAACCAAGAATTCAAGGGGTCGTGTTCTGAGTTAGGACTTCCGGTGGACAGTAGCAGCGATATAGATGGAGAGCTGGTGGAAGGCCTTGAATGTCTTAGTTTTTCTCTTTATAGCTCTATTTTTTATAATTTTGAATTTTTTTAACCGAATCCCCGCACCCGTATCCATACCTAGATCCGCACCTCCGAATCTTAAAATTTAAATTTTGCCGAATCCAACACTCGGATCCGTGCCCGTATCGGATGCCCGCACCCGAGTCCGAGCAACTTAGGTTAGCACAAGGATAATGATATTCGGTGGCACATCTAGGATGAGTTGACTAAAAAATGTGAGAAATATAAGCTCCTAGGGACGCAAAGATTTTTCAGGCAACAAGATCCTTGACATTAGTTCTCACCTTCACAATCTTCCCCTTGGCAGTGCTATTTGAAACAACTTTAGAAGCTAAAACTGTGAGATAAGAGGCTGCCTGAGCTTTTACTTATTATTAGAGCACAGCCAACAGCACATACATAAAACTAGAGCAGACCGTCCTAAACTTAAATCAGGATTCTTCAACCAGATTTTCAGCATTAACTTAACCTGGCAAGCCCTCAGGTTCAAGAATCCAGAAGCCAAGTCACCCACTTCTATCTCAATAACCAAGTGGGGTGCCGGAATAGACAATTACACTCCAGGTCTGCAAATGTGCTCCTGAGATATTATTCACAGGGAACAACTTGAAGGATGATGTAACACACCATATCACTCCATTACTTTCAAATCTGGTTGCCCATATATTCAAATGCACGGTGAGTCACAAGAACACCAATGCAAGTACCCTCGATCCAGAAACATCCACACTGTATCTAGAAATACTATGGTAAGGAGATGGAAACTCGTAGGAAACTGCGAAAAGCGACTCTGCATGACTTGTTGATAGAAATTGTCCAACAAAATTACAGTACAGACCTTGCTAGTTCATACTAGTTTATTAGAAGAGAAATCATGAATGATATCCAGCTGACTTGAAAAGGTTAAATTGTTCTTCAGGTTTTTATTCATAAACTAAGGCCCCTGCAGTAACTAGTTCAAACTATCAGATATAAGATCTCAGAGCAGTTGATATCAAACAAGCACTTCTACATTATTTGCTTTCCCACTTAATCCCATGCTGATGGCACACATTTAAGATCAAGTTATCATTGTTTTATCCAGCGATCAACTTCCACTATTAGATCTGTGCTCATGGAACTGAACTGATACTTGTAAAGAGAATTTGCATATATGTCAAAAGCTCTCCTTGAAGAAGCTGGCAAAATTGTGTTCCAAAATCCAATCTTCACATGGTTTGCAAAGAGGACAATACAAGGACAAAAACCACATACATTAACCATGTCTTTAACATTATACTACAATATTAGCTGATTGATCTGGCTTTCCACCTTAGATACACATATACGTTTCACCCAAAAATGACTGCAGGGTGCATCATGATATACCAACAAACTACCACATTTCCATAAGACTTAGATATGCTTGCCCCAACTTCAAATAAAAACATTTATCTCTTACTACAAGCACAATACAAATAGCCTAGCAGAATTGACCCTCCACCTTCAACCTTGAGTTTGGAGCTTTGGGTTACCAGTGGAGCAAGCTGGGAAGGATCACTGCTGACTCTTGTGCTTAGAGGGGTTTAGAAGATGGGGTTTTCCATATCAAAGGAAAACATTATTTTTGATATATTCCACGCCGGTAATGGCAAAGCGAAGGTAGGATTGATCATAACAGCCAGAGGTCCTTTTATGGCTTCAGCCCAACTTAGACATTAATTAGGAGTGACTTTATGGTCATGAAGAATAGATGAGTTCCCTCAACACCAAAAAAAAGGAATCTTGAATGAATGAAGTTCCTGTCATTAAGGATGCACGAGTTGGTCTAACAAGGGAAAATGCAATCTAGTACATATTTAGCCACATATCCTTTTCGGGAACAAGTTAGCACATGGTTTTCAACTTAAAAGATACAAAAACAAACATAAACCAAGAAAAATATCAAGGTATAGATTGATACAGAAGACATGTACAAATGAAGGCAAAATATGCATGAAAATACCTGACTGGGAATTTGCCTCTTGTAGAACACCGATGAGGACGGGAAATCAGCCTCAAAAGAGGGCAATGAATGAATATAAATTGAATAACGTCCTTGATTCCCCTTAAAAAACCTCTCCCAAATAGGCGCCAACGGCAATGGTCCTTTAGTCAAGAACATGAATGCAATCTTGGGAACCCTCTTAAACGGATACTTCTTAATTCGCGGCACCATAGAAGCCCTCCATAACAACTCTTTATCAGACATAGTATGCATCAAATTAGACGGAGGATTAATCCAGCGCTCTAATTTATTCGATTCTTCCTCAATACATGGCTGTAAACTAGGCTTTACTGAAGGAACTATGCTATGAAATCCAAAGTACTTGATCATATAAATACTAGCCACAGAAAAGGTAAAACACAAAAACAAAAACAGCATCAGCAACTGTAGCAGCCTCTGTGGCAAAGCCCTAGTTGGGTGATTAGTTCTACCTACAACTACTAATGGATCTTTATTCTCCTCCATTTCAACAACTCTTGATTGCATCTAATTAACCATCAAAGATTCCCTTCTAGGGATTTTATCAAACCAAATCTAATCAACAATCTAACATCAAAATTTACAGGGAAAGATCATCAAAATGATATCTTTTTCCAAAACCCAGGATCTAAAACAGCAATTTTAACAGCAAAATAGGAACCAAGCTCCAAACTTTTTACCCTTTTCAAACCAAAGAGTGGAGCTTTTTAAACAGTAGGGTTTTGCTGAAAAGAGAAGAGCAGGCCAGTAAATCTTGCAACACAAGTTTGTTTACCAAAAAAGATTAGAAGTTATAAAAGGTATAGAGAAAAGAGTAACCGTCTAGAATTGAATACAGAGTCAGATTAATTTGGAAACTTCAGCTGAAGAAGAAATTAAGAGAATTATTGAACGTACGACTAATCTGTCAATTAGGGAAGTTTTATTGGTGGCTATGCTATTCTGAATATGTCAAGTCGAAAAGCTGGAAAATGATTATTTGGTCTAATCTTGACTAGTATTAGGAGTGAATTTTTAGACAAGAGAGTATGTACTGAAAAAAGGAAAAGCTGAGCGAGCAAACCAAAAGCGAAAAAGAAGGGGCAAAGAAAAAAGGAAAAAAGAAATGCAGTCAGTGAAATGGGCAGATTTTCATGGAGGAATGAGCACATAAATAAGGGTAAATGGTGAAATTGCAAAGGTGGCAGCAAAGGTTGACGGAGATCTAAAGAATAAGGTGAGAACGTGTTTGGGAATGTTGGCACATCACATGCGCACAGAGATGCCCTCAAGTTGGTGAGTGGGTGGTGGGTGGTGGGTGGTGGGGTGAGGGGTGGTGGTGAAGCAATAGGAATGAAAAAATAGTCTATTTGGACAAGCTTTTTTTGGGGAGTTAAATGTATTTTTCAAATTAATTAATCAAACACAAATTGCTTCTAACCAAATTGAGAAACGCATTTCTCAAAATAAACTGATTTTAGAAACTTGACCAAACATGCTATAATTGGACGAGGGAATTTCGAATACTCAATGTATAAAGTAAAAAAAAAATTCTCACTTAATATTTACACTAAATTAAACCTTTTTCCTCTATTTTATGTGGTCATGTTTGATTGGATACATAATTTAAAAAAGGAAGAATGGCTTTATTAATGGTCTAAATTCTAAAACAAGTTGTAGATATGTGTTTAAGTATAAAGCATCTCATTAAAGGTAAAAAAAATAAAATTAAATTATTTTTAAATATAGAAAGATATCATTCTTTTTCAGACAAAATTAAAAAAATTATATCACATAAATAGGGAAAGTGAAAGTATTAGTGTTAGTTTATTATAAATAAGTGATAAGTTGATGTGAGAGTAAATATTAATTAATTATAATTAATTGATAAAGGTATATACAAATGGCTTATGTATATTAATAATATAATCCTCAAATGGAAAAGTGCAAATAAAAAGGCCTAATCTTACTTTACTAATACTAACGAGGAAAGTGTGGTGTACTATTATATCAACAAACATGCAAAAAATAAGAACCAGCAAAATTAAAAATCTTATGATCATCATAAAACTTATAACACACTTTTTAATAAGTTCAATAAAATGAAAGTGATGATGCCTAACTCTAGTCCTAAAAAGAATACGTGATGTTTTAAATATAATCTGGTCTTAGAGTACGGAATTGAATCCATAAAGAATTAAGGCTTAGCTACAACTTTTCATCATCACAAAAAAAGACACAAATTTAAATAATTTCCTAGTTATAAAGATTGCATTTTTATTTTAGACTAATTAACTAATAAATACTAGAAAAACAGCAAAAATTATCAATTAAAGAGAAATGAGTGAATTCAAGCGAAATGAGGCCTAGAGTTATGACTTCTCCAATTGTCGAAATCCTTCTTGTTACATCACCTATAATTTCGCCAATTTATTCTCTACTGTTCGTAAGCATCCTACTTATCGTGGTTCTGTCTCGAGCAATCACAATTACAATCTCGAACTACTATAGATGGCAATTTCTCCCTATTCGCCATAACCACGGCAAAGCTTCATTATCTAATTATGCTTTTAACCTCATAGAATGATTTCTTATATACTTAGGAGCTCTGTTTTAAAAGGCAGAATTGAGACTCGCTCGGGGCTCGCCCCAAGGCGGAGCACTCATAAAACGCTCCTGGGCTTCTGTGTGGGGCTTAGTTCCATGAGACTTATGCCTCGGCCGTTGGGGCTTACGCCCCGGACATGCCCATTGCCCAGCGTAGTGGGCTCGCCTAATAGAACTTTATGTAATTGTGTGCATCTAACCTTGTAAATGCACAAGTTTTCTTAATAAATCGTTGACTATTCAAAGTTACTTTTTTCTTAATCATAAATGATTAAGTTGAAAGTATTTTATGTCATAATTAGAATAAAAATTATTGCACGTTATCCACTAAGACTGCTATGATAGTAAATTTTAAATAAATATTTCATTTAAAAAGTATTTATTTATTAACTTTTGTTATGTCTTTATTATATAATAGTCCATAATTTTTTTATAATTATTTTCCTAAATGTTTTTTTTTCATGTTTACGTGATACAATACTTATTAATTTAAAAACTTAGTATTAACTATTAACTATTTACAAATAATTAGTTATCATGGTATTGGATGGTGAATTATGTGTCACTTTATTAACTTGTTCAAAATTAAAAATAAATGATGCTAGAGAATCATATTTAAGTTGTGAATTATCTTTTTATATAAGTTTTTTTTCAAATAAAAAGCATATTAAATAAAAGGAGTATTTTTTAAAAAATATCAAATTATAATATCAAAATTCTTTCAAGATTCATTACTCCTTAAGAGATACGTATAAAATTTCGTATCGAATACATTACTTTTGATGTTTGAGTTGTAACAACGTTGCAGCTAATTTGCATATTATGATATATGTCATACTTTTCGTATTATTCATGGTTGAATTATAATTTATAAATATTTTAAATAGATTATTTGTTATAATTTTTTGATTTTAATGTAATTCGTATAATTATTTTTTATTTTATACTATCTTAAAATTCTTGAAATTAGTAAAATTTAAAGATCTGTGGGGCTTACGCCCCAAGTCTCAGGGCTTACGCCTCGTCTCACACCCCCGCCTTTTAAAATATTGCCTAGGAGTGACGTTTTTCAATAGCTGCATAAATATGCATTCTCTCTCGATCAATACGTAAAAGCACAGTTAATCGAGGGCCCTTCAACTAACTAAATTAAGCATATAATTGAACAAGTAAAACAATTCAAAGACTCAATTATATTAAAAAGCAATAAAAATTCATTCTACAAAGGTTCCATCCAAACTCTAGAGAGAAATTTTATTTATTCATAATAGTATGTACAATTATAATAATAATAATTCATATCCAACAACGGAAAATAGGAAGAAGAAAGGGAAAACTTGTGGCCAAATTAGGGGTGTGCATTCGAATCGGTTTATCGATAAATCGAATCGATTATTTGTTATCGGTTTATCGATTTCGATTTCGATTTCAAAATTTCCTTATCGAGTTATCGATTTCGATTTTGTCCTCTTCGATCGATAAACCGATAAGATATACTAAAAAAAAATTCTTTTTTTACCCTTATTCTATAATATACTTTCCTTTACCCTAAATCTCTAACCCTATTATTTGATCTACCACATTTAAGGAATGATCATATTTAAAGCTCAAGGGAATGAAGTTCAAATTAATAGAAAATAGAATTAGTCGTGAGATGATGTATTTTTATTTTTTTTATACCGTTGGAGTGTTGGTGGTATACATTTGATCCCTTACTTTAGTTTCGTTGCATGTGCATGTTGACACAATTTTTATGTTATAAACGGTGTTCGTCTTATTTTAGCTTCTTTTTGTCCATATTAGCTAAGCGTGTTTATAGCAATATACTTTCCGTGGAATCCCGTAAATTTTCTTATTCGTGTAATCGATAACCGAATCGATAAGCCCCAAAAATCGATAAATCGAAATCGAAAAAATCGAAACCTTATTGAAACGATAACGATAAGCATATGTACAAATCGATAATCGATAAGTAATTATCGATAAGGGTCAAAATCGAATCGATAAGTCGAATGCACACCCCTAGGCCAAATCCTTCATCTTGCTCCTAGCGTCTCCTTGTCTTCAAAAGCATTGTGTAACCTCTCATAAATTACTTTAGAATATATTTATCTGACCTATGTAGGGTGGAGGTTCGTTCAATGCAATCCAAAATCATAGGAAAACAGGAAGGCTCGTCAACTTTCGCGCGGCCCATAGACGAGATTTCATGTCTTTTATTTTTTCTCTGCGAAGTGATCAGTACCTTTGCCATACTTCACTGTATTGCACGTGGTTGTCTCCTCTAGATCGTCTAAGCCAAGCGCGATGAACGGGCATAGACGAGCTCCCACTTTTACTCCTTCACTTCTATTTTGTGTCAAATCGTTATTTTTTTATTATCTTTTATCCAAACTTGCTCATATACATTAGAAGCACGTTATGAGCATAATTCACTTTGAAGCATGTAATTTCTTGCACATATAAGATATGAGAAAAAAATATACTCAAATATATATATATATATATATATATATATATATTTGTTATTTATTAATACGAAATAAAAGCAAGAAAGGTGGTGGAGTAAGAGTACTCACGCATTTTTGTACTTGACATTATTTTTAAAAAAAGAGATGGCCCCAATAACGCGTGTTGCTTAAAGGTTTTTGATTTTTCTCTTTGTCATACAGATTAATTAAGTACCACACGCACATTGAATTGCACATGATTATTATCAAAACTTATTGGATCTTGTTTTACCCTTCTTTGCTAGTCTCACTAAAGGGGCTCTTGACAGGGATAGAGCTAGAAGCTCAAACTCAATAGTTTTTAATTTAAATATAGTATATTTGTGTTAATTTTTTATTAAATTTATACAAATATTAAATTAAGAATTCAATTATTGGCACTTGAAATTCTTATTCTAAAATTCAAAATTCACAAAAATTGAAATTCTTGGCTTCGACTCTGGCTCTTGGAGCAACGTCATATCCCTTCTTGTTCTTGTGAGATTTAGGTAGACTTTTTGGTGATATACCAGCCTCAAAATCCTCTTGATCAAAGTGCTTCTGACATTTGTATAATTCTGTCTCTCTCTAGCTTCCACTAACTTAACAAAATCCCAAGATGTCCACATTCCTATTACCGGCAAACAATCCCACCCTCAAAATTCCACTAGAACCTCCTGATATTCCCACTAGAACACACCAACTTGATATGGAGGAAGATACATAAGGAAATCTTATTGGAAAACAATCTTAGTTCCTCTACTTTCTACGCTTTAAACCACCCTCCATCAACTATCCTATTGTCTGAATTGAACGGGGGGAACATCTTGATCCCCTTGTCAAACAAGGATAAAATCCGACTATACACCCCATGAAAAAATTCCCTAATTGTAAAACTATGTGGGGGAAAAATCCCCATCAAGTGCAGCGAGCAAAGCTGGCACACTTATGGAAACCAAATGAACCTCTTGTTCTTATCGATCTGGAATGGGAGTTTTTCATAGTGAAATTCAATCTCGAGGAAAGCATGAACAAGATTTTAACTGAGGAACCATGGTTTGTATCATGTCATTTTCTGTCTGTGCACCGCTGGAAACCAAATTTTGTTCCGGCAAAATCAAAGCCAGCCATAACCGCAGTTTGGATCAAACTACCACAGTTGCTGACGGAATTTTATGATAAAGCTATCTTAGAATAGGTTGGCAATAAAATTGGAAAATGTTAAAGATTGACACTTGTACCTCATCTACCCTTCAAGGAAGATATGCTAGGATGTGTGTTCAAGTGCCTCTTAAAATTCTGATCACCACTGTAGTAACCATAGGTATCCACAACCAACCAATCCTATATGAGGGGAAGGAAATCCTATATAAGGGTTGTGGGCGGATGTGCATATGTTGAGAAGCTGTTCTTTCATGGCCAAACACAAAGATCCAAGTAATAAGCTAGATCCCACCACCACCTCCACCGGAGAGGCAACAGTTCAAAACAAATATTCCCAATTGAGAACATTTCCGTTAAGGAGGAACAAATAAATGCAATGGCAACCCAAGGGGTCACCAATGAAGGTCAGCCAAACACAAGTAAAAAGGTTCAATGCAGAGTTAGGTATGTTTCTTGACCTGCAACCCAATATCTCCAAGGGAACCGTTCCCTTTGGCCAAAACAATAGCGACCCGAGAAGCCATATGGGCCCCAAAGGGCGAACAATGGGCTATGACAAGGAATTGAGGTCATACAGAGCCTAGAATGACGGAAGCCCTCCTCAATACTTGGGCCATGTGAGTCCAGTAGGCTCCCCATGCGCCAAACTTACTGGCATAAAAAGGTATCTGTCAAACCATAACCCATCTCCAAAAGATGCATTTTTGGGAAAATATACTAACCTCGAAAATCCAAAAATTGATACAAAAAGGAGAAAAAAAGATTTCACCCGTGGACTTGAATTTGCCCCCCCCCCCAAATCAAGTACTTTTACACAAAATAATAACACATTTTTTTTGCAAGATATTACTCTGACATCCCAAATCCACTTGAAAGTGGCCATTCCACCCCGAGGGAGCACAATATCGAAGATACTTCATTGCTTCACTTAACCCACCCCACCTCTTCCTCCGTCTGTGTCTCTCCCAATATAGGTAATCGAGTACCTACTATAAATCAATCGACCATTGATACCAGTGAGATGACTTTGCTTGTCAATCCTTCAAGATTAACTGCAGAAGAAAAATATTTAGGCACACAACCCAATGGAGAAGAGATGAAATAGATTCACTACCCCTTTAACAGGATAAAATCTCCTCCAAAAACCTCTGGCAGATTCTACAAAGAAGAGCATAGCCATGGAAAATACAAACTCAAATCACTCATCCACTCACGATTTCCTCCACCCCACTATCACCGGAGAACACACTGGAATCTTGGTTGGAATTAGCACTACAGGGACACATCCAAAATCTTCAGATGATGGTAGGGCCAGTCCCCATAGAGATCACTATCTAAATTCCAAGCTACTTAGCTCGACTTATGACCTAACTGCTCCACCAGGGGCTGGCAAACTTTGGTCATCAGCTGTGGATGTCCACACTACTCCAGGCATAATACACGGGAACAAACAACCCTTGTCTATCGAGGAAATCAACAACCTCATGGGCCAGTTCTGCCAGACTATGCCCTTCTTCCCACTAATGAATCTGGAAACCTGATCGCAGCGGACTCAACCTAAGGAAGAGTGGGCACTAATACTTTTACCTAATAGCGGTATCGGGGTCAATTTTCCACAGGGAGCTTCAATTTGGAGTTGAGTGTTTGTATGGTCTAGGACTATGTTTTAGCTCCTAATTGATCTTCTAATCATTTTTGGTTTTCTTTTGATTATCAACTCAATATATCAACTACAAATTTAAAGCTAAATTATGCTAAGATATTAATTCTAAGTTGTATGCAATATAGAGAAAGGCACTAGGGTCGTGGCATGTACCTAGGTGGTCAACTAACGGGTAGAGATTCCTAATGCAAGAATGATGAATATGAGACTTATGCTATAACCGTTGCACTTTTGCACCCACTCTCACACCTCTCGGTAGAGAGAGTGATTTTGCCTAATTGACTCTCTCGAGACCAATTGGGTAGGCCAATTTGCCCAAGCAACTTATGGTTCAAATTGGGTAATTACTCTCTCGAGGTTTAACCCGTTAATTGGGACTACCATTCTCATGGGTCCATTCCAATTCCTTGTTGGAATTAATCTTGGGGTCATAGACTCTCTTTCTCAAGAGGAGTCAAGACTCACTAAGCTAGACTTAGTGTTTGCAACCACCAAATCTTAATGAAAACATAAGATTAATCCAAATAACAAATACCCAACATCATTCATGCACTAAACAATCACACCCATTAATTACCCACACTAGGGTTGAGCCACAACCCTAGCTAATGGGTTTAGCTAGCCATAATAGAAACAGAAATTGAAGAAATAGAAGATGAAACAACCATATTAATTAATTGCTAATGTTAAACTACAATAATCTATGATGAAACTAAGCTAAAAATGCCCAAGATAGGCCAAAATATAAGTCTCACGAGCTCAGCCGCTATCCGCCCAAAAATCGAACTAAAAAAAAACCTCTGCTAAAAAGTAAAATGTTCTATTTATACTACACAGGAAAAACTGGACAAAAATACCCCTGAGGGTCTGACACGGACCGCGTACAAATGTCACGCGGCCGCGGAGGGCAATAAGTCTTCAAGTCTTGCTTATGTAACTAAGGGATGCGGACCGTACAGATATGCCACGTGGCCGCATAGGCTAAGACGCGCGGACCGCGTAGAAATGGGATGCGGCCACGTAGTAGATTTTGCCCAAAAGTCAACTCTCTGAACTTTCACCCACGCGGACCGCACTGATTTGATGTGCGGCCGCGTGGGCTTTTGCCTTGATTTTCTGGGTCTCTGAACTTCCATCAGTGCGGACCGCGTGGAATTGATTGCGGACCGCGTGGCTTGACTTCAAACTTGCAAGGTCTCTGAACTCTCCTGCGCGGCCGCACACCAAATCAGTGCGGTCCGTGCAGGTCATCTTGTTCTGTTCCAGCCTCTGAACTCTCCTGCGCGGCCGTGCACCAAATCAGTGCGGTCCGCGCAGGTCATCCTGTTCCCCACTTCAGTTGTCTTTTGACACTTGGCAGATTTCACTCCTTTTTTGAGCCAATCTTTGATATTTATCATCTTGTCGCTCAAACCTGCAATCAAGTGTAATTTGTAAGTATTTTGGGACTAATATATGGCAATTAATGCACAAAGCTCAGGTAAGAATGGGTATAAAATATGTAGAAATCACAGTTATCAACTCCTCCAAACTTAAACCTTTGCTTGTCCTCAAGCAAATAAAATGAGACCTATCCCTCAATGGAAAACACCCAAGTAATTCCTGTTTATCCTAGAGTAACCTCAACAAGCATCAATTGGGACTAACAATTGCCCTCAATGCGAATGCATCATTAACACATTTAAACTTTGAAAACTTGTGGATCAAGTTCGACACAAGAGCATCAAGAGTTGACACATTTCATCAAGGAACCTTTCTCAATTTCTTTGGTCATTGTGGAACCCAAACTCACACATCCTCGACTTTCCTTGAGTGAACCTCACCTTTTAGAGTATTTGCACACAAATCGAGGTGAATGGACTTCTCTCTCATCTCTCACAAAGAAAAGGCCTTAAGTCCGGCTCTAAGTACCATATGCTTGCCCCTTATGTAAGTATCAACTAATGTAGGCTTCCCTCAACTCAAAATCATATAGGGCTTTTGAGGAGTCATTGTGAAGGCTTTGGGTAAAGGTAGAACGTGTTTTTGTTCAAATGGGTTCAATCTTCCCTCAAACACTTCTTTTGATTTATTTTGGCACACTTTCTTGACTCAATTGAGTAATCACTTCTTTCAAGGGGTTAGAGACACACATTGTCACTCTTTCTTTTTCAATTCAAACCCTTTCTCCTTTTTGTCACTTTTCCACACCTTTTTCACTTTTTTGTTGTCCTTGGATTCCCTTTTTGGTTCTTATTCATTTTTGTCTTTCTTTTTGTCTTTTTCTCTTTTTCATTGTCTTCCTTTTCTTTTGCTTTTGCGCCTTTTTACCACATTGATGCCTTTCTTGTCTCTCCCCCCCAAACTTAGACATTTGCCATTTACTCAAGGGAAGATTTGGGTGCCAAGAGAGGGTTTCGTTAAGAACGGGTATAGGCTTGTAGCTTGGTTCATGAACGAAAAAGGTTTAACGCTCAAAAGGGTTGAACTAGGGATTATTTCATTGGTAGGTCATGGAAATTATTCAAATTTTGCATTTTGGATCAAGGAGAGCCTATAATCACGTCTCAAGTCAAGTTCCACCTATGATTTCGCCTCAACAAACATTCAGGGAAAGTTCTAGACCATCGGCTCGGCACTTGGGCTCACGATTCGAATTCTCACAACACACACTCAAAGATTGCCTAAGACGGAGTCGAGGGCCCACAACGACCTTAGGTATGATTCAAGCGCACAATGGCCCAAAATGACCACATGATGATTGTTTGGTCAACACAAGAGTCTCAAGGCCACAACTTTCACCATCCTAAACACAACATAATGTCTTTGACCATAGGATCAAAGGCAAATGTGCTAGGCCCAAGTGAAGCTTTGCCTGAGGTACCCTTAACTACAAAAACTTGAAAATAAAAAAAAAAAGAAAAATCAAAAACGGACTCAAACCCTTAAGAAGGTTGTCACACCATCTATCATTGGGAAGAGCCACCCGGTTCGCACAACACTCTACCCTTGGAAAGAACCGTGGCATTTAGAAAACCAAGGGCTTATTGCAAACGCCAAAACAAAACAAAAAGGCTACGAGCCTAACTTTGCAAATAAACGAATTTTTTTACGAAAAATAGAAAACCAAAATGAAAACCGAATGAATATGTACAAAAGGGGAGTAGAATATACAACCAGGGGGAATGAATATATACATAGAGCATCTGGAATGAACAATTATATACAAGCCATCTATAACTACGAATGTGCAGAAAGTAAAAGAAAGTAAAAGAATATATACAGTAATCTAACAGTCAATCCAAATAGTAGGGCCACACCCCCACGAATAAAAGCTAGCATTGTCTCCAATGCTAACTATCAAAATAAAACATCAAAAATCAGCAAAGGATATAAAGCGGCCCCTCAAGCCTCATCAGGAACCCTGTGTTGCTTAGTAGCTCCTGAGCCCTCTATACCGGCAGGGACCTCAAACTGGTCCCCAGCCTGCTGCTGCTGTGTTGCTGGGATAGGTGTCTGCTCCTGATCCGGCTCATCAACTGGTGGAACTGAAGAGGGCTCAACATCTGCAGTACTAGAAGGGCCCACCTGAACTAGAGCCACCTCGATCGCTATTCCCTCTGTGCTAGAGAGTTTTCTCTTCTTCCTTGGCCTATCCTCCTCTGCCTGTGGCTGCATTGCTGCTGGCTCTCTAGCTGGATCTCCAAATAGTAGGTCGAGTGGCATCTGATCTGCTAGCAGCTTGTCCACATCCACTCTCAACTGTGCAACTGACTCCTTGGAAGCTTTCTGCCTCATCAGCTTCTTGTGCTCCCGAGCCAATTTCTCCAATGCTTTGCCATGGGCCCCAACCGCCTTAGTCAAGGCATCCTGCATCGCCATCATCTTTTCTTGGTTGGCCAGGATCTTCTTCAATGCATCCTCAATGGCGGAAGGAATCTCAACAGTAGCTGGTGTTCCCTGTGCCTGCACAACAATGGTCAAAGTAGACAACTTGGATGTTGCAACGGACATCCAGTTGTTCAAACTGGCAAGGGAGTGTGTGAGCTGGTTGGCAGTGAATCGGTGAGTCTTTGATGAAGGAATCACCGGATCAGCTGCGACAGATGGACCAGCTATGGAGTAAGGACCTAGGGCCAGTGCCTCATCAATAGTAGGCTCAGGGGGCTGCTCAGTAGCAACTGGCTCTTCAGACTGGCCAGGTACAGAGGAGGTAGAAGCTTGAGTCTTTTTGCTTCTCTTTGGGTTGTCTGGACCCAACTGATCATACCACGAGTAGGGGGCCACTGGAGGTACCGTAACATCATATCTTTTCTTCTTCACTTTCAACTCTCTGAAGTAAAGGGAGAGTGTGTTCGGAAAGGGGTAGTTTGTTTTTGTTTCGTTCCCGACTTGAGAAATCACTCTCGACATTATGTTTACCCACATTCAGAGGGAAACCCGCCATGATAGATGCTACCAAGACAGCCCGAGGAAGGGGAACGGAGTGATCGTGTGTAGACGGGACAAGTCGACTACACACGAAGGTCAACCACCCCTTGGCTTCAAAGTTTAGGGTATTCCTCAAGATCTTTTCCTGTGCCTTCAACCACACAGGGACTGTACCTAGAGCTGCTAAATGCTCGGCCAACCACGGACGAACTTCCTCTTTCATTGCCAGCTTCTCAAGATACTGAGACTCATCCTCTTCTTCGAACCCCAAGAAGTCATTCAGTGACTTCCCATCAAATAGCACGATCTTGTCCCTCACTTTTGTTGCTTTGGAGTCCCGAACTATGTGGTGGACATTGCAATAAAACTCCTTCACCATGTGCTCGTTTGCAAATTCAACTCGCTCTTTAAAGAATCCACAACCCTCTCTAGTGCGAAATTGTGCTTGCACATGAGGGTTGAGTGGGACAAGATCAGCATCTATGAACCGCCTTTCCGGAATCAACTTTCTCTTGGGCCACCATTCCCTGAATCTGTGGAAAGCAACCTCATTAAGAAACCTGTCTGCCCATGCCTCCGGGTTTCTAGTACGCTCAATCCCCCGACCTGTGGCTCACCTCCCTCAGCATATCCTCCACTCTCCCCTGATAATGAAGCTGTGGGAGATGTGGAGTATTGCTTTTTTTCTCTTGCTACGGACTCATCAGACGAGTCCGAGATGACATTAACCAGCTTCTTAGAGGAGGCTACATTATCATGATCCGGGGAAGGAAAATCACAGAGCTGAAATGAAGTGGACGTGTGGGTGGGGGCAGACTCCGAGGTAATGCTCCGTGAAGGTGCATACTCACTCCCTGTGGAATGAGATGCAACTCTATCAGCTTCCCGGATTATCTTCCTGGTTTTCTTGATCAGTTCTCTGTTTTGAGGAGTGAGTTTCACAATCCGCCTGCTTTTCCCTCCTCGGGAGGAACCACCTCTCCCGGGTTGTATTTCTTTGGCCGCTTATTTTTTAGCCATTCGTTTTTGAACCATTGTCTGCAAGGAATACATGTCTAACATTGTTAGTAGAAGCACATAAGGTGAAGTAGATAGTTCAGTTAAATGAAAAGAGTGCAGACACAGTTACACAGGCAGAGGGGCGCGGACCGCACCAAAAGGCACGCGGTCCGCACAGTATACTGGCACCAACACATACCTCTCTGAATAAACCGACGCGGTCCGCACAGAAATGGTACGCGTTCGCGTTGGTTCAGCGCGGACCACACAAAAATGGTACGCGGTCCGCGCAGGTGAAATACCAAAATGTTGACCTCTCTGAACTCTTCACACGCGGTCCGCACTGTTTTGGACCACGGTCGCGCTGGGCTCATGCGGACTACACAGAAATGGCACGCGGACTGCGCTGAGAAGGTTCGCCATTGCACCCAAGGGGCCACGCGGACCGCACAAAAATGCTACGCGGCCGCGTAGGGCAAATATAACTAAGCCAGGATATTTTTCCATTAAGTCCCATTTTTGTTCACAATTTGAGTCCTAAGTGTCCCTACTCAATTAATTAACACACATTTATGCCCCATGATTCAACTAAAACAACAAAAATCTAAACTAACAGTTAACTAAGAAGAAAAAAGGACGAAAGTAAGAAGTTATACTAGTAGAGAGTGATTAAAAGAAACAAAAATTAGGCTATGAATGAAATAAACAAGAGTTGTTACCAGGGATTAATGAGGAATCAACTAAATGAGCAGGAGATGCGGATGTACAGTGAAAATTAAAACTCCAGATGAAAATTTGTGAAAAGTTTCAAATGAGGCCCAAGGCTTCTATTTATAGAAAAGCCCTGGGGACTCACAACTTACCTACCAGCGCGGCCGCACAAAAATGGCCGCGGTCCGCGCTGGTTTTCCTTCCTTCACATTTGACTGCTCAGCCCACGCGGACCGCACTGCTTTGGACCGCGGCCGCATAGGAATTTTATCAGAGAGCATGCCATTTTAAGTTTTCACACGCGGACCACACAGAAAGGGACGCGGACCGCGTTGAATCTTCTGAGAAAGAACTCTCAGCTGCTCAAGCCCACACGGACCATACTGTTTTGGTATGCGGCCGCGTGGGCAATATTCAGAGACTACTCATTACCCCTGGTTCAACATTACCCCTGCAACACTTCACAAATTATCAGCTCAAAAATCCTACTCTACAACAGAAAAACAAAGAAAAGGAAAAAAAAAGACATGGGTTGCCTCCCAAGAAGCGCCTGATTTAACGTCGTGGCACGACGCATGTTACCATCACAGTCATTTCAAATGAATGAGTGTCACCACGTGGCTGTCATCAATCTTTCCCAAATAGTGCTTAACACGATGCCCATTGACTCGGGAAACTTCACCATTCTTATTTTTTAGATCAATGGCACCAAAGGGAGTTACACTAACCACTTCAAATGGGCCGCTCCACTTAAACTTCAGCTTGCTCGGAAATAACCTCAACCGGGAATTGAAAAGAAGAACCATGTCACCAACTTTGAATTCCTTCCCTCGGGCATACTTGTCATGAAGGTACTTCATCTTGTCCTTATACAAGGACGAGGTAGAGTAAGCATGAAACCTAAACTCATCAAGTTCATTCAATTCCTCAACCCGGAGATTTGCAGCTACATCCCATTCTAAGTTCAACTTTTTCAGAGCCCACATAGCCTTATGTTCTAATTCTATCGGAAGATGACAAGCCTTCCCAAACACCAACCGATACGGCGACATACCAATCGGAGTCTTGAAAGCTGTACGATAAGCCCAAAGAGCATAATCCAATTTCTTCGACCAGTCGGTCCTATTTGTATTGACAGTCTTGGACAAAATACTCTTGATCTTACGGTTGGACACCTCAACTTGACCACCCACTTGAGGATGATAAGGAGTGGTCACCTTGTGATTTACCCCATACTTGGCTAGCAAAGAGTCAAAAGCCCGGTTGCAAAAATGAGAACCCCCGTCATTGATGATAGCACGTGGAGTGCCAAACCTCGTGAAGATACTCTTTTTCAAGAATGCCACCACACTTCGAGCTTCATTATTTGGCAAAGCTATGGCCTCAACCCATTTTGACACATAATCAACCGCTACCAAGATGTAGGTGTTGCCACAAAAACTTACGAATGGTCCCATAAAGTCTATCCCCCAAACATCAAAAATGTCAACCTCTAGAATCGTGTTGAGGGGCATCTCATCTTTCTTCGAAATCCCTCCGGCACGTTGGCATTCATCACATCTTTTCACAAAGTCACCGGCATCCTTGAACAAAGAAGGCCAAGAGAAACCACAACTCAACACTTTAGACGCCGTCCTCGCCCCGCCATGATGGCCACCATAGGGCGAAGAGTGACAAGCTTCCACAATACTCAATTGCTCTTCTTCGGGAACACACCGACGAATTACACCATCGGTGCAAATTTTGAAAAGATACGGCTCATCCCAATAGTAGTCCAAACAATCCCGCTTGAGCTTCTTCCTTTGGTTAGAAGAGAGCTCATATGGCACCATACTGGTAACAAGATAATTAGCAATGTCGGCAAACCATGACATGTCTAGCATTGAAACCGAGAGGAGTTGTTCATCCAGAAAAGCATCATTTATCTCAAGGCCGTCCAAAGGCCTCCCTTCCTCCTCCAATCGAGACAAGTGGTCCGCCACTTGATTTTCACTACCCTTTCTATCAACAATCTCCAAATCAAATTCTTGAAGAAGAAGCACCCATCTCATTAACCTCGCTTTAGAATCTTTCTTCGTCATCAAATACCTAAGGGCGGCGTGATCGGTATGAATAATCACTTTGGCCCCCATAAGGTATGGGCGAAACTTCTCCATGGCAAAAACAATGGCAAGCAATTCCTTTTCGGTGACCGTATAGTTCCTTTGAGCTTCATTCATTGTCTTACTTGCGTAGTACACCGGATGGAACATTTTGTTGATTCTTTGGCCCACGACCGCCCCCACCGCAACATCACTAGCATCGCACATGATCTCAAAGGGCAAGCTCCAATTTGGTGCGGTAATGATGGGGGTAGTCGTCAACTTTTGCTTTAGAAGCTCGAAAGCCTCCATACATTTCTCATCGAACACATATTTGGCATCTTTCTCTATCAATTTACACAACGGGTTAACTACCTTAGAGAAGTCTTTGATGAATCTTCGGTAGAAACCCGCGTGTCCCAGAAAGCTTCTCACCCCTTTGACAGAAGTAGGGGGAGGGAGCCTTGAGATAACCTCAATTTTCGCCTTATCAACCTCAATCCCTCTTTTTGAAATTTTGTGGCCCAACTCAATTCCTTCTTCTACTATAAAATGGCATTTCTCCCAATTGAGAACCAAGTTTGTATCTTCGCATCGGGCCAACACACGATCCAAGTTTTGCAAGCAATCACCAAATGAGTCCCCAACCACACTAAAATCATCCATGAAGACCTCCAATATGTCCTCCACCATGTCGGTGAAGATTGCCATCATACATCGTTGGAAGGTCGTTGGTGCATTACATAATCCAAATGGCATTCTAGAGAAGGCGAATGTGCCATAAGGACATGTGAAAGTTGTCTTTTCTTGGTCTTCTGGGGCAATGAGAATTTGGTTATAGCCTGAATACCCATCCATAAAACAATAGAAAGCCCAGCCCGCAAGACGATCAAGCATTTGATCCAAGAACGACAATGGGAAATGATCCTTTCTAGTCACCTTGTTCAACTTCCGGTAGTCCATGCATACTCTCCAACCCGTCATAGTACGAGTCGGAATAAGTTCATTGCTGTCATTGGTCACCACTGTCATTCCTCCTTTCTTTGGCACATATTGTACCGGAGAAGTCCACGAACTGTCAGAAATTGGATACACCACCCCGGCGTCAAGCCACTTAATGACTTCCTTTTTAACCACCTCTTGCATGGTCTCATTGAGTCTCCTTTGATGTTCAAGAGACGGCCTAGCATCCTCCTCCAATATTATCTTGTGCATGCAAAACGCGGGGCTAATACCCCGAATATCCGCCAAGGTCCATCCAATTGCCCGCTTGCGCTTTTGAAGAACCGCCAAAGTGGCATCAACCTGCACGTTAGTCAAGCAAGAAGAAAGAATAACCGGCAAAGTGAAATTAGGACCAAGAAATTCATACCTGAGGTGAGGAGGAAGTGGTTTCAACTCCAACACCGGTGGCTCCTCAATAGATGGCTTGGTGGGTGGAGTTTTGCGATTTTCAAGATCAAGAGATAACTTCCTCGGTTCATAAGAATACGAGTCCATGCCATGTAATGCGTTCACACACTCCACCCTTCTATCATCATCGTCAATATCCATGTTCAATAGCACGGCCTCAAGTGGGTCCTCAACATTTTCCATTGCGCTTGTGTCATCCACAATCACTGCCGTGACAATGTCAACAAACGAGCACACTTCGGTGCTATTTGGTTGCCTAATTGATTTGCATACGTGGAACACCACCTTTTCATCACCAACACGGAAGGTCAATTCTCCAGCTTCCACATCAACCAAGGCCTTCCCTGTAGCTAGGAAGGGCCTCCCAAGAATGATAGTCACCTCAAAATCCATTTCGCAATCCAAGATCACGAAATCGGCCGACAATATGAACTTATCAACACGAACAAGGACATCATCAATAATTTCCAAAGGCTGCTTCATTGACCGGTCCGCCATTTGAAGTCTCATAGAAGTTGGACGAGGTTGTCCGATACCCAAGGTCTTGAAGACCGAATATGGAATTAAATTGATACTTGCCCCCAAGTCACAAAGGGTTTTTGCAAAATCGTCACTTCTAATGGTACATGGGATAGTGAATGCACCGGGATCCTCAAGTTTCGGAGCCATAGAATGCACAATTGCGCTCACTTGATGGGTCATCTTGATTGTCTCGCACTCCATTGATCTCTTTTTTGTAATCAAATCTT
Organism: Nicotiana sylvestris; assembly: GCF_000393655.2. Taxonomy (NCBI): domain Eukaryota; kingdom Viridiplantae; phylum Streptophyta; class Magnoliopsida; order Solanales; family Solanaceae; genus Nicotiana; species Nicotiana sylvestris. The sequence goes on along the minus strand of NC_091064.1, from coordinate 167,354,940 downwards.
TCATGAACTTTGCGTATCCCGACATTTGCTCGAGTGCCTCCATCAAAGGCACGTTGATAGTCAAACTCTTCATCATTTAAATGAATTTCTTAAATTGGTTGTCACCCTTTTGCTTGGTCAACCGTTGAGGATAAGGCGGAGGAGGTCTAGGCAAGGGTGCCTTGGCTTTTGGCACCACCGGTTCGGGCATATCAATGACGTGTTCTCTATACGGGTTCACGACCTCTTGAGTATCCTCCTCACCCTCATCAATTTCAATTCTCACATCATTATTTGCACTTGGTTCAACAACATCCTCAACTACCAACGGGATCTCATCATTTTGCAACTCATCTTCATCTACCGGAACTTGGTGTCCTCTTGAGGCATGCACATCACCGCCTCTTCCACTTCACGTTGTCACTGCCATCACATGATTATTGTGCCCACCCTTGGGGTTTACTACCGTATCACTTGGTAGAGCACCCTTTGGGCGAGTATTTAAGGACTGAGAGATTTGGCCTAATTGCACTTCCAAGTTCCGGATAGATATGTTATGCGAAGCTAATTGGGCCTCGGAATCTTAACTCTTTTTCATCATTTGCTCGAACATGCTCTCTATTCGACCCATGTCATTGCCCGACGAACTCGACCCTTGAGATTGAAACGGAGGCGGGTTATTGGGTTGTTGATACATTGGGGGCCTTTGAAAGCCTTGCCCCCTATTACCTTGTCCACCATTGTTGTTCCAACCACCCTGACCACCATTGTTGTTGTTCCAATTGTTGTTCCCGTTCCAATTACCTTGATTCCCCGAATTATTGTTCCCCCAATTGCCTCCTTGATTGTTGTTGTAATTCCAATTGCCACCTTGTTGATTGCCCCAATTACCTTGGGGTCTCCATTGTTGATTCCCTTGATTACCTCTATTCCCTTGGTAGTTGTTGACATATTGGACTTCCTCACTTTGGTCATCAAAACCTTCATTCGAACATCCACTACCATCATTTTTGTTGTCATATTGTTCACAATTACCTTGAGGTTGTTGTCCTCTTTGCCTCCTTTTCAACATAGAAACACCTTCCATTGCGTTGACTTGGCGTGGGTTTTGGACTTGTTGTAATTGCGCCTTTGCCAATTGATTCATAGTTGTTGTAAGCTCGGCTATAGCTTGGCCATGATCGTGCAATTCCTTGTGCAAATGGATGACCGTGGGGTCACCTTGGGGCACGTTTGCTCGGCTTTGCCATGCCGAAGAGGTGTCGGCCATTTCATCAAGTACATCACATGCCTCTTGGTAAGAAAGTTTCATAAAATTCCCTCCGGCCAATTGGTTCACAATGCATTGATTTGTGGTGTTGATGCCCCGATAAAAGGTTTGTTGAATCATAGCCTCGGTCATGTCGTTATTAGGGCACTCTTTCACCATTTTTCTATATCTTTCCCATATCTCATGCAAAGGTTCCGTTGGCTCTTGCTTGAAAGCTAGAATTTCATCCCGAAGAGCTGCCATATGACTTGGAGAGAAGAACTTGGCAATAAATTTATCCGCCAACTCATCCCATGTTGTAATAGAATGATTGGGGAGCCTTTCTAACCAATCCAATGCTTTACCCCGAAGAGAAAACGGGAAAAGCCTCAATCTCAACGCATCCTCAGACAAGTTTGTCTGCTTGCTACCCCAACATGAATCCACGAACCCCTTCAAGTGCTTGTAGGCATTTTGATCGGAGGCACCCGTGAAATAACCTCTTTGCTCGAGCAAGGTCAGCATAACATTTGTGATTTGAAAGTTCCCCGTCCGGATTCGGGGAGGAACAATAGCACTGGTGTATCCTTGATTTGGTAGAACTCTGGGGGCCACTCTCGGCAGTTGCGGAGGAGGGTCTGGAATGTTGTTGTTCTCATTTGCATTTATATTGACATTTCAGCCTCTCCGTGGAAGTTGAGGTAAGACCTCATCTTGTTCTAGATCCTCTACCTCCTCCCCCACTATCACATTGCCGAGAGGGTCATTTGCATTAAGAGCCATTGTACCTTATTGATCGACACACACAAAGTTAGTAAATAAGAAGGAAAGAGAAGCAAAACACAATACTAGCTACACCGTAAAACTCCCCGGCAACGGCGCCAAAAAGTGATCGCAGCGGACTCAACCTAAGGAAGAGTGGGCGCTAATACTTTTACCCAATAGCGGTATCGGGGTCAATTTTCCACAGGGAGCTTCAATTTGGAGTTGAGTGTTTGTATGGTCTAGGACTATGTTTTAGCTCCTAATTGATCTTCTAATCATTTTTGGTTTTCTTTTGATTATCAACTCAATATATCAACTACAAATTTAAAGCTAAGTTATGCTAAGATATTAATTCTAAGTTGTATGCAATATAGATAAAGGCACTAGGGTCGTGGCATGTACCTAGGTGGTCAACTAACGGGTAGAGATTCCTAATGCAAGAATGATGTATATGGGACTTATGCTATAACCGTTGCACTTTTGCACCCACTCTCACACCTCTCGGTAGAGAGAGTGATTTTTCCCAATTGACTCTCTCGAGACCAATTGGGTAGGCCAATTTGCCCAAGCAACTTATGGTTCAAATTGGGTAATTACTCTCTCGAGGTTTACTCTCATGGGTCCATCCCAATTCCTTGTTGGAATTAATCTTGGGGTCATAGACTCTCTTTCTCAAGAGGAGTCAAGACTCACTAAGCTAGACTTAGTGTTTGCAACTACCAAATCTAAATGAAAACATAAGATTAATCCAAATAACAAATACCCAACATCATTCATGCACTAAACAATCATACCCATTAATTACCCACACTAGGATTGAGCCACAACCCTAGCTAATGGGTTTAGCTAGCCATAATAGAAACAGAAATTGAAGAAATAGAAGATGAAACAACCATATTAATTAATTGCTAATGTTAAACTATAATAATCTGTGATGAAACTAAGCTAAAAATGCCCAAGATAGGCCAAAATATAAGTCTCACGAGCTCAGCCGCTATCCACCCAAAAACCGAACTAAAAAAAACCTCTGCTAAAAAGTAAAATGTTCTATTTATACTACACAGGAAAAACTGGACAAAAATACCCCTGAGGGTCTGGCGCGGACCGCGTACAAATGTCACGCGGCCGCGGAGGGCAATGAGTCTTCAAGTCTTGCTTATGGAACTGAGGGATGCGGACCGCACAGATATGTCACGCGGCCGCATAAGCTAAGACGCGCGGACCGCGTAGAAATGGGATGCGGCCACGTAGTAGATTTTGCCCAAAAATCAACTCTCTGAACTTTCACCCACGCGGACCGCACTGATTTGATGTGCGGCCGCGTGGGCTTTTGCCTTGATTTTCTGGGTCTCCGAACTTCCATCAGTGCGGACCGCGTGGAATTGATTGCAGACCGCGTGGCTTGACTTCAAACTTGCAAGGTCTTTGAACTCTCCTGCGCGGCCGCACACCAAATCAGTGCGGTTCGCGCAGGTCATCTTGTTCTGTTCCCTCCTCTGAACTCTCCTGCGCGGCCGCGCACCAAATTAGTGCGGTCCGCGCAGGTCATCTTGTTCCCCACTTCAGTTGTCTTTTGACACTTGGCAGATTTCACTCCTTTTTGAGCCGATCTTTGATATTTATCATCTTGTTGCTCAAACCTACAATCAAGTGTAATTTGTAAGTATTTTGGGACTAATATATGGCAATTAATGCACAAATCTTAGGTAAGAATGGGTATAAAACATGTAGAAATCACAGTTATCAAAACCCCCATCCTATCGCGCAACTTCACACTTTAGCCAATACCTTCACCAACCTCCCATCCACTCTCTCCCATCGATCAGCTGGGTAGGGGAATCAACAAGACCCTCGACTATCTCAGGAGTCCAATTTGGACATGGAGAGCATATTAGAAAAGCTAGTGGTCCCACAAAAGCTTTTCTCATGTGATGGTAGGCTATAACTATGTATTTTGGCCACTATTTGCACTCTAATTTGCTGTACTTCACAGATGTTTGAGCGTTAAATGGTAGTAAATTACTCTAACTGAGTACTTTATGCTTTGCATGAGCAATTCTGGGCTACAATGAGGTTAGGGAGCATTTTTGAGCTAATATGGAGCGTTGAAGGCCAAGTAAAAGCTATTGGAGTAAATTGTGAGTTCGTTCGAGGATCAAATGAGGTTAGTGCACTTAAAAAGAAGGAAAAAAAGAAGAATGAAGAAGAGTACAAAAAATTGACCAGGTGCGCGGCCGCACAAGTCAAGCAGAAACTGGCCAAAGTGCGCGGCCAGATGCACGGTCACCTGCCCAGGTGTGCGGCTGCACACGTCCTTCCGAGAAAAAATATTCGAGGGCTAAAATTGTAACTTTGGAGGCGACTTCCCTTGACATATATGAATCCCAGCTCGTCCAAAAAGATGGTATCTTTTATTTTAGGAGAACTTTGGAGGGAGAAGAAGCACAAAAGCAACGGGAAAGCGAAATACTGGATCTAATTTACTCAATACGAATGTTTGGCTGAATTTGGGAATTGTAATGCCTTCTTGTTCTTCTAATACTCTTGTTTTGAATACTTTCTTCATTATGGAGTAATTCTCCTCAGGGTTGTTGACGGATGTTATGAATTGACGATTGTTTTGGATTTTACTCTATGTTAATTGCCCGACTTTACTGAATGAATTCTTAATTGAATTGCAAGGTTTATTATAGTTTTACTTTAATCGAAAGAGAAATTTACTACTATTTGCTTTGTGCTATCTTAATTGGGTTGATTTTAGGCCTCTTCGAGGTAATCGAAAGAGCTTAAGGAGTTATTGATTTACCCAGTTTAGGAGAATAACTGAGAGGTGTCCTCCGAAAGTTCATTCATTAACGACTTTTGTGCATACATTCATAGGGCATGTTGTTGGGATAGCAAAAGGAATCAAATTTATTCGGAAGAAGAATTGAAATTCCCAAAGTAGCCTAATCATCTATTGAAATCTAAAGAATCAATAGAAGCTAAGATTGAATTTAGTATAGAGTTACCTGGAACAATAGTTGATCACATATCTTGTCATCACCCTTACCTCTCTCATTGATATTCCTTTATCATTACCAATCATTTGGGTATCACCAGTTTCTTACAGCTAATAATCTTAGTTTATTTTTAGTCAATAATTACATAAATTAAAAGGTTTATTATCCTAGATAGTGTTAAGCTGAAGAATTAATAGAACATTATTGAAACCAATCCTTGTGGAGACAATTTAATACTATACTATCTTTGACTAGCGAGCCTACATTTTGTACACTGGTTTTGCTCTCATCAAATTTTGGCGACGTTGCCGGAGATTGGCGATTAATAGCATTTAAATTAGTTTTCAGTGCTAATTCAGGAACTACTTTATTTTATTTTTGTTTTTTACACTCTTTTCATTTGTGTGCAGGTAACAGGTTAAGTTCAGTAGTGTATGACTCGATCCTCTTCAAAAGATTTGGTGCCATACGACCCAGAGTTAGACAAACACCTGAGGTAGTTGAAAAAAGAGAAATGATCAAGTGGATTATTGTTGGGTCAGCCTTCAACTCAGGATAAAATGGTGAACAACGAAGAGATAGTAGACCTAGCTTCCAAAGATGCGGCTCAGCAACAGGAAGCACGATTAGCGGCTGAAGCGGCTGCAGAATGGATGATGGAATGGTTGATGGGGATCGAAGACTCAATCCCAATCGAATTCTTGAGGATGTATTTGAAAATGTAGGCTCTAGGCTTGGGAGATTACTGGGAGATTGTGTTAGACTGGTGTACAACCAACAATAGTCTAGTGTGAGTCCTCACCCATTAATGACAACAATTTTAAACTCAAACATGGAGTCATCCAGACCATTCAGAATAATTGCATTTTTAGAGGCAAGATCTCAACAACCATCTGATGGACTTTGATGAAATTATGAACACATTCCTCTACAATGGAGCATCACAGGATGCTATATACCTTAGAGCATTCCCGTTCTCGTTGAAGGATGATGCAACACAGTGGCTGAGAAGTTTTCCCACTAGGTCAATCTGTACGTGGGAGGATATGACTACCAATTTTCTAGAAAAATATTTCTTGGCTGCTAAAATGGGAAGGATGAGGAAGGAGATTTACAATTTCAGCCAAGGTGAAGGAGAGACAGTGTTCGAAGCATAGGAAAGACTTAAGGAGCTGCTGCGGAGGTGCCCTCACAACGGAATGGAGTAACGGATGCGACTTCAGGACTTTTGGGACGATTTAAACCCGTCATCAAGGAGATTGCTAAATAGCGCAATTGTAGACCCTCTGATGAAAAAAACTCCGGAAGAGATTGTTACTCTCTTGAATGAACTATCTAAAGATGCAGATCAATGGGCCATGAACCAAGGGGATCGGAGAAAATCAGCAGGGGTGCACCAAGTAGAATCGTCTATAGCAATGCAGGCCCAAATTGCAGCAATGGCTAAGGACTTGCTGCAAAGGACATCAAGCAATTGACTATGTCTCAAGTGAAAACTCAACTACAACTGAGTTGTGACATCTGTGGGATGGGACACCCTACACACGAGTGTCAAGCTACAGTTGAGGAGGTCAACACTATGGGAAATTTTAATAGAGGAAACTACCAAGGTGGGAACAACTTTAATGCTATGGGTCAAAAACATCTAGGTTTTCATGGAGTTCACCTAATGGGAGATTGAACTCATGGCAGCAAAATAATCTCAGACCCCAGGGTCAGGGACCACAAGGTTTTCAGAACAAGCAGAGGCAATAATACCAACCACCACAGCTAAATCAGTCAAATATGGAAGATCTCATGAAGGCATTCATTAACAAAATAGATGAAAAATTCGAGACTCAGGGAACGACTATCTGTAACATAGAAAGACAAATGGGACAGATTGCAAATTTGTTGTCTGAAAGGGCTCCTGGGACTCTCATATCCGACACTGAAAGAACTCGAAGGGAACAATCAAAGTTGTATCTCTGAGAAGCGAAAAAACATTGGTTGACCTAATAGTGAAGGCTAAATTGGAGGTGGTCAACAAGCAGACTGAGACACCAGCAGAGGAAAAGTATGAAGAGCAAAAGAGCCAGAATAACGGGGTACAAAAAGTAATTAAAGAAAGTAGACATATACCAGCTCTACTGTTCCCTCAAAAGATGAAGCAGGAGAAACTTGACAAGTATTTTGGGCGATTCTTGGAGATGCTCAAACAACTTTATGTGAACATCCCTTCATAGAGGTACTCACTTAGATGCCCGCTTATGCAAATTTCTTGAAGGAAATCCTGTCTAGCAAGAGAAAATTGGATGAGACAACAGTGGTCAAGATTAATGCCCACTGTAGTGCCATATTGCAAAACAAAATTTCCCAAAAGTGTGGGGAGCCAGGAAGATTCACCATACCATGCTCGTTGGTGAACAAAAATTTTGACAAGGCCCTCCGTGATTCAGGTGCGTCTGTAAATATAATGCCTCTGTCTGTATTCAGGAAACTGGAGGTGAACTTGGAGTGAACAAATCAATACCAGTGTCCCTACAACTGGCCAACCAGACCACCATTCTACCTGAGGGAACCATTGAAGATATTCTAGTGCAGGTGGACAAGTTTGTGTTCCCCGTAGACTTTATTATGGTGGATATGGAGGTAAACAGGGAGGTACTTTTAATTCTAGGGAGGCCATTTTTGTGTACAGGCAGAGCCATCCTTGATATTTATGATGGGCAGCTTATGCTTAGAGCGGGAACTGAGAAAGTGGTGTTCCAGATGAAGAGAATGATGAAATACCCCAGTGATGAGGTGTCTGCCTACTCGTGTTTCAAGCTTGATGTCACTAGGGAGTTGGCTGAGAAGTACAAGTTTTACAAGCTTGTGGAGGATACTCTAGAGAGGTGTATTACTCAGTCTAGCACAGTGAAGGATGAAGATCCTGAAATAAAGAAAGAGGTTGAAGCTCTTGAAACCAAGGAGCAAGTGGTTGATGAGGAGGAACTAAAAGAGGAGGCTTCTAATCCCAATGTGGAATTCAAAGTCCTCCCCACTCACTTGAAATATACTTTTCTTGAAAATAATAATTTTTCTGTGATTATTTCTGCCTATTTGACAGGTACACAGAAGCAAAAACTAGTGGAGCTACTATCAAAGCACAAGAAGGCCATTGGTTGGAGCAGAGCTGATATTCAAGAAATCAGTCCAGCCATATGCATGCACTAAATTCTGTTGGAAGAAAATAGCAAGCCAGTGGTGCAACCTCAACGCAAGCTGAACAAAAATTTGGAGGAGGTAGTGCATAAGGAGATCATCAAATTGCTAGATGTGGGAGTGGTTTTTCCCATCTCTGATAGCTAGTGGACTAGTCCAGTGCAAGTTGTACCCAAAAAAGGGGGCATGACAGTGTTGAAAAATGAAGATAATGAATTGATCCCCACAAGAACAGTCACCGGGTAGAGAATGTGCATTGATTATAGAAGGATGAATGAGGCAACAAGGAAAGACCACTTTCCACTCCCATTTATTGATCAAATGCTTGAGAAAGTGGTAGGACACGGATGCTACTGCTTCCTGGATAGGTATTCAGGATACAATCAGATACCCATTACCCCAGAAGGTGTTGAGAAGACCTCATTCACTTGCCCGTCAGGTATTTTTGCTTATAGGAGGTGTCGTTTGGGCTATGTAATGCACCTGCCACTTTTCAGAGGTGCATGATGTCAATATTCTTTGACTTAAAAGAGAAGTGTCTAGAGGTGTTCATGGATGATTTCACCCTTTTTGCTGATGACTTTGAGGATTGTTTGATGAATTTGAAACTCGCGCTTGAACGTTGTGAAGCTACTCACTTGGTTCTTAACTGGGAGAAATGTTACTTGATGGTGAAGGAGGGAATTGTCCTAGGACACAAGGTAACTGCGCATGGAATTGAAGTTGACAGAACTAAGGTTGATGTTATTGCTAGGCTCCCCCCCCCTCATTTCGGTGAAAAGCATAAGAATTTTCTTGGGACATGCTGGGTTCTATAGGAGGTTTATAAAAAATATTCCAACATTACCAAGCCATTGACACAATTGCTAGCGAAGGATGCCAAGTTTATTTTCAATGTGGAGTGCTTAAAAGCATTCGAATTGATAAAGGAAAAGCTTGTGAGTGCTCCTATTATGGTGACACCTGATTGGAGCCAGCCATTTGAGATAATATGTGATGCGAGTGACGTAGCTGTTGGAGCAGTTCTAGGGCAACGAAGAGATAAAATATTTAGGCCCATCTACTATGCAAGCAGGGTATTGAATGATGCTCAAGTCAATTATGCCACTACTGAGAAGGAGTTTTTTGCTATGGTCTTTGCTTTTGACAAGTTTAGATCATACCTGGTGGGAAGCAAGGTGATTGTACACACTGTCACTCAGAGTTAAAATACCTGTTGAGTAAGAAGGAATCACAGTTGTGTCTAATACGGTGGGTGTTGTTGCTCCAAGAGTTTGACTTGGAGATAAAAGATAGGAAGGGTATAGAAAATCAAGTCGCAGATCATCTATCTCGACTTGAGAAACCTCCAGTTGAACCAATCGAAATAAGGGAAGAGTTCCCTGATGAGCAGATTTTTTTCCATTGCAGCAGTCTCCAAAAGGCCGCCTTGGTATGCGGATGTAGCCAACTTTTTGGCTAGTGGATGGTTACCTCGTGACCTCACTCATGATCAAAGAAGGAAGCTTCAAGGTGAGCTAAAAAGTTACTTTTGGGATGACCCTTTCTTGTTTAAACTGTATGTAGATGGTGTGATTCGAAGATGTATGCCTGAAGGAGAAATGGTAAGCATTCTGTCTCATTGCCATGATGGAGTAGCTAGAGGTCACTATGGTGGAAATCGCATTGCGACAAAGTTCATGGAAGCTGGGTTCTTTTGGCCTACTTTGTACAAAGATGCAAAGGCGTATGTAGCTGCATGTGACAAGTGTTAGAGAGCAGGTAATATTAGCAAGAAGGATGAAATTCCTCTCAACTCCATTCTGGTATATGAAAATTTTGACGTTTGGGGCATCGACTTCATGGGTCCGTTCCCAATGTCACATTCTCATAAGTATATCCTAGTAGCCATTGACTATGCCTCTAAACGGGTCGAAGCAATCCTTACTAGGACCAATGATGCTCGGGTGGTGTATGAGTTCTTGCGGAAAAACATCTTTACCAGTTTTGGGATACTTCGAGTGATTATCAGTGACAATGGGTCACACTTTGTGAATAAGCAGTTTGCTGCAATACTGTCCAAGTATGGGGTCACACATTTAAAAGGAACCACATACCATGCCCAAACTAGTGGGCAAGTCGCAGTGGTTAACCGGGAACTAAAACGAATTCTTGAAAAGACAGTTAATGCTTCTCGTAAAGATTGGTCTGTCAAGCTAGATGAAGCACTATAGGCATATAGAACTGCATTCAAAACAACCATAAGGACTTTGCCATTCAAATTAGTGTATGGTAAGTTGTGTCACCTATCTGTTGAGATAGAACATAAGGCTTATTGGGAAATTAAGATGCTTAATCTTGATCTTAGTCTTGCAGGTGATCACAGGTTGGAGCAGATGAATGAATTGGAAGAGTTCAGATTGGACGCGTATGAAAGTGCACGGATCTTCAAGGAAAAGACTAAATATGGCATGATAGTCTGATTAGGCCAAAGGAGTCTCATGAAGGGGACAAAGTCTTACTGTACAATAGTATACTCAGATTACTTCCCGAAAATTCAAGTCTAAATGGACAGGACCATATATGGTGAAACATATATCACCATACGGGGCAATTGAGATACAGAACCAAGATGGAACAGAAAGTTTCAAAGTAAATAGGCTCAGACTAAAACAGTATCTTGTTACAAGATTTGCGCATCAATACTCGAGCATCAAAATCAACTGAGGATGCTCGTTGAGTTAAGCTGACGACTATAACTCAGAACTACCTCTAACCCTTCTGCTAGTTAGATTTTCCTTTCATTCGACTTCACATTTCTTCACAACATAGAATAGGTAGAAATTAGTATATACTATGATGTAGGAGGTACTTTTAAAAAAAACGTGTACAGCCGTGCATCGAACCATGCATTTTCAAACGTTCACTGCCAACTGTGCGCGGCCGCGCACCTGACCACATATTTTTGGCCCCTCACTGCCACACATGCGCGGCCGCGCATCGACCGCGCATTGGTCACCCATTTTGTATGTCATTTATTTATTTCTTTTTCTCTTTAGAAATCCTGACCCCCCCCCCTTTCTTAACCTAAATTTGAACCCCCTTCCTAAACACCCCCAATTTCAAAATCCCACCCTTTCCCCTTCTTCTCAACACCCCTAACCCTACCCCCTTCTCTCATCTCTTCTCTTCCATAGATCCCTACCATCAATTAACAGTGTTTTCCTTCCTTTTCTCCCCAACCCAAATCCTCACAAGTTTTCCTCAAGTAAGTGACATGTTTTTCCCTTCTTAATTTAGTTTACTTTCTTTTCTTTTTCTTGAATTGTAATAGATTTTTGTTTGTTCTTTCTCTCTAGTTATACTTGTTCTTGTGTTAGGGTAATAGTCGAATTTCACTATGATAGGTTATGTGCAACATTGGTGTATCTTTCATCAAATTGGGGTTAAAAAATTGTTATTTAGGGGTTCGGGTGAACCGTGCACATCAGGTGTTTGTATAAATGCTAAAATGAGTTTTAGAATGTAATTTTGTGACCAAGTATGCTGGTGAAGTCTGAGTATCCTCTCTTGGTTCACACATTGTGCCTTTAGCTAATATTGGTGTTTGTTTCAGGTATTATGACACCATCCAAGAAATGAAGAACTACATGTGCCTCCTCCAGTAGTCACGATGGCTCGTTCCGGCTGCGACCTTCTGCTAATGCTCACCTGTTTGATAGTAACAAGTTCATATCCAGTGCAGCCCCAGAACATTTCTGTAATAAGTCACCCGAGAAACCCATACCAAAGAGGGGAATTGATATGTGATTCATCCAAAATGACTGCCCCAATATGTATCGTGAATTGGTTCGGCAAGGGCTGGGAATATTGTTTGAAGAACCTAACGAAGCCAATTTAATGGTTGTTCGGGAGTTTTATGCGAGCTGCCTGGAACATGTTAACCATGTTTGCATGGTTCAAAAGAAGAGTGTGGATGCATCCATAGAGGCCATTTAGAGGGCCTACTGTTTGCCAGTGTTTGGGGAAAATCCTGAAGTAGAGGACTACTATGACACATATAGCAGAGAACCAACCTCGTGGCAATTGTTCTTTAGAACAATCTATGTGCACAACAAGGAGGTAGTGTGGGTTACACCGGGGCAGAAGTTTCATTTGGCATCGGTTACCTTTGAAGGGAATTGTTGGCTCTACATCATCAATAGCCACCTCCTTCCTTCCTCCAATACCACTGAAGTGAATGATCCCCGAGCTGCACTGATCTGGTGTTTTATCAATGACCATGATTTTGATGTGGCTAAGGTTATTCACGACGAGATGTTCATTCGTTGTCCTGTGCAAAGGTATGGGTTCTTTTTTCCATCCTTAATCACTCGGTTCTTCTTGCCCTTGCTACCCAAAATGACAAGTCTGAGAGAAAGTTCATAGCATGGCTGCGTGTGCTTGGCTGGGCTTGCCATCTAAATCCCGACATTGTCTCCGACACGAACTAACTCTATCAGGGAAGTTTTCTTTACCTCACATTTTTCTTTGTGTGATATGGGGACATTGTCGCGCCCCCTTTTTCCTCGCGGAGCCCACGTTTCGACATTCATTGGGAATAACTCGTTTACTTTTAGGAATTGGGTATTTGAAGAGTCGCCACTTAACGGATTAAGGTGCGTTAGGGCACCTAGAGCAATTAACTCATACAACCAGTTTGCATTACCAGAGATTAGGGTAATGGTCCGAAATAACCTTGAGGGGAAGGTGTTAGGAACCCCTCGAGGTCCACAACGGTGGGTCCCGGCCGAACTCAATTATGTGAATTAGTCATTTAATATGTAAATAGTCTAAGCATGCATTTGCAAATAAAGGAAGTTTAGGCAGTTTAAGCGCACATATGTAAATAAAGGAAGTTTAGGAAGTTGAAGCACATATATGTAAGTAAAGGAAGTTTAGGCAGTCTAAGTACATATATGCAAATAAAGAAGGGAAGTCCTAAGTTGGTTAGCCTATAGGATCACATATGTACAATACCCGGTAAGCCTTCCTCGAATAGAGAGGTTACACATGGCATTAGCACACAGGTTATCATATCCTTTTACTACCCATTACCCTCCCCTTAGTGGTTATAGAAGCGAGTTTAATTAACGAACTCTAAGCATGCTTTACCCGTCCCTTCCTTGTGGCCCCGGTGGTATTTTAGGACCTCTATGCTTACATGGTTCTAGACACTCCTAGGTATTTAAAAGGCAAAATCTAAGCAAGAACAAAGAACACGTAGGACTGTCAAATAGGGAAGCAATTAGGGGCTCATGTTTACCTCCACATGTAAACAAATAATTAGCACCTCTCAAACAGATGATTTTTTAGAATTTCAGAAGGCCTTAGAACATGATATCTAGATGAGCATCACAGAATATGCAGCATTGTTTTAGATACGAGGTGATATAGCCTAATCAATGGCCTACTAATTTAGAATCTGTTAACCTTGGGCAATTTTACAAATAAGCAAAGTATAACTTTACAGTTTTTAGGCCATTAATTACCTAAGGCTTGCCTAGGCACAGGTCTGTATGCAATCATACTTCTGGAAACTAATTAAAACAACTTGAAGTTATCCAGTCCTATAGGCATGCTGATCTAGGCGATTAATGTTACAGAACTGATTTCATGCATGTTTACACTAGAACATGATATCTACATGTTGGACTGTTTTTAAACCTTTTTATAGACAGTTATTCATTTAAGCGATGTAGAAATGATTTAGAGCCAATGCAAACAGAGTCCTAAAGCAGGATTTCTAATGCACAGAGAGAGATGGTCATTTTATTAAGCATGATTACAACAGTAGTTTAATGACAGAGTTTCTAGGTGATTGTGACTTCAGGCAGAATCAGAAATAAAATGATGACTATAACAGATTTCCTAATGTGCAAAGCAGTAAAGATGATTATCCTAAGGCAGGATATCTAATGCACAGGTTTATGGCACGGTTTTTAATACAAATAGGCATAGCAAACCTAGAGGCATGATATCTATTGCAGAATGTAAACATATATAAGTCTAAAAGCATGATTTCTACCCGGTTTCCCACAAAAATCATATAGGAACCCTCCCTTTTTTACTAATTACCCCAATATTTGTTTACGAAGAACATTATTACAAACTAGGATCAAATGAATTACAAAAGTAAATAAAACTATACTATAAGGAGCCTAAATCAGACCCAAAGTAAAATTGGGAATGGCAGGCCTTCAATACAGTCTCAGCAGCCAAAGATCTCACAACCAATAGTATGTCTTGGTGTGTCAGAGCTCCCTAAGGATCTCAAGAATCCCGGGCAGTGCTCACACCAAGACCTTTCTCAAATAAAGAATTGGTTATGTGTAGTGTGGAAGGGCCAGCCCTGGTATGCTAGAGTTCAGAGGGATCTCAAGGATCCCTAAGCAGTACACACACCAGAGGGAAAAAACTTAATAGTCTAAGAGTAGGGTGAGAGTTCTTGACATAGTTTTGAAAAACTTAGTAAAACAATATAGAGATAACCTTTAGGAATGGAAAGATATTAAGAAAAAGCTTAAGAAATATTTGAAATCAGTTCTGAGAAGAGCAAGGAACAATTACACAGACTTAGAACACTTAGAATCACAATCATTTAACAGACAGTTTACACATAAGGGTGAAGGGGGTTGGGGACATATAGAATTCATGTCAGGGATACATGAAGGGGGAAGTATATAGACAACAAATGCATAGAATACTTAGAAGTCTGTTGACTTGGGGACTTAACAAGTTAGCCATGATAATAGGCAGTGAGAACATAGAGCAGGAATGCAAAAAGAAGTCAAGCTGAAACAGGGGTACATTGGGCAGGATTAGTCATACAATTAGGGTCAATCAAGTTCATTAGAGGGCTAAGTTGCTAACATGATCACATCAGTTAAAGGATGGGGGGTAAGCAGGAACTAAGTAAACATGCTAGGCAAGTATCAAATAACCAAGTGAAGTTAGACATGCTGATTACACATAAGGCAGAATTTAGACATGCTTAATAAAATAGCAAAATAGGGAAACAAATTGAATAACATAGGCAATTGAACTAGTGCAGGAAAGGAACCCATGGAGTTTGAGTTTCAAAATTTAACTAGAGACATACCAGTTAAAGAAGAAAGTGCAGAAAGTAAAGCAGGTGTAGTTCCAATGTCTAGCCTTGGCTTTCAGCCAGCTAGACCAATAGTTATCACAAGTAATAGAGAAAGAAGATAAAGTTTGAGTGTGAGTATGTGTATTCGGAACTTAGTGTTCTTCTTTGAGAGACAGAATAAGAGTGTATATATAGTACTTAGGGGTGAATCAAAATAAGGTAAAAGAATCACAGTTCAATCAATTAGGAGCAATTAATCAGTCATAGAATCGATTCCCATAGAGGAGTCCGAAATAGATCCCGTAATTGGGGGCAATCAATTAACGGTCACAACAGGGGGTCCAATTAAGGTAAGGACTAAAAAACTTTCCATGTAGGGAGTTAGTAGAAATCCAAAACCATACTGATAACTAATTAAGGCAAGTATGATCAATTAAGGTCACAAATAAAGAAACAAATAAATTTTAGCACACACTGATTTTAACAGGACATTTAATAAAGAGTTATTCAATTCCCTAAATAAAGAGTTATTCAGATTCCCTAAATAGAAATCAATTAAGTAAAACCTCACAGAAATACCAGATTTAATAAGAAAAGCTGGTTCGAATCATCAATAAAGATCAATTAAGGCAAAAATCCCAAAGAATACTGGATTTAACAGGGAAAACATTTGAATCTCTAAATATAATCAATGAATGCAACTGATTCACAGAAATTAACATAATAGAAGAAATTAGTGTAACTATTAGAAACATCTAGGGTTCGAGCATACATACAAAGATTAACCAAATACGTAAAGAGATGAACAAATTAAACATTAAAAGTAGAAAATCTTTTGAAGAAGGTCTGGGAAGAACCCTAGTTTAGAAAGAGTGACTAAAAATCGAAGTAATTAATTAAACAAGAGATTTTCAGAGGAAAACACCTAATAATACTCGAATCACCTCAGATCTATAAAGATCTGAGAAGAATCGAACAGTACTGAAACTAGGGTTTCAGAAAATAACTGAGATGAAGAGAATCGGTCAAAAACCCATGGATTCATACTTAAAAGCAAGAGGAAATCCATACTCACAAGCGAAAGTGGCCTGAGACAAGCCAGTATACAACTTTTAGGCCAGAACAAGGTTGAATCTTCCACGAGATTCTTCTAAGAACTCATGAAATCAAAGAGCCAGGGAGTATATGAGACTAGTGGTGGTCGGAGAAGGCATAGAAACACCATAGAAGGGAAGTCTTCGCCGGTGACGACGATTAGGGTTAGGGTTAGTTGAGAGAGAACTAGAAGGGTGAGGGAAATGGGTGACGGCAGTCGAAGAGAAATGAAGAGGGGGTAGGGGGTAGGGGGTAGTGTTAGGTGAATTAAAATGGTAAGTTTAATCGTGGACCATTGATCAAAAGGATCAACGGCCACGATTAAACGGGGTTATTGGGTCAGGTGCATACAGATTGGGCTTAAGGGGTTTGGGCTAGTATATTTAAGGATTTAGGCTAATATTAAAGGGGTTTGGGCGGGTATTAAAAGAGGTTAGGTCTGAAATAAAAAGGCTATTTGGTAAATACCCAAATAATTGATAAAAATAATTAATAGATTATAAAAAATAATTTCATTCATAGAAATATTTTAAAAATAATTACTCAATATTTTAAAATACAACAAGCTATTTTCTGGTAAAATACTGTAATAATACTTGCATGGGCCATAATTACAAAGTCATTGCAATTGTAACCCAAAAATATAAATATGGCTATTTATGAAATAATCTAAGCTTAATATAAATATAAATAGCAATATTAAGCCATGAAAATGTTATAAAGTCATTTGTGATGCAATTCGTAATTATTTATATAAGTAAAATACTGGGACAAATTAATTAAAAATCCCTAAAAATGTAGAAATTATGGAAAAATATTAATTGATGCTAATGCATAGTTTTGAAGTTATATATGCACTTAAAAAGTATTATAGGAAAAAAGTGGGTATCAACAGACATGCCACCATTTAAAGTGTGGGGTGGGGGATATGTTGTATATATGTCGTATATATGTAGTAATGTATACCAGTTTTAGTTTCCTTTGTTAGTTTGACTAGTAAAGATTAAAAAAATGTGAAAACTTAAAATTTTCGATTTTTCTCGATGACGGATATTATTCGACAAATTTCTTGAGGGATTTAAGTCGAAAGAGAAAAAAAAGATAAAAAGATTTTCTTTTGTAGGTAGTTATTAATTCCCCCTTAGTTTTTCTTTGTGTTGCGGTTCTTTTTCAAGGGTTTTTGTTTGAACTGAGTTTAGTTAGTTTTTTTTTGTCAGGTGTAGGGAACCTTGTGCTATGATTTCAATGGGAAGTAATATCTCTTGACTTAGTTATGCCTTGAGAATAGTAAGTGCTTTAGGTGTAACGCTTAGGCACACTGGTATAAGTGCCTTAAATTGTATATTCTTAACTTTGCTTAATTGCTTTGACTAGAGTGTCTTGATGATCCAATCTTAAGTGAGTCATGTGTCGTGTGCGTGTGAGGCTTGTTGTATTATGTGCATTGATTTGATGTCTAGAACTTGCCCCGTGTGTTTGCAAAGCGAAATAGTAGTGTTGTTCAGTCTAGGAAGTGATATTAGCATTTCTTTGTTGAGCCAGTGATATGCTTTTACCACCTAATTATTATGTATTTTAGTTAACCCCTTTGAGCCTGTAATCCTGTTTTGTTGGCAATCACATTACAAGCCTTACCCTTTTTGTTTGAATTGACCATCTATTTGAACCATTTACCTCCCAAGAGCACTTGAAATCATTATGAACTTTGTAAAAGTTGAAGTGTGGGGTGGTTGGTTTGGCGTTTGAGTGGATCTAATGAAATAATGAGAAAGGTACATTGTTTTGAAAAAGTAAGAGCCACTTGAGCTGAATAAGAAAAGAAAAATATATATAGTTGTATTATTATGCAAAATATTCTTTGATAGTAGTGACTCTTGATGTAATTGTGCTTAAAGAAGAAGGAGGTTAATGCATATTGATGTGAAAGTGGAGTTATGGTTTGATATAAGTGTGGGGTTTTGACTGCAAAAGTGTATGTATTAAAGTGCTTAGGGAGGTATAGTCACTCTTATATCCAAATGTATTCGACCCATTTCGCAACCTACAATACAACCAGTTACAAGTCCTACTTGATCTTTGACTGAATGAGCTCAATTAGTAGATATGTATACTACGGGCAAGCCTATGGTGCATCTTTTGTGGCACATAAATGTCGTTTCTGAGAGTGAGTGAATTTTTTCTATTTTGCGTTCCTAATTGTTCTCGAATTTTATTGATTGTGGAACTATTCTCTTTTGTTGTGGGAGGGCACTTGATCCGTGAAGAAAAGTTAATTCTTGACCTCTGTGTTAGAGTAAGTGAGTAAGTTGTAAATAATGCGTGGTGCTTGTGAGTTAATTCTTGAGGTGAAGATGTTACACTATTATGCTTAGTCTATTTTAAATATTCTTAGTGTGATGAGTTAGGAAAGTCGCTTAGTGATGTTGCGTCTATATAAAATGTGGTTTGATTGCTCGAGGACGAGCAAAGGTTTAAGTGTGGGGTGTTGATGGTAGGCTATAGCTATGTATTTTGGCCACTATTTGCACTATAATATACTGCACTTCACTAATGTTTGAGCGTTAAATGGTAGTAAATTGCTCTAACTGAGTACTTTATGCTTTGCAGGAGCAATTTCGGGCTACACGGAGGTTAGGGAGAGTTTTTAAGCTAATATGGAGCGTTGAAGGCCAATACAACATGTCCCAAAAAGGCAACTGAGTCTAACCAAAACTCACATTTTGAAAACTTGGCATATAACTAGCTATCCCTCAAAGTCTGACCTGGGACATTTGTCAACCCAAATGACATCACTAAGAACTCATAATGCCCATACTGAGTCCGAAAAGCTGTCTTAGGGACATCGAATTCCCTAATCTTCAACTGATGGTAGCCAGACCTCAAATCAATCTTCGAAAATACCGTGGGGCCCTGAAGCTGATCAAATAAGTAATCAATCCTCAGTAATGGATACTTGTTCTTGATAGTTACCTTGTTCAACTGCCTATAGTCTATACATATCCTCATCGACTCATCCTTCTTCTTCACGAACAACACAGGCCTCCAGGGCGAGACACTAGGTCTAATGAAGCCCTTATCAAGCAAATCTTATAACTGCTCCTTCAACTCCGGTGGGGAATATTGTATGGTGGAATAGAAATGAGCTGAGTACCCGGAGCCATATCAATATAGAAATCAATATCCCTGTCAAGTGGCATCCCCGACAGGTCTGCAAGAAACACCTCTATAAATTCACGAACAACTAGCACTGAATCCATGGAAGGAACCTCCGTACTAGAATCACGGACATAGGCCAAATAAGCTAGACACCCCTTCTCGACCATATGCCGAGCCTTCACATAAGAAATAACTCTACTGGTAGAATGACCAGGAGTCCCTCTCCACTCCAGTCGAGGCAACCCCGGCATGGCTAAGGTCACCGTCTTGGCATGAAAATCTAATATAGCATGATAATGTGACAGCCAATCCATACCCAAGATAACATCAAAGTCTACCATATCAAGAAATAAAAGATCTACACTAGTCTCAAGACTCCTAATAGTAACCACACACGAGCAATAGACACGATCTACAACAATAGAATCTCCCACAAGTATGGACACATATACATGAACACTCAAAGAATCACGAGGCACAACCAGATATGAAGCAAAATAGGATGACACGTAGGAATAAGTAGATCCCGGATCAAATAGAACTGATGCATCTTTATGGAAAACTGGAACAATACCTATGATAACGGCGTCAGATAACTCGGCCTTAAGACTAGCTGGGAAAGCATAGCATCGGGACTGGGCCTCACCACTCTAAACTACATCTCTGGGACAACCTCTAGCTAGCTGGCCTCCACCTCTAACAGCCTGACCTCCACCCCTAATGGCTTGACCTCCACCTCTAGCTGCCTGACCCCTGCCTCTAGCTGGCTGGGCGGGCTATGGAGAAACTGGTGCCGGAATCATGACACGAGAACCCTGTTGTTGTATGTTGCCCTGTGATCTGAGGCAAAATCTAGCAATGTGCCTCGAATCACCACAAGTATAACAAGACCTCGGCTACTGTGACTGCTGACCCTGGAACTGGCCCTGAGGACCTGGATAACCACTCTGATAGCTCTAGTTCGGAGGTGCGCTGATAGGAGCTGGCAATGCACTGTAGGCTGGTTGTCCAAAATGAGGCATGTAACGACCACGGCTCCCTGAAGCACTATGAGATTCCTGAAGTACTAAATGAAATGGCCTGGAAGGATGGCCTCTACCAAAAGCACCCCTGCCTCCAAATGAGGCACTGCTGAAACTACCGAAGTGATCGGGCCTCTTATCTGACACCGGCCCCCTTTCCTGAACAACCAACTCGATACGTCTGGAAATATCAACAGTCGTCTGGAAGGTAATATCACTCCCTGTCTCCTTAGACATATGAAGCCTGAGAGTGTAAGTGAGACCATCAATAAATCTCCTCACTCGCTCCTTCTCAGTAGGAAGCAAGATAGTGGCATGGCAAGCTAAGTCCACAAATCAAGTCTCATACTGGGTGATAGTCATACCACCCTGCTGAAGTCGCTCAAACTGCCTGCGATACTCCTCTCTCAGGGTGACAAGGATGAACTTATCTAGGAATAGTTGTGAGAACTGATCCTAGGTAAGTGTAGGCGACCCAGCTGGTCTAGTCAACATATAATATCTCCACCATCTCGGGCGGAACCAGTCACCTAAAAGGCTACAAAATCGACCCTATTAGTCTTGACTATACCCATGTTCTTCATAATCTCGTGGCAATGGTCTAGAAAATCCTGTGGGTCCTCAGAACGTGCACCACTGAAGTGAACAGGGAAGAGCTTGGTGAACTTTTCCAACCTCAACATAGCCTCAGAAGATAAAGCGGGCCAATCACCGGCCTGTGCTGTAACAACCGACTGAACTACCCCAGCTGTCAGGGCTGCAGGAGTCTGAAACTGGGGAGCCACCTTCTCCGGGGTGTGAGTAGCGGGAGTCTATGCTCATCCCCCAGCCCAAGAGATGGCTTGTGCCACCGGGAAGGCACCGGTTTAGGCCATACTCTCTATAAGGCCCACCAAATGGCCTAGAGCATCCGGAAGCACTGAAGTGGCTATGAACCCCTCTGGAACCTGAGTTGGCTCAACAGGTACAGTCTGGGTTGGAACGTCTTCATCAAAATTTAATTGAGGCTCCACTGCTGGTGCTGTTGCTCGAGCTCTATGCTGAGCTCTGCCTCTAGCCCGACCTCGACCTCTGCCCCTAATAGGAACTGCCACTAGGGGCTCCGGCTGCTGTCCAGCTGTAAATGTAGTACGTGTTCTCGCCATCTGCGATAGAACAAGAATATAAAGGTTTAATCATCAATGATAGAATAATCACACTACAAAAGAAGAATAGAAGTGAAATTTTTCCTAAACTCCATAGCCTCTAGAAGATAAGTATAGACATCTCCGTACCGATCCACCAAACTCTACTAAGCTCGTTTGTGACAAGTGAGACCTAGTCAACCTAGTGCTCTGATACGAACTTGTCAAGACCCGAAAATACCACCCTCGGGACCATGATGGTGCCTAATATTTCACTTGCTAGGCAAGCCAATGTTAGAGTAATTTACCAAAATAACTGAAATAAATTCTGAAGTAAAGAGCGAAAAACATAACAACTGAAATCTTTAATACAGCCCGAATCTGGTGTCATAAGTGCACGATCTACTAGAATACTACAAATACAGAGTCCGAAATAAATACAACTATCTCGAACGAAATGAGCAGTAAAAGAGGGAAGAGGAAAGGGACTTCAAGGTCTACGGACGTTAGCATATCTACCTCAAGTCCCCGAATGATAATCCGAGCTAGTGTACCTCACGTACAGCTGGGACCAGTACCAAAATCCGTACAAAAAGTGCAGAGTGTAGTATGAGTACAACTGACCCAATGTACTCTGTAAGTATCGCGCCTCACCTTGACGAGGTAGTAACGAGGCTATGATAGGACATTCACGTATCAACAACAACAGGAATGACAACATAAGGCAGTCAAATAAATAATCAACCAATAAAGACGGATAAACATATGGAATAAAGATGGCACGACATCACTCTTCGTGCTTTTGCTCTCAACCTTACCATGGAATGATGACTTAAGTAGAACAAAATGGCACAGCATCATCCTTCGTGCTTTTACTCTCGATTCGCCCATGTAACAATGAATAATTGATATAGATGGCATGCCATCACCCTTCGTATTTTATCTCTCTTCCTCACTATGTATTAATCAATAAATAAAGAAATAAAATGACACGACATCACTCTTCATGATTTAACACTCTCCCTTACGATGCAATGGTGAATACAAAAATTCGTGAGATAGATAATGCCAAGGACGTACTTTATGTCAATAATGATTCAAAAGGAAAGATACCTAACCTCAACTCCCAAAATACTCAATCATCGCAATTAATCCATAAATTATGGAAGGAACAATCAAATAAGTAATAATCTATTCTAAGCATGGATGTCATTATTAAAGAGGTAATAAATCACAAAGAAACAAGTTATACAGCATGCTTTAACCCAACAATAATGCATAAGTATTCGTCACCTCACATATACGGTGTACACATACATTAAACACGTAACAAATAGGCAAAACAAGTCTTAATCCCTCAAGTAAAGGTTAACCACGATACTTACCTCACTCCGCAATCAATTCAAAGCTCTATTTGGGCCTTTCCTCTAAAATCCGCCTCCGAACCAACCGAATCTAACTAAAATCAACTTAATAACATCAAATAAGGCTAGAGAATTCAATTGCAACATATAAAGTTAAGATTTTTACACTTTTTCTAAGAAGTCAAAAAAAGTCAACTCCGGACCCACTTAGTCAAAATTCGAGGTTCGGACCAAAACCCATTTACCCATTCACTCCCGAGCCCGATTATGTAATTAGTTTTGAAATCCAACCCCAAATTAAGGTCTAAATCCCGAATTTGCAAACCCCTCCTCCCAATTCTTCCCAAATCCCTAGTTTTCTACCATGGAAAAACAAAGATTAAGACTAAAAATTAATGGGTGATGTTAGAAATGGAAGAAAATGAGTTAAAGTACACTAACCCATGAAAGGGTGGTGAAATTTCTCCTCCAAATCGCCTCTAGGCCGAGCTCTAATGGAAAAATAGTGAAAAATAGGTGAAATCCCATAATTGAAATGTTTTAAGATCTGTGCGTCAGGTCTTCATCGTGTTCGCGAAGGACCTGCAGCATTCGTGATGCACAACAGCCAAAATGGCCTGCGCATTCGCGATGGTTATTCCCCCCTGACCATCGCGTTCGCGACCCAGAGTCTGCGTTCACATAACACTCCAATCCAATTCCCCTCAAGCCCACAATACTTCGCATTCGCGAAGGGCAAGCCCCTTCCACTTCGCATTCGCAGCCAGAACTTCGCTTTTGCAAAAAACAATCTTCTCCCTGTCCCAAACTAGTCTTCGCGATCGCGAAGAAGAAAACACCAGAAACCAGCAGAAGTTAAAAACCAGAATTTTTCTTAAGTTCAAAACACCCATAGCTCACCTGAGCCCTGGGGGCTCCAAACCAAATATGCACACAAGTCCAAAAATATTATACGAACTCGCTCGCGCAATCTAAATACCGAAATAACACCTAGAACTACGAATCGGACACCAAAACAAATGAAATTTTTTAAGAAACTTAAGAACTTTCAATTTTTCAACCGGACGTCTGAATCATGTCAAATCACTTCCATTTTGCACCAAATTCTGCAGACGAGTCAAAAATATAGTATTGAATCTATACTAAGTTCCAGAATCAAAATCCGGACCCAGTAGTAACAAAGTCAAACTTCGATCAAACTTATTAATTTTTTAAACCTTTAAGCCTTTAGTTTTCAATGAATTGCAATAATTCGAGCTAGAGACTTTCGAATTCGATTTCGGGCATATGCCGAAGTTCCAAATCACAATACGGACCCACCGAGATAGTCAAAATACTGATCCGGCTTCGTTTGCTCAAAATATTGATCGAAATCAACTAAAATGAGTTAAGGCACGATTTCATATTCTTATCAAATTTTCACATAAAAACCTTCCAGAAAAATACACGGTCTGCGTATGCAAATCGAGGAAGGCTAAATAGAGCTAATCGAGATTTCAAAACACAGAATTTAAGGTTAAAACTATAAATGACCTATCAGGTCATCACAAAAATATTTGGTGGTATGGTGGTAGAAGAAGGTGATGGTACAGTAATTGAAAGATGGAAAAGACTTGGTAGATTTTTTTCTAAAAATGATAGAAAATGATTTAGAAAAATAAAAAAATGAAAAGGCTGGCAACTGGCATCAAAATGAATCTTTAGAGACACAATTTTAATTGTCCACTCGCCTTTCATGTGTGTAAAACACGCTAGTGACACATAATAAAAAATGTGTGTGTTAGACATACTTTTGAAAGGTTAAATGTGTAAAAGGTTTTTCGTGAAAAAAAATATATGTAAAAAGGATTTTGATGTATGTTCGATGGGTAAATTTTGTATTTTGCCTACATTAGTTGTATAGGATATTTCTAATAAATGTTCTAATTAGGAATTCCGGTAAGTAGAAAACTTTCTTCATTTGGTGAAGCCTTATGTATGTTATTTATCATCAACATAATAAGATGTTCCTCTTCTTTAAAAGAAAAAAAAGTATTTCTCTCTTTTTCTTCTTGTATGTACAATTAGTTTATAAAGAACTTTATCCTGCATATATTTTTCAAATGTCAATAGTGCAGAGGGATATGTGCAGCCTGCTTCTTAATTTGCAACCCAAATGACAGTGAGCATAGGAAACAAAATGTATATGTTTTTTTTTATATCACAGCTAGCCTTTGAGAGTTACAATTAAAGGCGGAGCCAGAATTTCAATAATTATCGAACAATGGCTTCAAGTGCTAATAACTTGATTGTAATATCTTTGTAAATATTTAATAAATTTCTTAGTACAGATATACTATTTGAGCAAAAACTATTGGGTTCAGCGGAACATAAAGGTTCAACCAAGTAGCTGGGCTTCTAGCTTCGCCCCAATTAAAGTAGCTATTTTCATGGAAAGATATAGTACATAGTTAAATATTCAATGCCTTTAAGAGATGGCTATATATGTTTTTGATCCATTCTGTATAGCAGCTAGGACCGCAGAAAATGTAGACATCAGTCCTCTAAATGAGTTTGCTTGCCTAATAGAACTTGGGTAGAATTATTTTTATGACTCAGTTGGTTAAACTCGACTAGATACTTGGAGAAATCTTTGTAGCTGAAGAGATCAAAGCACGATCCTTTACACAATGGTGAATTTTGATTCATATCAACTCGTAATATTAAGTTAACGTTCACCAAACAATTGTAGTCAAATTAATGATCTTTGCTGGCCCACCATATCTTGACAATGTTGAAGAATTATCTAACTCCTGTTGCACTACACATGGACCCTCCAAGACATTGCCATCATTTAAACTTTGAGTAAGCTCATTAGAGTAAAAATTATGCATTTGTTAGCTTGCATATTCACACGATCAACATTCCTAATACAAGTAGGAGTTGAAGAGGCAAAATTCAAAGTAGATGAATTCTCTACTGTTTTTAAAGGGCCAGTGCTATCTGGTATAACGTAATATTGTTTGACACTTTGCAGATATGTTTATAAACCACAAGGCTTGACGGACCTATTTGTTCTTTCCCAAAACGCTTTGCCTTACAATTGTTTTAAATTTTTCTAGCTTATATGGACTAAGAAAATCACACAGACCACAAGTCTTTACCTTTTATTGGATCAAATAAAGTATTAGTAAAGCTATTGACAACACAACATTACATTCCAAAACACTTTACTTTACTTCAAACTTTGCACTAGGATTTTCAATCGTGATATTGTTCCCCTCCTCTTCACGGTGCTCAAAGGGACGATTAGACAAGTCAATATAACCGATTTCTGTTCCCTTGAGCTGCAAATAAGACAAACAAACATATAAATTTAGATCCTTTGGTCAAATAAAGGAAAGAAATATCAGTTTGCCATTTATGTTGTTATCAATTTACCCAAGCAAAAGTTAGAGAAAACTTACTGACTGTGCTTTCCACCCACTACCAAAAACAAAGTTTAGAGGCTCATACCCAATCAAATAACATCAAAGGGGTGAATTCCCTAGCTTTACTATCAGTCAAACTCAAAGGACGACCCGAGTCACAGATCATGGTGACAGTACCACTCTTTGAACAAAATTTACGTTGAAAGAAGAGAATAATAATTAAATAAAATTTACATTGCATGAAGAGAATAATAAATTTAAACCCGATACAGTTGCATCAATATGAAAATTATGTTCACATTTCTCACCTACGGTGATTATGCCAAAACCCAAGTTAAACTAATTTTAAAATAATGTCCACGGTGACCCTCGGAAAAATGTAAAGAGTATTTGATATATTTGTGACTCTGTTAGGTACTATCATTCTTTCTTTTATCATGTCTAAACCAACTACAAAAGTTTAAAGGATCAAGCCAATCAATATAGGAGGTCGGTAATGTTTTTCATCTCAACGTAATCATTAAACTCAAATAGTTTGCCTTTTTAATAAGAGACTTTAAACTTCTTAATCTAATTTAGTATATGCAAAAAAATAGTTCGCCTTTTTCATGCTTGTTCTTTTATAGTATCTTTACAAGATATGAATTTCTCAATTCAACATAGTAATATTATTATTTATATTAATAAAGGTTAACAAATCAATAAGTCGTTAGCCATCTGTTTGCAATACATTACCTTAGATCTAGTTGTAAAAGTTTTATTTACTAATATGATGATTTGAGTTGTTTAATTCAAAGATCTAAACTATTTGTACTACATACTAAACAATAGACAGTCTTTTTTATAAATATTTTGTACCTTTTCTTTTTTCTATGAATTTTAATATCGTCTAGGCGAAAATAAATACTACTAGCCTCCACACTGTGCCACTACTGCTTTGACGACCAGATATCACTCTTCAGCATTGCGTAATCGTTGTTCGGAAAAAAAAATTGAGTCTTATTAATCAAGACTAAACCTGATTGCTTTTAGCAAATCTACGCAAAAATGTGTTTAAAATATCCTTTGTTACAATCTATCTGTTGCTTACAATCTATATTTTGTCTACCTTATCAATTTTGTTATAGGATAATGGTGAGTGTAATTTATTGGGACGATAATTAAAATGGACCGTTGGGTAGTGGATAATGAGTTTAGAAAGTAGGTAAATGATGAGTTGGATTTTTAAAATAATTTGTGTATATATTTGTATTGAAAATTATTCTTATCTAAATGAGGTTTGTATTTTCTGTCCATGGATCAGCCTATAACTGCAAGTGTTCTATTTTCTCTGGATACAAACGAAAACAAACATGTTCTTACTAATTGTTGTTAGTCAATTTTGAACCCTTATACTATAATTCAACTTATATAATCTTGATCAATAGACTCTATACACGTTTCCTTGCACAATAAATGAACTTTTTTTCTTTTATATTTGGTTCTAACTTATATTGCAGATAAATTGTGTTGGCGGTTGATCGGTCTCGCTATATTTTTTTGAGATTGATTTTTAGCTAGCACGCTATGTTCCTTTAAGATTATTTTTAGCTAGCGACATAGATTTGGCTGAAATTATAAAAAAATGGTTTTCCAAGATAAGATGAAACAAGTTTTTCAAAAATGAGTTGGACATTTGACCAAGTTTTTAGAGCCCCAAATACACTTTTCATAGTCTCTTCAGAATTTACTATTTCTTTTGGCGAAACAACTCAAATTTGCATCTCTATGGTCTATCCATAAAGATAGTCTCTCTAAAAAGTTTTACCTTAAATTTGATCAGGTGTTTTGTCAAAAGAAATAGTAAATTCTAAAGAGAAAAAAAAGTGTATTTGGGACTTTAAAAGCTTGGTCAAACAAACTATAAATTTAAATTAAAATATTACGTAAAATTTAATAAAAATTTCTACATATATAAAATTGTTTTTTGTTTCTCGAAACATACAAAAAAAAATACAACTTTCTGAATTTCAGATGGTTGATATTGCAGCAATTAGTCTTGAAGACCTTACTATCAAAAGTTATTGGGATCTAAATTTTGTTAAAATAACTACTTGCAAAGCTCTCAAGAGTTTGTTCCTCAATGGTGTGGCCGTGACGGATAAATGGTTAGAAAAACTCTTTTTCAGCCTACAAAATCTTGAAAAGTTTTACTTATCCTATTGCAATACATTGACCACCATGTAGATCTCGAGCTACCAGCTCAAACAGCTGATAGTATTTGGTTGTCCTAATCTTGTTGATGCTCAAGTATACACTCCTAATTTGATACTATTCGCATATGGTTGTTGTAGTTGCCACCAGGGACATCATCCCGGCCACAACTCCATCATTTCTTGCATCATGAAATCGTACACGTAAGTTTAACGTCTATCCTTTCTACTGGTTAAAGGTTATTCCATGCTATCACCGATCCTTCTTTTTTCATTATTTCAGCAACTTGGTGGATTCCACCAAGGGTTGAAGGCTTGGATCAGTGGGTCTAAAAAATTTTGGATGTTACCACGCTTGAGACATACCGGTAGAAAAAACTGGCCCTCAAATATGGGTGGAAGGCCAATAACCATGGTAAGTTGATTCTTGAGTTTATCTTGTTCTTTATCTCATATATAGGAAAACTAGCTAACTTCTCCTTTTGTTGAATTCAGGTCTTTCGCAGGGCTCTGGTACCGTCTTAGAGGAGGACGTTTTAGCTGATCCCGCAGACGCGCTGAGGTTGTTGCAGGACGCCTTTGCCGTAACAGGTGTCGCTGGATCTGCTTCCGGTGTGAATGCTTCCTCTCGGAGTCCCCGACCGGATAACAAAGCAACAAAAAAGGTGACGCTCCTCTATGGCCGAGGGTAAAAATAAAAAGTTGAAGAACATCACGTTCGAGCCAGCCGTAGACACCGTGGTGATCGATAATGATGGAGGAGCCAGTGATGAAGGGGCTTCTTTACATAAAAGACGATGACCTTCATCAGCTCAACAGACTGCTCAATCTGTTGAGTTAGTTACATCAACCGAGGATGATATCCAGGCGCTCTGGAGAGTGTGATAGAGTGGAAGATGCCAACTATCGCTTCCGGGCCCCCGTCGCTGCTCCCGGTACCATAATGCTAGGTAACGGGTCTTTTCCGTCTTCAGTTGGCGAGCAAACAATAACTAGCACTGCCTTTGTTGTAGCTGCTTCTCAACCTACAACGCCATCAACTTCATCTCCTTCCTCGCCAATCGTGCCTTCTCCACCAGCAACTGCTACATCATCTCCACCGGCTGTGGACACCTGAAAAGAGGATGTCCCTTCTCCCCAGTCCCTGGGAATTTGGGGCATAACTATTCGCCCCCCTCCAAAGATTCTCATAGGAGGAGTAGCGTTTCCCCCTGGGTCACTACGGGGTGCCATCTGTTGTCCCGGCTAGTGAAACTTTCTAATTACTTGAAGCCTCTGTCTTCAGAGTAAGATAGGAATAAAATACAGTCTCTCTCACGAGAGTGCATGGTAAACAATGCCATACACAACGCAGTAACGGTATGATATCCGTTCCATTTGTTATTCCTTGTATCATTGTCAAGGCAAGATTTTTAATTTGAGCTTTCGCTTTGCAGGCTAACTTCCTTACTTCCGAGGGCCTTCAGAGGTTGATCTTGATAAAGAAAAACTCACATCTAAGCGGGATCAACTGTTGGCCGAGCAGGATCAAATTGCTGCTCACCTCCCTGCACTGGAAGTACAAGCTGCGGAGATTATTGAGTTGGAGGCTCGGTTGCAGCAAAGCGAGCAAGAGATGGTGACTCTCAGCCAAGAGGCCGCCCTGTTAAGGGTATAATTTGAAGAGGCCAAGGCAAAGTGGGTCAAGGTCCAAAATGTTGTTCTTGTTGCTGCCTATAGCGAAGCTGCCTCTACTGAAAGACTGAATAATTTGGAGGCAGCCTTGAACTCCAAGCTAAAGAGGTTGTTGTTGCTGCGGAAAAGCATGCCCGTTAGAAAAGAGGCACAGGAAGGTCATAAAGCATAATAAAGTTCATAACTCCACTATCTGTGACCTTGACGTCAACCTCTAGGCCGCTAGATCTGAATGGAATAACCTTTCGATCGAGGTTGACCGGCTTAAGGAAGAACTTCAGCACCCGACGACTTCCCTTATTATTGAAAAAACATATTCTATGTATAGCACGAGAAGAAAAACTTTGGAAGAGGCCAAAGCAGGCATCATTGACTTTGATGCCAAAATCGCCAAGGCCTGTGAGCTGGAGTCAACTGCTGAAGGGGTCTCTCTGTCCAACCTGATGCGACTGACTTTTTTGGTTCCATTTTCGAGTTATCGGGAACTGAAGAAGAACCAGAAGGGGATGATGATAAAGGCCAAGATCTTTGAGCTGGTGGCAGATCCACCTACTTCTCCTGGGGGCGCAGATGTTTCTCTTACCCCGGATTCCGGGGATGCAGCAGTTTAGATTTTTGCTTTTTCTTCGCTTTGTTTTTCTTTTCTATACTTTTATACTGTGCTGCTTGGCACGCTTGTTGTACATAAAAGTGCTTTTTTGTTTAAGCATTGCGTAAATTTTACTTTTTTGTGTCGAGTTATGCAAGGATTCGGGTATATTTTTCTCCAATGGCATTTTGGATTCAGGGTATAGGTTCTTCTGGAACCAACCCTTTACTATAAGAGTTTCATAAGAGAGGGCCCTCTTACGTTTATGGTGTTCTTGAAGAGGACGTCACATGCTCATTTGGTACTAGCATTTGAAATACTTGATTGAGTTTTAAATGATAAAATTAATTCATCATTCAGACAAGAAACAAGATAAAAATAAAAGGACTTTACTTAATTCCTTCCATTTTCAAAAGGACATAAGCATTTGTTGTGCTGAAAAAGAAATTGACATTACTTGTGGCTAATTTGTACAACTTGTTTCTATGGGGTTGACCGCACACTCCCCGTCCCGATGATACATCTTTGTTCCCGGATTTCAAAGTCCCGGTGTATGTAGCAGTCATATTGCCGTATTCTCATGTCATTCCCCCCTCCCCTAGTGTTCGAATGCAAAAAATGCGAATTTGAATGTTGTGAGTCTTGCTCCTTTAAAGATACCACTAGTGAAGGTTTGGATAATTTTTGGTCTGATAGCAAGCTTCATTTTCCATTAGGAACTTTGCTATAGATCCAAAGACTAACTAACCACCCCCTCAGTGTCTTGCACTCGTGAGCGGTCGGGTAACATTTGATCCGATAGCAAACTTTACTTCCTAGTAGGAACTTGGCTACCGAGCAAAAGATTATCTAACCGTCCCATGGTGGTTCATTGCTTCTATGCCTTGTCATTTAAAGGTCTTACTTCTGCTGACAGTGCTTTATTCATAGTATGCTTTTCATTTCTACCTCGTTAAAAACCTTGCTAGAAAAACCCAACCGGGACAAAACTGGACGAAGAAAGAAAAGAGTGCAGCACATGCTTTTAGTGTCGGCGGTGCTTCATTAGCAATAGTATCTTTTGAGGCGTGCCACGTTCCAGTTGCTCGGTAATTTTACTCCGTCTTGATTTTCCAATTCATATGATCCCTTTCCGGTGACAGCTGAAACCCGGTAGAGGCCCACATTGGACCTAGCTTTCCTGTGTTGATCTCTCGGGTATTTTGAGTCACTTTCCTTAAAACCAAGTCTCCCACTTTGTAAAAATGGAGATTGGCTCTTTGGTTATAATATCTTTCTGTTCTTTATTTTTGGGCCGCCATCCTTATATACGCCAAGTCCTTGCATTCATCGAGCAACTCCAATCTGACCATTAATGCTTTGTTGTTTGCTTTTTCGTCTGCCCGAAAGTATCTCATGGTAGGTTGTCCTACTTCCACCAGTATCAAGGCTTTTTCTCTATATATGAGAAAGAAAGGTGTCTCCCCCGTGCTTGATTTAGTCGCTGTTCGGTATGCCTATAGCACTCCCGGTAGCTCTTTGGGCCATTTGCCTTTGGCTGCTTCCAATCTCTTTTTGAGATTTTGAATAGTTACTTTGTTCATCGATTTCGCATGTCCGTTTGTGCTTGGGTGGTACGGTGATGATGTGATTCTTTTTATTTTCAGGTCTTCAAGGAATTTTGTGACCTTTGTGCCTATAAATTGCAGCTCGTTGTCGCAGGCTATCTCTTGTGATATCTCGAATCTGCAAATTATGTTCTCCCATAGGAAATCGACTACTTCGCATTCACTGATTTTCTGGTATGGACCTTCTTCAACCCACTTACAAAAAGCAATTAATTAAAATCAAAAGAAATCTTACCTTACCTGGAGCTGCCGGCAGCGGACCGACTATGTTTATCCCCCATTTCATGAATGTCCAAGGCGACAAAACCGAGTGCAATAGCTCTGCCAGTTGATGCACCGACGATACGTGGCATTGACACTTATCGCATTTCTGAACATAAGTCTTAGCGTCTTGTTCCATCCGGAGCTAGTAGTATCCTACACTAATTAGCTTTAATACCAAGGAATCCGCGCCCGAGTGATTTCTGCAGATCCCTTTGTGAACTTCTCTCATAACGTAGTTAGCTTCGGAGGCTCCCAAACATCGGGCCAACGGGCTTTGGAAAGATCTTCTATACAATTGACCTCTTTTGAAGAAGTATCGAGCTACTTTAGTGCGCAGCGCCCGAGATGCCTTGGGATTATCGGGTAGTTTTCCATGCTCGAAATAGTCAATCATCTCGTTCCTCCAGTCCCAGACCAAATTAGTCGCGTTTACTTCATAATAGCCGTCCATATCCAATACCGAATGCATAAGATGCACAACCGTACCAGAGTCTAGCTCCTTTATTTCTGTGGACGAGCCTCGATTGGCTAGCGCGTCTACTTCCACATTTTCCTCCCTCGGAATATGGGTTATTGACCATTCCCTAAATCTTGCAAATAGGGCCTGGACTTTCACAACATATTATTACATGCGCTCCTCTTTGGCATCGAAGATTTCGTAGACCTGATTTACTAACAGTTGGGAATCACATTTGATTCTATGACCTCGGAGTCCAGTCCCCGGGCCAACTCGAGTCCTGCAATCTAGGCCTCATACCCCGTTTCATTGTTAGTTAAGGGAACAATTCTTATGGCATGCCTCAGAATTTCTCCCGTAGGCGTGATTAATACTACACCGAGCCTAGACCCTTTTACGTTGGAAGCTCCATCCGTGAACAAGGTCCAGACTCCCAATGTCGATTCCGACACCATCGCCGCTTCTTTGGTGGCCAAAGGCAGTAGTCCAAGACTGAAATCAGCTACAAAGTCGGCCAAAACTTGTGACTTGATTGCAGTCCCGGGTTTATACTCTATGTAAAATTCCCTCATTCGACTACCCATTTGGCCAGTCGACCTGAAAGTTCAGGTTTGTGAAGGATATTTCGCAAGGGAAAAGTTGTCACTACAGCTATCGGGTGACATTAAAAATAAGGCCTAAGCTTTCAAGGGTCAACTACGAGAGCTAAGGCCAATTTTTCGAGGTGTGGGTAGCGAGGTTTTGCTCCCGTTAAAATTTTACTAACATAGTAAATAGGAGATTGCGTACCTTCTTTTCACGGACTAAATGACACTTACCTCTACCTCCAAGACCGCTAAGTAAATAAGTAGATATTCTCCTTCCTCCAATTTTGATAGTAAGGTAGGACTCGATAAATACCTTTTCAAATCTTTCAGAGCCTGCTAGGATTCCGGAGTCCATTCGAAAGTGTTCTTCTTCTTCTTCAAAAGAGAAAAGAAGTGATGGCACTTCTCTAAAGACCGGGAAATAAACCTGCTTAGAGCAGCCAGTCTTCCTTTCAACCTCTAGACCTCTTTCACATTAGACAACGAGTCTAGAATGTCTTCAATGACTTTAATTTTATCAGGATTGACTTCGATCTCCCTTTATGACACCAGGAAACCTAAGAACTTACCGGAGCTAACTCTGAATGCATATTTCTCGAGGTTAAGCTTCATGTTGTGCTTTCTTAGGATGTCAAAGGTTTCTTGGAGGTGTTTCAGATGATCACCTGCATTCAAAGACTTAACTAGCATATCATCTATATAAACATCCATCGTTTTCCCTATTTATTTTTCAAAAATTTTGTTTACATGCCTCTGATAAGTGGCTCCAATGTTCTTAAGCCTGAAAGGCATCACATTATAGCAATATGTGCCAAAGTTCGTTATGAACGATGTTTTTTCCTGATCCTCTAGGTTTATTTTAATTTGGTCGTCCCGTAATAGGCATCGAGTAAACTCATCAACTCGTGCTCGCCATCGCATCAATCATTTGATCAATATTTGGCAACGGAAACGAATCTTTTGGGCATGCCTAATTCAAAACCTTATAATCTACGCATATGCAAAATTTATTATTCTTTTTTGGAATTACTATTATGTTAGCTAGCCAGTCAGGATACTTTACCTCCCGGATTAAACCGATATCAAGCAATCAAGTTACCTCTCCTTTGACGAATTTGTTTCTGACCTTGGCAAGAGGGTGTTTCTTCTGCCTTACTGGAGGGATATTAGGATCCAAGCTTAACTTGTGCACGACCACTTCTGGCAGAATACCTATCATATCCACATACGATAACACAAAACAATCAACATTGAACTTAAGAAATTCAATGAATTCTGACCTAAGCTCGGGGTTTAATCATGTCCCCAAGTGGAACTTCCTTTCCAAGAATTTCTCAAACAATGAAACTTGCTCAAGTTCTTCCGCTGTGGATTTGGTTGCGTTCGTCTCTTCTGGTACCTGAAAATATCTTGGTACCTGATAGGATTTCGATGACTCCTCCCCCTGTTGACTTCATTCAGCTCGGGAGCAGGCGCCGGCTTCTGTAATTTCTATGCCTCATGTTCCTTCTCTTTGTTGTTGGAAACTGAGATCGCGTTCATCTCCCTTATTGTTGGTTGGTCTCATCTTATTTGTTTAATTCCCTCCGGAGTTAGGAATGTTAGAAGTTGATATGTTGATGGTACAACCTTCATCTCATGAAGCCGTGGTCTCCCAAGAATAATATTGTAGCTCATATCGTCGTCTACTACTTTGAAGAGGGTCATCTTCATTACCTCTTCGGCATTCGTAGGCAGCAGAATCTCCCCTCGAGTTATTACGCTTGCTAAATTGAACCCGTCGGGGAGATTTGTGGTTGGAATGATAGTTCCGGTCAGCTTGGCTTGTACCAGCACTCTCCATTGGATAATATTGGCTGAACTTCCTGGGTCCACCAAAACACGTTTGATTTTAAAATCTAAAACATTAAGAGAGATTACCAAGCATCGTTTTACGGTAGTAAGAGTCCATCTGTGTCTTCCTCCGTGAAGGTGATGTCGTCCTCGGCGACTTCCCGGAGTCTCTTGCTATGGGTCACCGATACCTTTGTTTTTTTGCTGCCGAGAGAGTTACACCATTAATCTCGTTCCCTTCGAAAATCATGTTGATCATTAGGCGATGGGGATCTTCTCCTATTTTTGAGGGTTCTGCGTTATCCAAGTTGTGTCCATAGTTATTCTTATCCCGATTTCTTAAGAAATCTGTGAAATAGGTATTTTTCAGCAGTGTTGCCACCTCTTTACGAAAATGATGGCAGTCCCCTATCTGATAACCATTAGTACCGTGATACTCGCACCATATATTGGGATCCCTCTAGCTAGGATCAGATCTCATTGGCCTTGGGTATTCGAGCTTCTTTAATGTTTCTCATTACCGAAACCACTTCCACTATGCTGATGTTGAAATTGTACTTAGACAGCCTGGATTGGTGGAGTCTTGAGAGATAGATACTTTATTGTCTTGAAATAACCTATTTTTTCGGCCATGATAAGCTCTTATATTGGCAGAGAATTTATCCACCGACCGAAAGCCTCTGCCACGTCCTTCGATCCTCTCATAGGGCACAAATCGACCTTTGGAGGACCCTCGGTCTATGTCAAAACCATCCTTCAACTTTTCCTTTTTCTTCTCTCGATCCCAACCCTTGGTTGATACTAGGAAACCGAGCTGGCCATCCTCAATTCTTATCTTTGACTCATAACAGTTGTGAACATCTGCCCACATCGTTGCCTAGAACTCGAGCAGACTTTCTTTTAATTTACGGGAAGCATTAGAACTCCTCGGATTCAACCCTTTAGTAAATTCCTCTACTGCCCACTCATCTTGCACGGCTAGAAGCAGTATCCTCTGCTTCTGAAATTTGGTTATGAACTCTGCAGTAATTCATACTCTCCTTGTGCAATTCTGAGTATGTCGGCCTTTCAGACATGTACCTTCCTGGCTCCTGCATGGGCCTTGATAAAAGAATATGTGAGAATCTCGAAGAAATCTATTGAGTGCTCGGGCAAAAGTGAATACCATGTCAGGTCCCCTTTTGTGAGGGTTTCCCCGAACTTCTTCAAAAAGACTGATTCAATCTAGTGCGGAGTTAAGTCGTTTCCTTTCACCGCCATTGTATAACTGATGATGTGCTCCTGAGGATTCAAAGTCCCATCGTATTTTGGCACATCTGGCATCGTGAACACCTTCAGAATCAATTCTGGTGTCGCGCTTGGTTTCAACGACAACTAAGTATATTTCTTTGAGTTCGATCCTTACTACATCGGTGGTGCATCTGGAATTTGATCCATTGGGGTGTTTATTTCCCTCATAAACCGCATGAGTTCGATTTTAAAGGGATCATTCTCATTGTTGGTACCGGGTCCACCGTCGTTCCCCCCGGCCCTGTCGAAGCTGACCTCACCCATCGGGGTGTTGTTATCAAACATTTGTGCTGTTTGGTTTGCACAAGTACTGGAAGGAACTGGATATCTTCCATTCACGTTGTTAGAAGCACCCGACAACATTTTCTTAAACTCCGTCATGACATGATCTTGTCGTGAGAGGTGGCCCATAATAGCCTTTTGTTGCTCCCTTAAGTTTTTCATTGTTTCCACGACGTGCTCGTCTCAGCATCATAAGGAGTTGCCTCTAGAACGTGTTGTGGATACTGTACGCCATGGACCGGCATGGCTATGCCCTCTTCGTTGTGGGCATCGTTGATTAAATTTTCGTGTTGAGGCTGATTTCCTTAGGCGTCAACATTGTGCGTGTTGTTCACACCATTATCTGCCATTTTCTATGATTTTTCACTAAGAGACAGAAAATTTAAATAGGTTAGTAATAGATGCAAGGATCAACCTAATTACGCAACTGTCTAAGCCCCACGGTGGGCGCTAAATTTTTTACCTCTAAAACAGTACGATTGAATTTATACGTGGTTTATAGACAAGCGAATCGATTTTATCCCAAAATGATAAATAAATTAAATAAAATGCAGGACTTAGCATTGAAATCGAGATGAGATAGCAGATAACTTGGTTCCGGGAGCAGAGCTTTCGGAGGCAATAGTAATAACAATAAAAGTGAGAAATAAAATGTTATTGAGCTTAGAATAAAGTGTATAGCATAAGTTTGTCAGAAAATTTGTGTCCCTACAATGGTTGTTGGAATCCTTATTTATAGTGGAACCAAGAGAACAAGATCCTAGGATCAAGCGCCTCTTAAATGATAATTATGGAGGCCATTGAAGAATGTGTAACGGGAGGCTATGAATGTCATATTCTCTATAACGGACTATTTATTTATTACTGCAGAATATTCTTCATTGAATGTTATCGAGTGACAAGCATTCATTTGTCTTCATGAGCAACATTCCCTTCGGGGGCTTCCCGGTGCCGGCCGAGACTGCTGCCCCCAGTCTCGACTTCCACCTGTCTCGCTTTCCATCTATTTTTGGTTCCATGTATCACTCTATTATACGAGTATTTAATATGAATCGATTTTATCCTATATAGTTTTGTTGATTAATCTCTGTAGAGTCAATTTTACATTTTAAATGCCAAAAGGCAAGAACTAGCTAGTATGGATGATAATTTATTTTGATTGATGCATATTCCAAATACATTATGAGAAATATTTCTAAAGTCACTACACAAAGTTTGAAAACAAAAAGTTCTATCAGTCAAAAATATAATTATCTCTCGAGAATATACTCTCAATCTATTAGGGATCGTTTGGTAGGATGCATTAGATAAAATAATGCTTGCATTAGCTTTGTGTATTAATAATACCTTGTTTGGTAGACATTTTGAATATATGCATTAGTTATGCAAGCATTAGTTATACATCCTATTTGGTATTATCATATGCATAACTAATGCATAGAAAACCATGGTACTAGCAACGCAATGAGTTTTAATGCATGCATTAGCTTAGTTAAAGACAAAATTATCCTTCAAAATTTATGCTTGATTAAAATATGCTAGTTATTATATTAATGCAAGTTTAAAATAATTCAAATAGTGAGAAATAAAATTATATCTCTAGTAAATAAATAAATACTTAGCATATTTTCTTTTTTATAAATAAATATTTAGTTCTATTTTACAATATAGGTAGACAAATCAAATAATATTTTTAAACTTTTTCATATAAAAATATTTCTCAACATATGTTTCTTTTAAAATGTTAGAGTGATGGACTGGTTTTGAGGGTATTTTTGTAAACAAGCAATTCTTTTAGAAATTGTATAATGCTTTAATACATCAAACCAAGCAATGAATAAGAGATATGTCAGCATAACTAATACCAGCATAACTAATACCAACATTACTAATACACCATATTCAACATTATTCTTACGCACCCTACCAAACGACCCCTTAGAAACTCCAGTGCATATATATAAATTATAGCTCCCCACATTTAGGTGAATTTAGAGGAGAGGGAACCACGTCATCTTGATTTTGATGTATTTGATTCTCATGGTTTCCCAATGTGTTATTACTATTGTTGTCGGCGTTGTTGTTTGACATGGTGACGACAATAGATAAGATATAGCTTAAAAGGAAAGATTATCAGATTCCCGGTAACGGAACCAATTTGTTTAACCAAAAATCTGAGTCTTTGGTCAAAGCTAAAAAGAAATTCGGGTTACTGATAATCAGGAGACAAAAATAAAATACTTTTGAGAACGATGGTAAAGAAGCAAATAGATGTGTATTTCAATAAATTCTCAATAGTATTCCGTGTCCTTACAAATGATGATACTTCTTCCTTTTATAGATAATTCTAGGTAAAGGAATGAAGCCTCAGCTTTAATGATATAATCATGAGTAATAAATGACATTAAATAAGCCGTTATATAATCATTCCTATTAAATACCAATTTTGTAACGTATCAAGTATTTAATAATGAATTTGGACTCCTTTCTGTCATCAGATCTTTGTCTTCAATGCCTTCTAATCCGTTGGCTGTAAATAATTTAAATTGGTACAAGACTCGTATCTATACGTCGTCTCGTGCCTATTTAAATTCTTCTTCCTGTGGCTGTCTCCATCCGTGCCTCTTAGTCAATTGCTGCGCTTTGACCATTTAACTAATCCACGTGTCATGCCACATCATCTTTAATATAAACTCAGTTTTTTCCCAATACAGATAGTCCCCCCACTTTCCATTTATTTATCAATTAAATACTTGGGAAGTGGATCTTCATGAAAAGGAATTTTTGCCACATTTAATGCTCATGACAGTATTAACGCCTCAGTAGTCTTTTCCATTTAATGTTCTGCCCATGTGTCATTTTCTAATTGATTCCGCTATTCACACCCTTTTTCGAGACTTCTTCATTCTCACTATTTACGAAGTGATAGCTGCCTTTATTATTGGCTTTCCATCATTACACTTCTAAGGTTGACGGTTCCCATTTTACACATAACTTTTTCTTCCTTTGTCTTCTTCACAAATCTTCAGCACACACTTCCTTCTTAACAATGTCTTCTTCAAACCCTAACCGTAAAAAAGTTCCAATTCTAGATCAATTCCCCAACGCCCCTGTTAGACACAGAAAGAGGCGGAGGAGGTAGGCTTCGAACAGGGTTAGAATCTACTCGAGGCGGCTCCTCTGGTTCTTCTTCAAGGAGTTCTATCCCAAAGGCCCCTTCTTCTAAAAGTAGGGAAATTCTTGATTCTTCTCAAGAACCCTCAGTTGATGAAATAGTTCCCAGCGATTTGTCTTTTGAAAGTGACAAAACGTCTCTTCAAAAACAAATTACAAATTTAGAAAAAGCCGATACTTACCCCACAATAGTAACCGAGCTTACAATCCCCACCATAAGAAGAGATTGTAACTGGAAGGATAGTCTTCGAATGTCAATTCCTTCCCCAAATCAAAGAATTTCCTCTTTTAGAAGTGGATATTCTTCTGTTTATACTTACCCCTTCACTTTAGGTTTTAATCCTCCGATTGACCCAGTTATTCTCGATTTTTGTCATTTCTTTACAATTTGTTTGGCCCAAATCGGTCCATTAGTGTGGAGAACAGTGGCTTGTTTGAGATATTTATCCTCCAAGGCCAATGTCAATTTCACCTTTTCTCACCTCATTCACCTGTACCATCCTAACTTAATACGCCATGGGGTTTTTACCTTAACTGCAAGGAGCAAAAAAGTTTTGGTAAATTCTGAAGATGACAAAGATCGTGGATGGTACATCTGTTACGTTGCTGTTCGTACGGTGGACTTGATTGGAGAAACAAATATTCCCTTCCCTGAGAAGTGGAATTTTGAACGTAGGTTTCTTTTATTTACCGTACCTACTTTTGAGAATTTCAAAAGAAATTTTGTTTTTAACCTCGTCTCTTCTTGATTTTTTGTAGCAACCATGGGAGATGTGGAACCCATTCCCAACTTCCGTGGTTGGGTAGACTCACTTTTGAAGATTGCTTCTAGGGAGCAAAGAACTTGGAAATCAATTTCTTCCTTACATGGCTGGAAGGTCAAAACACATGGTATCCCCCTTTTTATATGTATTTTTTTTACATGTTAAGCATTTTTTCCTCAACTTTGATCATGTATATCCATTCTTTAATCAGGATTTGGCATTAGAGGAATGACGGCTGAAGTAGCTATGGCCATTCGCATGTCTGCGAATGCTGCTCTTGATTTGGATAAGGCTCGAGCCTTGCTGCCAAAAAGGAAAGCTATAAAGGAAAGTTCTGAAGAAGAAGAAGAGGAGGGTACCTCCCTAATTACCAGGCCAAGGGTCAGGAGATGAATAATCATTGATGATGAAATTGAAAACACTCCTGCTCGAACCTCCACCACCGAGCCTGTTTTGATTCATTCTGACGAGGACACCGAACCAAGAGATAATAATGAGTCAATTCAGCATCTTTTTGACAGTGGTTTCGGGAGTGGCGAGCTCGGCCCTATTTTTGATGAAGCTCCTCTTTCCTCATTTGTTCCTATTTTCTCCATTCCTCTGCCAACCGTAAGTATTTCTTTACCAGTTTTGACGACTTCCGTTCTTTTGCCAGTTTCTACCGCTCCTATATCCGTTCCCTTGGCTGTTTCTACCGCACCTGCTTCCGCTCCTGCGTTGGTTTCTACATCTTTTCCTTCCATTCCTGTTTCTACATCTTCTCCTTCCATTCCTTCCATTGCTCCTCTTCCCTCTGTTCATCGTACAGAGACAGGTTCTAGCAGTAGAAGTATGACTATGAGAAGTGTTACTTTGGAGGTTCCTGCCAATCATAGCCTCTTGAGGAAGACCGGTAGAGCCAATGTTTGGCTCGAACCTCTAATTGGAGATATCGAGAAGAAGAAGATGGAGAGTCATAGTTGCTTAACTCTGATGAATGACGTAGTTCATTCTACTTTGAAGGTATTTTTTCTTCTTACCAACAAGTTTTTTTTTAATTATCTTCAATCTCTCATTTCTATGAGTTATCTCTGTAGGCTAACCTTATTGGCACGGAATTAATGGGAAGAATTTCCCTACTGGAAAGAAAAGACCGTGAGTCTGAAAAGACTGTCCACGAGGCCGAAGAAATAGCTAGGGGAGCCCAGCTTGAAGCAACCAATTGGAAGGAGCAGTTTGAGAATGCTCAAGGGACCATAGAGGAGTTGCAAGAAAATAAAAATCTCCTGGAGCAGCAAAACCGTGGTTTAGCTTCTGAACTGGCAACTGCCAAAGCTTCTTCAAGCCAATTGAAAAGAGACAAAGAGCTTTTGGAATGCTCTTTGTCAGAACAATTATCCAAGGCTAGTGAAGAAGTTAGGGAGCTGAAGGCACTTTTGGCTAAGAAGGAAGAGTATGCAGGAGAGTTAGTGCAAAGCTTGACTCAAGCTCAGACTGACTTACGGACTTCTTCTGACGAGATTCATGCCTTGAAGAGTTCTCATGCCTCTCTTGAAGCTTCCCTTGATTCCCATTTAGCTGAACACCAAATCTTAAAAAACGATCTTGCTATGTGGGAAAAGGAATATGGACTTCTAGAGGAAAATTTTAACATAGAGGTGAGTTGGGCTTTCCTGAAATCTCGTCGTGATGCTTTGACGGAAGCTACTCAAGAAATTTTTGACTTGCAGTCTGAACTGGCCAAAGTCGTAGATACCATCGAGAAAAGCCAACAGTCTATTGATACTCCTTCTCCTGCACTTGAAGTTCCTGGAACAGAAGAACTTTTAAATAAAGAAGTGACTACTGCAGCAATTGGGATTACAATTCCTGCTTCAGCTGAAACCGTTCATGTTGCTGCTTCTTCAGAAGTTGCCACCGTGCCTGTGGCTGAAAGTGAAATTAATATTGCAACTTCTGATGTGCTAACCCCTTCAATTGGATGATGGTTTTATACCTTAGTTTTTAAAGGATTTTTTGGGGAAAGTCCCCAGTTATCATAATGGGGCACTTGTATAAACCTTTATTGACTAAGTTTCTACTTAGTCTTTTTAATTATATTAAGAAGTTTTGTTAGTACTTCAATGTGTTCTATTCTTGCCTTTTCCTTACTTATTTAGGACTTATAGAGTAGTTTAGCATTTTTATCCTTTGAAAATGCTTTATGATTCTTCTCATGACTTATTAACATGAGGCTTATAAAAGAGGGCCCTTTTATTTTATCGACACTTAATGAAGAAGACGTCTCAACTTCATAATGGTGTTATAATACGATGAAAGAAATAGGAATACACACGTTTTGTATGAAACAACTTTGGCAAGTTTTTATTCATAAACTTTAACAAGTGTTTGACTATTACATGTATTACAATACATCTACAACTTTCTCGTAACTGTTTTTCTTGTAACAGATTTGTACATAACATAGAATAAACAAGGTTTTTCTTCATAACCTGTTTCAGTACATAGTCATGACCCTATCTTTATATATTGAGAAGGGTTTAAGAGGTGACTTTTTTATGAGTTTTGAGAGATGACTCTGTTATTCTCATGAATGCTGAAGACTTCATAATTTTTTCTCAACACTTGACTTCCATCGTTCGATATTCGTATCTGCGTATCTGCATTTCTACACGTATCTGTGTACAATATTGTAGTCCCCCAAGTGTTTGAGCGGTGAAGTATGAAGCCTCGAGCACTTGTTTATTTCTTTTACTTTGGCCCTTTTTCCTGAAACAGAAAGATATGCGGGACCCGAAGGTGCGATTATA
Source organism: Nicotiana sylvestris (assembly GCF_000393655.2). NCBI lineage: Eukaryota > Viridiplantae > Streptophyta > Magnoliopsida > Solanales > Solanaceae > Nicotiana > Nicotiana sylvestris. The sequence goes on along the minus strand of NC_091064.1, from coordinate 167,310,978 downwards.
GATGAAGACCGCCTAACTCGTGTGTATTTCCATCAGATTAATTGTAACCCTGGGCTAGGAATTTAAGAATACTCCATTTTGCCTTGCAGGTTGTGACTCATCATTTGGCACGAGTTAGGATATTTTGCCTAGCATCTAAAATCGTTAGTAAAATATTAATAAACCAAGAGAGAAATTTTAACATGATGATACCTGACCGTAGGTACTTTCTTAAAAGTAATATCTTTTTAAGTGGACAGCATTCCAATGTGAGGGTAAAACTTTACCATCCATTGTTTCCAACTGGTATGCTCCTTTTCCCGCAATGCCACGGACTTTGTATGGTCCTTCCCATGTTGGACTTAGCTTTCCTGAGTTAGCAGCTTTTGCAGATTGGAACACCTTTTTAAGCACGAAGTCCCCAATTTTGAAAAATCTGAGGCGTGCTTTCCTATTGTAATATCGTTCTATTACTTGCTTTTGTGCCGCCATCCTTATCAAAGCAGCTTCTCTTCTCCCTTCAAGTAAATCTAGGCTAACCCGCATCTCTTCATTATTAGATTCCTCCGTTGCTTGATCGTATCGTGTGCTTGGCTCACCTATTTCAACTGGAATTAAGGCTTCCGTACCATAAACCATTGAAAGTGGTTTTTCTCCAGTGCCTATTTTGGTCGTTGTACGATAAGCCCATAATACTCCAGGTGACACCTCAGGCCAATTACCTTTTGAATCTTGTAACCTCTTTTTCAAGTTATTGATAATAACTTTGTTAGTTGATTCTGCTTGTCCATTCCCTACTGGATGATATGGCGTAGACGTTATTCTTTTGATATGCCAACTTCGAAGAAATTCTGTAATTTGAGCTCCAATGAATTGTGGTCCATTGTCACACACGATCTCCTTTGGTACTCCAAAGCGGCATATTATATTTCGCCATATGAAGTCTTTAACTTCTTTTTCTCGTACCTGTTTAAATGCCCCTGCTTCTACCCATTTAGTGAAATAATCTGTAAGTACAAGTAGAAATTTTACCTGACCTTTTGCTTGTGGAAGTGGACCTACGATATCCATTCCCCATTTCATAAAGGGCCATGGGGCTAAAACAGGATGTAGTAACTCAGTTGGTCTGTGCATATTATTGTCGTACCTTTGACATTTATCACATTTGGACACAAAACTGGTTGCCTCTTCTTCCATCTTAGGCCAATAATATCATGTGTGAATTAACGTTCTTACCAGTGACCGTCCTCCTGCGTGATTCCCACAATGTCCTTCATGTACTTCTCTCATGACATATTCGGTTTGAGAGGGACCGAGACACCTTGCTAGTGGTCCGCCGAACATCTTTCGATAAAGATTACCTTGATATAAACAATATCGTGCAGCTTTTTTGCGAAGCGCGTAAGCCTTTCCTTTGTCATTAGGCACGGTTCCGTGCTGTAAAAAGGCAACAATTTCATTTCTCCAATCCCATGTTAGATGATTAAAATTTACCTCGTTTTTATCAGATTCAAGAACGGAATGAAATAGATGTATGACTGAAGCATCTGTATTGTTTGCCACGTCTGCTGCGGATGCAAGGTTTGCTAAAGCATCTGCCTCTACATTCTCATCTCTTGGGATCTGCACTACTTTCCAAGTTTGGAATTGCTTTATTAACTCCCGTACCTTTGCGAGGTATTCTTGCATTCGTGACTCTCTGGCTGTATAAGTCCCCAGCATCTGATTAACCACGAGTTGAGAATCACTCTTGATTATAATCTGTGTTATGCCGAGTTCTCGTGCCAATTCTAAACCTGCAATTACAGCCTCATACTCTGCTTCATTGTTAGTTATAGAATGACATTTTATAGCCTGTCTAATGGTCTCACCCGCAGGTGGTACGAGGACTATTCCTAGGCCTGCCCCTTTTACATTAGATGAACCGTCAGTGAATAAAACCCAAGTCCCCGGGTTCGCACCATTAAAAACTAGTAATTCTTTTTCTGCTTCTAAATGCATCCCCTGGCTAAAATCAGCCACGAAATCAGCTAGTACTTGAGACTTTATAGCGGTCCTGGGTTGATAAATAACTTCATACTCACTTAGTTCTATAGCCCATTTTGCTAATCTTCCTGAAAGTTCGTGTTTATGCAAAATATTTCGAAGCGGAAAAGCAGTAACTACAACAATGGGATGACATTGAAAATAAGGTCTTAACTTTCTAGATGCCATGATCAAAGCTAATGCTAATTTTTCTAGCTGTGGGTATCGTGTCTCAGCTTCCAATAAGGACTTACTTACATAATAAATAGGAGATTGTTTACCTTGGTCCTCGCGGACTAAAACAGCACTTACTGCGACTTCAGATACGGCCAGATAAATGAGAAGTTTTTCCCCCACCTTTGGTTTTGCCAACAACGGTGGTTTTGACAAATAAGCTTTCAAATTTCTAAGGGCTTGTTGACAATCTTCATTCCATTCAAAATGATCTTGCTTTTTAAGTGCAGAGAAAAACTTAAAACACCTTTCTGAGGATTTGGAAATAAATCTCCCCAAAGCTGCAATTCTTCCCGTTAATCTTTGTACTTCCTTTTTATTAGTAAGGATATCAGGGATTTCTTCTATTGCTTTGATCTGAGAAGGATTCACTTCAATACCACGGTTAGAAACAAGAAAACCCAAAAACTTACCTGATGCAACTCCAAATGCACATTTTTCTGGGTTGAGTTTCATATTAAATTTTCGCAAAATTTCAAAAGTAATAGATAGATGAGAAATATGATCATGAGATTGCTGGGTTTTGACGAGCATATCGTCTATATATACCTCCATTGTTTTCCCTAAATGTTCTTGGAACATTTTGGTGACCAACCTTTGATAGGTTGCCCCAGCATTTTTGAGGCCAAAGGGCATTACTTTATAACAGTAAGTCCCCCTGTCTGTGATGAAAGAAGTTTTTTCTTCATCACCAGGATCCATTTTAATTTGATTATATCCCGAGTATGCATCTAAAAAACTTAAAAGTTCATGACCTGCGGTTGCATCAATTAGTTGGTCTATATGCGGTAAGGGAAAGGAATCTTTTGGACAGGCTTTATTTAAATCGGTATAATCTACACAAACACGCCACTTACCATTTTTCTTGGGTACAACCACCGTGTTAGCTAACCAAGTAGGATATTTTACCTCACGGATTGATCCGATTTTTAATAATTTTTGGACTTCATCCTGAATCACCTGGTTCTTGAAAGCACCTTGTTTCCGTTTCTTTTGCTTTATTGGTGTGAAAGAAGGGTCCTCATTGAGTTTGTGAGTCATCACATTTGGTGGTATCCCTGTCATATCAGCGTGGGACCAAGCAAAGCAGTCTAAGTTAGCTTTTAAAAATTCGATTATCATACCTCGCATGTTCGTGCTTAAATTGGCCCCGACATAAACCTTCCGTTCAGGCCATTGATCAAATAACATCACTGCCTCAAGCTCTTCAATTGTCGTTTTGATGCTTTCATTTTCTTCAGGTTCTTGAATTGTGTCAGGTCTTGAGTCCAAATCCGTCTTTTCCTGTTCAGTTGAAGTTTGATCTTTTTTACCTTCAATTGTTTCCTGTAATTGCTACTTTTGTTTATTTGCGGCGCTTGTACTTGTTACAGCGTTGACACTTTTAGCCATCTGCTGATCCCCACGAATTTGGCAAATTCCCCATGGTGATGGGAATTTAATAACCTGATGTAGAGTTGATGGGACAACGTCCATATCGTGTATCCATGGTCTCCCCATGATCATATTGTAGGCCATTTCCATATCAACTACCTGAAATTTAGTTTCCTTCACAACACCCATAGCAAAAGTTGTTAGAAATACCTCACCTTTTGTTACTACACTTGAATTGTCGAAGCCTGACAAGGTGTGCGCCTTGGGTATCATTTTGTCTTCAGCTTGCATTTCCCGTAGTACCCTTAGTAATATAATATTTACAGAACTCCCTGGATCAATCAAAACTCGTTTTACATTAGTATCATGTACAAGTAAAGATATTACCAGTGCGTCATTATGTGGAGTTGTCACCCCTTCGGTATCTGCGTCATCGAACGAAATACTTTCATTTTCAAGGACCTGCCGCACCCGTTTCCCGTGTGTAATCGTTACCTTAGAAACCTTGTTGGAGGCTGTGTAGGTTACGCCGTGAATATCTTCTCCCCCGCTTATGACATTCACTGTCCTCTTGGGTGAAGGAGGTTGTGGTGGCTCTTGTCTGTTTTTCATATAAGCTTGTTTTCCTTTCTCACTAAATAACTCAGTGAGGTACCCTTGCTTCAATAAATGATCCACTTCACTCTGCAGGAATCTACATTCTGAAGTTTTGTGCCCGTGATCGTTGTGAAATTCGCACCAATGATCCGGATTGCGTCTACTTGGATTTGACCGCATCTCTTTTGGCCACCGTACCTTATCTCCCATGCTTCTTAAAACAGCTACGAGCTCGGAGGTAGAGACATTAAAATTACATCCACCGAATCGTGCCTTTAAACTCCTGTCATCATCTCGTGACTCTTGTCTGTTCCGATCATTCCTGAACTTTGAAGAAGAGCCAGAATCCCGGTTCCTCGATTTTTGATCATATTGCTGGCTATCTTGTTTCGACCGTGGGTCCTTTCCTGCAGGTCCCATATATGGATCGTACCTGTTTTTACCTGATCTTTTTTCAGTTTCTGACCTTCGGGTACCTCCCCTTTCTTCATGATGAAGCTTAGGTACGGTATCTTCTTCGATTCGCAGCTTCGTGCTATACCTATTGTAAACATCATTCCATGTGGTTGCAGGAAATTCTCGAAGACTTTCTTTGAGTCGTCTCGTGGCTTCAGAACTTTTGTCATTTAAATTACTTGCAAAAGCTATAGCAGCCCAATTGTCAGGCACACGAGGTAGAGTCATTCTTTCACGCTGGAATCTATCAACAAAGTTTCTAAGCAACTCCGAATCCCCTTGTTTGATTTTGAAAATATCTTCCATTCTTTTCTCAACCTTTTGTGCTCCCGAATGTGCTTTAATAAAAGAATCTGCAAGCTCATCAAAAGAATTAATAGAATTTTCAGATAAAAGAGACTACCAGGTTAATGCACCCTTGGTGAGTGTTTCTCCAAATTTCTTGACCAATACTGATTCAATTTCTTGTTTGGTCAAGTCGTTGCCTTTTACGCCGGTTGTAAATGCAGTCACGTGGTCACGTGGGTCTGTAGTACCATCATATTTCGGGATGTCAGGCATTTTGAACTTTTTCGGAATTGGAAGGGGAGCAGCACTAGGCTTCCATGGTTGTTGTGAGTATTTGTCCATGTCTACTCCTTTTATTACAGGCGGAACTCCAGGGATTTGTTCAATACGCTCATTTTGTTCCTTAAGCTGTTTCTGCAATGTTAGTACTAAATTTTGCAAATATGAATTATTTAAATTACCTGGTCCCCCTTCTTGTGGTTCACTGGGGGTTGCTCCGTTTCCAGAATTATCAAGACCAGAACGGGGATTCTCCAATGTATTATTATTAGGAGTTGGTGTGGGTGGCGCAGCAGGCAATCGACTAACAAGTGCCTGAAGAGCTTTGCCGACCTGTGCATCAATTAGCTTTTGCAAAGCTTCAGTTGTAACTCCTTCAAAATGTTCAGATTGCTCTTGTTGATCAGCACGGGATTCAGTAACAGGAGTGCCTTCACGAGATTGACGTGGTGAATTTAGAGGAGAGGGAACCACGTCATCTTGATTTTGATGTATTTGATTCTCATGGTTTCCCAATGTGTTATTACTATTGTTGTCGGCGTTGTTGTTTGACATGGTGACGACAATAGATAAGATATAGCTTAAAAGGAAAGATTATCAGATTCCCGGTAACGGAACCAATTTGTTTAACCAAAAATCTGAGTCTTTGGTCAAAGCTAAAAAGAAATTCGGGTTACTGATAATCAGGAGACAAAAATAAAATACTTTTGAGAACGATGGTAAAGAAGCAAATAGATGTGTATTTCAATAAATTCTCAATAGTATTCCGTGTCCTTACAAATGATGATACTTATTCCTTTTATAGATAATTCTAGGTAAAGGAATGAAGCCTCAGCTTTAATGATATAATCATGAGTAATAAATAACATTAAATAAGCCGTTATATAATCATTCCTATTAAATACCAATTTTGTAACGTATCAAGTATTTAATAATGAATTTGGACTCCTTTCTGTCATCAGATCTTTGTCTTCAATGCCTTCTAATCCGTTGGCTGTAAATAATTTAAATTGGTACGAGACTCGTATCTATACGTCGTCTCGTGCCTATTTAAATTCTTCTTCCCGTGGTTGTCTCCATCCGTGCCTCTTAGTCAATTGCTGCGCTTTGACCATTTAACTAATCCACATGTCATGTCACATCATCTTTAATATAAACTCAGTTTTTTCCCAATACAATAACCTAATGAACTTGGTCCTTGATGATTTATGACTTTAAATGGAAAGTATTCTAACATTGTGTTGATGTTGAGCTTAATTGAAACAGGTCTCATACTTCTGAAAAGCACAGAGTTTGTCATCATAAAAAAGGGAAATTTGTTGACCTGAGTGATTTTGATTTTGATGATTGACAAATGAACACATGCATGAACCAGGTCCATGAACAATGTACATAGGTCACGGTCAAATTTAAGCAAAAGCCATACATGTGCAAGGGATATGCATAAGTGGTTATCTCCCTGAACGAAAAGGCTGCATAATAGATAAGGAGCATGACTCCTTACTTGAAGAGAACTCTATCGTAGATAAGAAAAAAGTTAAAGATTGAAGTTAACTAGAACTCTTCCACCAAGGGAGTAAAGCATTAGAATTCTAATTAATCCTTATCCTACTAACTCTATATATTTCAGTTGTGTTATCTTTTACAGATGACGCACACACGCTGAAGTTAAGCAAGAAGTGAGAGCAAAATACCAAGGCATTTTGCAAGTAATTCCTATGTGTTTCAAGCATGCGAACTTGGAGCTACATGAACCAGATAGAAGATCTAGTTCCATGTGTCTATCTTTTATTCGAGTTCAATTGTAGTAGAGCTTTTGAGTTGTACCTTTCAGCTTTCCTAGAAGCAAATTGTATTAGGTATTAGTGTTGTATTGTTCAAGTTAGAGTTAACTTGAAGCTGTCGCAACAGCCTGTGGCTGGTTACTACAAGGGTTAGACGTAATCCTTAGGATTACAAGAGTTTTGTAAACATTGTTGTTTAGCTCAGAATTTTAGTGAAGTGTTAGAGAAAAATCATACTGGGAAGTAGATCGTGGTTTTTTCACTTTTTGAGCTAGGTGTTTTCCACGTAAAAATACATGTGTTCTTTAATTTCTGCTCTATTTATTCCGCAACAGTAGTGTAAGGAACGCATAGAAGAACCAAATCACTGCACGCGAAAATTTGACACTACACAAATCACTCTCTTGTGTGGTATTGAAGTATAAAACATCAAACAGAGTAATAGTAGTCTAATAGAGCATAATCAGAAAACTGTCAATTAACCATCTCGATGAAGGAACACATACTATAACTGCACACTATAGCTTGAGTTTTTCACTTTTGGAGCCTCCATCATGATCTTCTGCCCTGGTGTTCACCCAAATCCCCTTCATCGAAAAATTACGACAAAATTTGTTTTTTACCTCTATATATTATTTTTTGAATTCCCTTGACACAGCCCAAAAGCATAGCTTAGTGGTCAAGGAGTTCAAAATCTTTGCAAGGTCATTGATTCTATTACCACAAGTTACAACCTTTTTAACTTTTTTATTTTTTTGACCCCCTTTGGCGGTAATCCTGCATCCGCCATTGCTTCCACCACCACGAAATAGCAGAGACATCAGAAATCTCTGGTGAAGAGAAGGAAGAACGCTTCGCTTTTCATCACCACCAAGAAAGAAGTTCACATATGCTAGCATTAGATAAGGAGGTGTTGCTGCTACCTAAAGTCATGAAGGTCCATTAAAAAAACCTTCCATGAGGCTCTTGATGCACTGCACATTCACGGAGACTGGTATCTTATTAAAGAGATAGAGTGCAGAACAAGGAGGAGTTACACTCACAGCAAAGGAAACATAAAATGGTAGTAATCGTGCAGAATAAATGCGGGCTTGCTCTGAGTGAAACTACAGAGAAGCATGTGAAATACATTTTTAAATGTGAAATGGTCTGAGAGAGCTGTCGAATGAAGTGAACGGCTATTCATGCTATGAGATATAGAGTTTCATCCTTAGATATAAAATTAATTTGAAAAGATAAGACTAGACACAACCACACTGAAGAACCCATGGGAGCTTCTATGTAAGGTACATATATTTATTGAAATAAAATCTTGGACTCGACTCATTCTGAGTGAACGTCAGTTATCTCCAAGATATCTGCATTTGTGAAAAAATAGTCTCTCAACTCCTGCTGCTCCATACATGAAAAAGTTTTGCATCTTCACTTGCTTTAACTTATGCCTCCAACATTTCCAAGGTAGCGATGCACAACAAGACTTCTCATCTTCATTTGATGCATCTTCATGTATAAACTGTAAAACCAGGAAAACACAAAGGAGCAACAAAACCTTAGAAACAACTAAGCAAATTTTGTTCTTTTACAAAGTCAGTGAGCATATTACCTTCAGGGTCTTTAAGACTCGAGCCTCGCTAAAAGATATGGTGTCCAGTTGAGGAGAAATCCAAAGCAAACTATCAACAACGTCCACAACTGAATGCTTCCATCGTTTTTCAATATTACGTGCAAATTATTATTAGCATAAAGTGGAGGAAGCAAGTTTACTCTCATGTCTTGTGGTATAACTATCATCTGTAACAGCCAAAAATAAAACAATTTATGAGAAATCAATAACACTACTACTACTATCTTCTTGAAGCAATGTAGCTAAAGAATTTGCGGAACATACCTCATCCTTTTTGCTTGATAATTTAATATCTAAGGAATGATTGAAGCTACCAAGAAGATTTGTGAGCGTAGAGTTGTACCAATCACTGCCAGGAGTTTCTAATGAGTCAAAGGAGATATTGGCTTTTAATGAATCTGAAGCTTTTAGTTTCAATGTTGGCAATGAACAACAACCATATGAGAATAGTATCAAATTAGGAGTATATACTTGAGCATCAACCAGATTAGGACAACCAAATACGATAAGCTGTTTGAGCCTGTAGCTTGAGATCTTCATTGTCGTCAATGTATTGCAACAGGATAAGTAAAAAAATTCAAGATTTTGTAGGCTGAAAAGAAGTTTTCTAACCATTTATCGGTCATGGCTACACCATTGAGGCACAAACTCTTGAGAGCTTTGCAAGAAGTTATATTAACAAAATTTAAATCCCAATTACTTTTGATAGTAAAGTCTTCAAGACTAATTGATGCAATATCAACAATCTGGAAGTAGGGCAATTTTCCAGCTTTACTTTCTTTAGTTTAGGTAAACTCTTTTCACCAACTTGAAAACTGGAAAGTCCATTAAACCACGTCAAATACAAAAACTCTAAATTGTGGCAGCTTATGCATAAATTTGTCGTCCAAAATTACATAACGGAGGTGCAATTCTCGCAAAGAAGATAACTTTACAGTACCATGAGAGGGTAATTCAATCTTAAATCCAACCAAAGTAAGCACATTTAGTGCTTTGGCATCAAAGATTACCTCAGGCAACTTATTGTGTAACTGTTTTCCATCATAAATACGTCTGCCTACACATAGATCAAACTCTTTGACATTAGAAGCTACGAGTAATTTAATCCACTTGTGAAAATAATAAAACCTCCGACGCAAATTGGGTAATCGCAGCCAAAACTTTTCCACATAAATCTTGTGCTTTAGCCGAATTACTAGAATTTGAGTCACAGCTTTCAAGAGATTTCGCATGTCCTGTGGCCCATAGAAAAAACCTTCACCAAAATCTAAGTAGGAGAGTGAATTCCATTCACTGTTCCAAATCTTGGACAGTGTAGACATTCTTGCAGCATCTTTAACAACAAGGAAAGACAAGATGTGTTGCAAAATTGGCTCTGGCAGTTGGGAAATTCGGTCTCTTGTATCCTCCATATGACTTTGATGGAATCAGGGGCGGTGTTCGTTGCGAGTTCGACTAAACTCAGTAACTTAAGAAATTTAATGAATCTAGTAACTTAAAAGGAGTATAATTCAAAACTCATAAAGTTCAAATCTTAACTCCGACCCCGAATGAAATTCTCCGACAAAATCCACAATGCCACAGAATAAACAAATATTTATAGTAGTGACTGCCATTCCTACACCAAATTGTGGTAGGATTTGGAGAAGGTAGACACCAAACGCCAAAAGGGGAAGTAAGACATCAATTATAAGGTCCATATAACACTATAGCTGAAATAAACTCTTTCCTTTTTTGGGTCTGTTTCAGGATTTTTTTTTAAAGAATATTTAGAAACTTTTGTTAAATTTTAATATTTTAAATTAAATTTTATAAGTAGTTTATTTGACCAAATTTTCTGCTTTTGGGTTAGCTTCTTTTTTCTAAGCAGAACAAGAAAATTCAAATTTTAAGATAACTCTTGCACATTCAATTTTAATATAATTTCAATATCTTTATTAACAAAAATACCTTTACCCTTATTTCAATAAGACTGTTAGAGTCCAGAATAGTGTCTAAATATTTGTACAGTAATTTAAACGGATCTTTATAAAGAGGATATTTTTCTATAGTTCTTCATGTGTGCCGTTCAATAATACAAAATTTAATTAGAATAAAGTAATAAAGAAAACCGACAAGTACTTGCATATTGTTTAACCAAAAAGTGAAATTTCAGTCAAAGCTTTAATTTAGAAGAACACGGGTTACTGATAATCAAAACTGAATAAAGGAAAGTGATATTGCTAACAATAAGATAGACAGAAGAAAACAAAGTAAACCAGTATATTCAGATGATCTTTCGTGTCCTTACAAATGATCACTTCTCTCCTTTTTATAGCTATCTTAAAGATATACGTTTTGTCTTTGTTATAATTAGGCCGCTATAGACAATTAAAGGTATTAAATGCTACGTTACATATTCATTGTAATTTAATACAGATTCTATAATGTTTTTAGTATTTACTGCTTATTAAATACTGTATTTGTACTCTCTTATGCTGTCAGATTCATTACCCTTGATTTTTGAGTATAAATAGGTACGAGCGTTGAGTCTTTTGAATAATTGTTCGTGCCTCTACTTGTACCTTCTGCTCGTATCTATCGCCACTCGTGCCTCTTTGTCAATCATCACTCTTTGATCAGCCTTCGTGTCATGACACGTCATCTTCCAATCACTTTAATATGTAAACTCGATTTTTCCAATACAGATAGTCCCCCTACTTACCATTTATTCATCAATTGAATATTTGGGAAGTGAATTTTATTAAAGCGGGAATGTTGCTGTTATTAATGCTACGATAAAATCGACGCTTCAATTGTCACTTTCATTTAATGCTTATCACACGTGGCACCCTTTTATTAGCTCTGCAACTTTGCAGCACTTTTTAGGGCTTTTTTACGGCTTCACTAATCACGAAGCGACAGTTCTCATTATGACCTTTTCATCATTGCACCTTTTCCTTTGACGGTTGCTTCCTAGTATAAACATAGTTTTCGTCTTTATCCTTATCACATAAAGTTTTCCGAGTATTCAATTCTTGAATTTTTATTTGCTTCTTCCTCGTACTACCTTGTCTTCACCAAACTCTAACCCTAGAAGAGTCCACATAGTTGATAACTTCCCTCTTGCCCCTAGCAGGAGTAGAAGAGGAGGTAGACTTCGTAATTTAGGGTCTTCTTCTGTACGTAGTTCTTCTCTTCTTTCATCTAGTTCCAGTCCTTCCTTTAGAACCAGAGGTTCTTTCTCACAAAGATCTTCTTTCAGGGGTAAGGAACCCGCTGAACCTGTTCGTGAACCTACAGTAGAAGAAATAGTTCATGTGGAACTATCTTTCTACAATGACAAGGAGTCCCTTAGAAATCAAGTATCCTCTTTAGATCGTGCTGATATCTATCCAACTCAGATTATAGAGGGTCTGATTTCTTTAGTTCGTAAAGACTGTCATTGGAGTCATGACTTCTCTGTCAGAATTCCCAACGTGAATCAAAGAATCACCTCTTATTTAATTGGATTTTCCTTTGTTTATACATACCCTTTCACATTAGGATTCAAACCTGCTATTGATCTGTTATTCTTGAATTCTGTCATTTTTTCGATGTTTGCTTAAGCCAAATTGGCCCTATAATGTGAGGGGTTGTTGCTTGTTTGAGGCATTTGACAAACATGGCCAGTGTGCCTTTCACTTTTGCTCATTTAGTTCATCTTTACTCTCCCAGACTTTTCCGCCAAGGCGTTTTTACTTTAGTAGCTAGGAGCAAAAGAGTTCTGGTTAGTCCAGAAGATGACAGAGACCGTGGCTGGTACGCCAGGTTTGTTGCTTCCCCTACCGTGGATTTAGTGGGTGATGAAAATGTCCCCTTCCCCGAGAAGTGAAATTTTGCACGTGATTTTTCTTTTTTAATAACTTTCTCGTACCTTTTTCTTCAATTTTGATGATCTCTATTCTCATTTTCCTTTTTCATTTTAGCAACCATGGGAATTGTTGAAGAAATTCCCAATTTTTGTGGTTGGGTAGGAAGGTTACTGAATACAGCCCCAATGGAGGGTAGATCTTAGAAGCATATTTCCCAACGATTTGGTTAGAAAGTGAAAACTCATGGTAAGAGTTTTTTTATTTAACTTTTTATTGTTTTTCCCAAAACTTATTTTAATCCTTCTTTTTATCAGGATTTGCTGTTCGAGGGATTAGTGCCGAGGCGGTCGTGGCTTGCCGCATTTCTTTGGAAAGAGCCCAAGAGATAATCTTGGGTTCTTCATCGAAAAGGAAAGCTGCTAATGACCAAGATTTTGAAGAAGAGGAAGATGGGGGTTCCTTAGTAAAAAGACCACGAGCTCGTAGGCGAATCATTTCTGATGATGAAGTATCCCCCCTCATTCTATTCCTCTTACCGAGTTTATTGAAGCCTCGGTGATAATTCATGATGATGAAGTCCCCGTTGCTGCTCATGATTCAATTGAGCAACTTTTTAACCGCGGGTTTGATGGTGAAAATTTAGGTCTGATTTCTGATGAAGCACCTCTTGCTTCTTTTTCTACTCCCGTTCCTGTGATTCCTCCTTTGCTGGTCGTGGCTGTTGCCGTTCCTCCCTAGGCTATTATGACTGTTTCCACAATTCCACCCTCGACTACTCCTCCTTCAACTGCTCCTTACACAGAGGTTGGTTCTTTAAGTAGGAATGATGCTATGAGGCGAGTTATCATTGAAGTCCCTGTTAAGGGTAACCTTTTAAGGAAATCAGGTCAAGCTGACGTGTGGCTAAAGCCTTTGATTGGTCTAGTTGAGAGAGCTAAGCTTGATAGTCATAGTTCTGCGACCTTGATGAATGATATAGTGCATGTTTCTTTAAAGGTATTCCTTTTTCAAGTTTTACTTTGTCATTTTTCTATCTTCAGGATTCTTATTTTTCCCCTCTCTTTTTTCTAGGTCAATCTAATTGGCACGAAGATGATGAAAAGAGTTACCCTCTCAGAGCAATTAGTGTGTGACTACCAAGTGGAGGGCAGATAATTGGAAGAAATAGTGTGAAAGTCTTCAGATTGACATGGAAACTTTAGAAAAAAGTAAAAGTACCTTAGAGCAGCAGGTACGGGCTTTGACTTCAGAATCGGCAGTTGAAAAAGCTTCTTCAAATCAAGCAAGTAAGGAAAAGGCTTGTCTGGAAACCTCTTTTTCCGAGCAATTGTCCAAGGCAAGTGAAGAAATTAGAGAGTTGAGAGCTCTCTTGAGTGAAAAAGAAGCATATGTTGGTGAACTCGTGCAGAATTTGACTCAAACTCAAGAAGACCTCCGGGTATCTTCTGATAAGGTTTGCTCTTTAGAGAGTTCTCACGCTTCTCTTCAAAGTTCTTATGGATCTGCCTTGGCTGAAAATGAAAAGTTAAGAAATGAAATTGTTGATTGAGAAAGAGATTACGAGATCCTTGATGATAAAACTGTCATTGAAGTGAGTTGGGCATTTTTAAATTCTCGCCATGATACCCTCGTTGAAGTTAGCCAGGAAAATTTTAACTTGGAATCTGAGTTAGCCAAGATCAAAGAGACTATTGAGAAGACTCAGCAGAACCAAGATTTTTCTTCTCCTGTGGCTGAAGTTTCTGAAAATGTTGAAGATAATACGGGTATCCCCACTCCTTCGAGTCAAATTGAGCCCGCTGCTGCTGATGACCCTGCTTCAGTCCCTTCATCTTCTCAGTGAAAAGTTTATGTTGTTTGAATTCCTTTTTTTTTCTTTTTGGTGGTTCGTGATTGTGACCCTTAATCTTTTTAAGGGTTTGTTAGAAACATTAAGTCCCCAGTCCTTTTATGGGGCACTTTGTATAAACAACTTTTGGTTTATGACTAAATTCATACTTAGTCTAAACTCTTTAATATTAAGAAGTTTCTGTTGCTGTTTGAACTTCTGCTTTGTTTATTATTGCCTTTATTTTTAAGGATTTACTGAATAATTTGCATTTTTATTCTTCAAAAATGCTTATGTTAACTTCATGAATACTTGAATTAATCATGAATTTTATAAAAGATAGCCCTTTTATATTCGACACTTAATGAAGAAAACTTCTCAACTTCATAATGATGTTAATATACGATAAAAGAATTAGGAATATACATGTTTTTTGGAATAACTTCGACAAGTTTTTATTTGAACTTTGTCAAGTTTTAAATAACACTTTACATGTATTTGAATTACTTCTATAACTTTCTCGCAACTGTTTTCCTTATAACAGATTTCAAAAAAGAAAATGAATACAAGGTTTTTACTTATAACATGTTTCAGTACATTGCCTTTACCCTAACTATGATAAGGTTTTTCTTTGGCTTTAGCTCGTGACTTTGCTCTCACTCAATGAGTAAACTTCTCAGGCTTGAACTTTGATTATTTCTCAATCTTCTTTGCCTTCTTCATACACATATATTATATAGTCCCCCAAATATTTGAGCGTTGAAGTATGAAGTCTCGAGCACTTGATTGTTCCTCTCATTTGGTCCTTTTCTTGAAAAGGAAAAAACACACGGGACTCGGAGGTGCGATTATAGATGAAGACTGCTTAACCCGTCTGAATTTCTATCAGAATAGTTATAATCCTAGACTGGGAATTTTAATTTATTCCACGTGACTTGCAAGTCGTGATTCATCATTTAGTACGGGCTAACTTTTTTTCCTATAATCTAAAATCATTAGTAAAATTTTAACAATTCAAAAATAAAATTTTAAAATATGGATACCTGACCGTGGGTATTCCTTAGAAATAGTATCTCTTCAAGTGAACGGTATTCCAGTGTGAAGATAGTATTTTGCCATCTATCGTTTCTAGCTCGTATGCTCATTTTCCTACAATACCATGAATCCTGTAGGGTCCTTCCCAGATTGGACTCAATTTTCCCGCATTGGTTGCCTTCGTAGATTGAAAAACCTTTTTGAGCACGAAGTCCCCAATCTTGAAGAATCTTAGGCGTGCTTTTCGATTGTAGTATCGTTCTATGACCTGCTTTTGTGTTGCCATTCTTATTAATGCAGCTTCTTTTTTTCCTTCAAGTAGATCAAGATTTATGCACATTTCTTCGCCATTAGACTCTTCTGATGCTTGTGTAAACCTTGTGCTTGGCTCTCCTATCTCAACTGGAATTAAAGCTTTAGCTCCATAAACCAATGAAAATGGTGTTTCTCCCGTACTTGTTTTTGTTGTTATGCAGTATGCCCATAAAACACCAGGTAACAATTCTGGCCAATTACCTTTGGATTCCTCCAAACGCTTCTTTAAATTGTTGATAATGACTTTGTTTGTTGACTCAGCTTGTCCATTACCCACCGGATGATAAGGTGCGGATGTAATCCTTTTGATCTTCCAACTTTGTAAAAACTCTGTAATTTGTGCGCCTATAAATTGAGGTCCATTATCACACACGATTTCCTTTGGCACACCGAATCGACATATTATATTTCGCCAAATGAAATCTCTAACTTCTTTTTCTCGCATCATTCGAATGCTCATGCTTCCACCCATTTAGTAAAATAGTCAATAAGTACAAGCAAGAATTTTACCTATCCTTTTGCTTGTGGTAGTGGACCCACGATATCCATTTCCCATTTCATAAATGGCCACGGTGCAATGATCGGATGTAACAACTCTGAAGGTCTATGCATGTTATTACCGTATCTTTGGCACTTATACATTTAGCCACAAAATTTTCTGCTTCTTCTTCCATTTTAGGCCAGTAATAACCTGACCTAATCATGGTTCTTACCAGTGATCTTCCTCTGGCGTGATTTCCACAATGCCCCTCGTGTATCTCTCTCATTACATATTCCGTCTGTGAAGGCCCGAGGCACCTTGCTAATGGTCCACCGAACATTTTTCGATAAAGATTGCCTTGCTTTAAACAATATCGAGCAGCCTTTTTCCGAAGCGCGTGAGCTTTTTTCTTGTCTTCAGGGATGGTTCCATACTGCAAAAAAGCAATAATCTCGTTCCTCCAATCCCAGGTTAAGTTATTAAAATTTACCTTATTTTTATCTGGATCGAGCACTGAATGAAACAAATGCATTATGGAAGCATTTTCATTGCTTGCCACATCTGCTGCAGATGCGAGATTGGTTAGGGCGTCCGCCTCAACATTTTCATCTCTTGATATTTGCATAACTTTTCAGGTTTGGAATTGCCTGACCAGATCCCGTACCTTCTCTAAATACTGCTGAATTCGTGCTTCCCTGGCCGTATAAGTCCCCAGCATTTGATTAACTACAAGCTGCGAATCGTTTTTTATCACAATCTGATTAATGCCGAGTTCTCATGCTAGTTCTAAACCTGTAATCGCAGCTTCATACTCTGCCTCATTGTTAGTTATAGAATGACATTTAATGGCTTGTCAAATGGTTTCACCCGTATGTGGTACCAAAACAATTCCCAAGCCTGCACCCTTCACATTAGAGGAACCATCAGTGAATAAGGTCCAAATTCTCAGATTAGAGCCGTTGAACACTTGTAATTCTTTTTCTGCTTCCAATTGCATTCCTTGGCTAAAATTAGCCACAAAATCTGCTAACACCTGAGATTTTATCGCGGTTCTAGGCTAGTATGCAATGTCATATTCACTTAATTCTATAGCCCATTTGGCTAACCTACCTGACAACTCATGCTTATGTAATATATTGCGTAATGGATAAGCAGTTACTACAAAGATAGGATGACATTGAAAATAAGGCCTTAATTTTCTAGATGTCATGATTAATGCAAGTGCTAGCTTTTCTAACTGGGGATACCGCGTCTCCGTATCTAATAAAGATTTGCTGACATAATAGATCGGAGATTGTTTACCTTGGTCTTCGCTGACTAAAACAACACTTACCGCTACTTCTAAGACAACAAGGTAGATGAGCAATATTTCCCCAGGCTTTGGTTTTGCGAGTAATGGCGGATTTGACAGGTATGCCTTCAAATTTTTGAGTGCTTGCTGACATTCCTCAGTCCATTCGAACTGATCTTGCTTTTTAAGAGCTGAAAAGAACTTAAAGTATTTTTCTGATGATTTAGAAATGAATCTCCCCAAGGCTGCAATTCTTCCTGTCAACCACTGCACTTCTTTTCTACTTGTAAGCATGTCAGGAATTTCTTCAATGTCCTTAATCTGTGTGGGATTCACTTCAATACCACAATTAGAAACAAGAAAACCCAAAAACTTACCTGATGCAACACCGAATGCACATTTCTTCGGATTTAATTTCATATTGAATATCTACAAGACCTGAAATGTATCAGACAAATGCGATATATGATCCCCTGAATGTTGAGTTTTAACGAGCATGTCATCTATGTAAACCTCCATTGTTTTTCTTAAATGTTCTTGGAACATTTTGGTCACTAGTCTTTGATATGTTGCACCAGCATTTTTAGACCAAAAGGCATTACTTTATAACAGTAAGTCCCCCCTGTCTGTTATAAATGAAGTTTTTTCTTCATCTATTGGATCCATTTTGATTTGATTGTATCCTGAATACGCATCTAAAAAGCTTAACAATTCATGTCCTGCAGTAGCATCAATTAGTTGATCTATATGTGGTAATGGAAAAGAATCTTTAGGACAAGCTTTGTTAAGGCCTGTGTAATCGACACAAACTCGCCACTTACCATTCTTATTCGGTACCACAATAGTATTGGCTAACCAATTAGGATACTTTACCTCACGGATAGACCCAATCTTTAACAATTTTTGAATCTCATCTTGAATCACCTGATTTTTGAAAGTTCCTTGCTTTCTGTTCTTTTGTTTGATAGGGGATACGATGGGTCTTCATTTAATTTATGAGTCATTACCTCCGGTGGTATTCCTGTCATATCAGAGTAGGACCAAGCAAAACAATCCACGTTAGTTTTTAAAAATTCAATCAACTTACTTTTCATGTCTTGACTTAGATTGGCCCCTACGTAGACTTTCCTTTCAGGCCATTGTGCAAATAATATTACAACTTCCAGTTCTTCAATCGTTGTTTTGATATTTTCATTTTCTTCTGGTTCTTGAATGGCATCTGGCCTTGAGTCCACGTCTGTTCGTTCTTGTTCAGTTGAGGTTTGTATTGTGGTACCCTCGACTGGATTCTGTAATTACTATTTTTCTTCGTTTTTCGTACTTGAATCTGCTACAGAATTGATGCTTCTGGATGTATGTTGATCCCCACGGATTTGACATATTCCCCATGGTGATGGAAATTTAATAACTTGATGCAAGGTTGACGGAACGACATCAATCTCGTGGATCCATGGTCTCCCAAGGATCATATTGTAAGCCATCTCCATATCTACCACCTGAAATTTTGTATCCTTGACAACTCCTTCTGCAAATGTTGTAAGTATTACCTCCCCTTTCGTCACTATGCTGGAATTGTCAAATCCAGACAGAGTATGCGCCTTTGGTATCAATTTATCTTCAGCTTGCATCTCACGTAGTACTCTTAGCAAAATAATGTTACATGGATCAATCAAAACTCGTTTTACATTAGTATCATGTACAAGTAAAGATATTACCAGTGCATAGTTATGTGGGGATAGTACGCCATCCGCGTCTGCATCATCAAACGTAATGCTTTCTTCCTCTAAGACATGTCGCACCCGCTTCCCGTGGGTAATTGTGACTTTGGAGACTTTATTGGCTGTTGTGTACGTCACACCATTGATGTCTCCACCTCCGCTTATCACATTAACGGTCCTTTTGGGAGAAGGTGGTTTTGGGGGCTCCTGCGTATTCTTCATATAGGCTTGCTTACCTCTCTCACTGAATAATTCAGTGAGATACCATTGCTTTAATAGATGATCAACTTCACCTTGCAGCAACCTACAGTCTGCCGTTTTATGCCCTGATCGTTGTGAAATTCGCACCAGTGATCAGGGTTGCGCCTGTTTGGGTTCGATCTCATTTCTTTGGACATCGTACCTTATCACCCATGCTTCTTAAAACAGCTACGAGCTCGGAAGTGCTTGCATTAAAATTATAATCGCCAAACCTTGCTTTTAAATTTCTATCATCATCCCGTAACTCTCGCTCGTTTCAATCTTTCCCAAATCTTGATGACGAGCCCGACTCTCTATTTCTCGACCTATGATCGTACCTCGGATTGTCCTGTTTTGACCGTGAATCTTTTCCTACTGGACCCATATATGGTTTGTACCTGTTTTTACCGAACCTTTTTTCGGTTTCCGTCCGTCTCGAACTCACCTTTTCTTCTTTTTGAGATCGTGAGATAATATCTTCTTCTATCCTTAGCTTCGTGTTGTATCTGTTATAAACGTCATTCTACGTTATTGCTGGGAATTCACGAAGACTTTTCTTGAGTCGCCTCGTGGCTTCAGAGCCTTTTTCATTCAAATTACTAGTGAAGGCTATAGCTTCCCAATTGTCAGGTACGTGCGGTAACGTCATTCTTTCACGCTGGAACCTATCCACGAACTCCCTAAGCAATTCTGAGTCCCCTTGCTTGATTTTGAAAATATCTTCCATTCTTTTTCGACTTTTTGAGCTCCCGAGTGTGCTTTGATAAATGAATCTGCAAACTCAGCAAAAGAATTTATGAAATTTTCAGGTAAAAGAGAATACCATGTTAATGCTCCCTTAGTGAGTGTTTCACCGAATTTTTTGACCAATAATAATTCAATTTCTTGTTTGGTAAAGTCGTTACCTTTTACGCCTGTTGTGAATGCAATCATGTGGATTAGTTGTTCCATCATATGTTGGAATATCGGGAATTTTGAATTTCTTTGGAATTGGGAGAGGAGCAGTACTTGGCTTCCAAGGTTGTTGTGAATTCCATATCTATCCCTTTGATTACGGGTGGTACTCCAGGTATTTTCTCTATGCAGTCACTTTGCTCCTTGAGCTGTTTCTGCAATGTTAGTACTAAATTTTGTAAATCAGAATTGATTAAGTTACCTGGTTCTCCTTCTCGTGGCTCGCTGGGGATTCCACCACTACCTGAATTAGCAAGCCCAGAACGAGGGTTCTCCAAAGTGTTATTATTTAGAGTGGGTGTTGGTGGTACAACAGGTAATTGGCTGACAAAGGCATCAAGAGCTTTATTGACCTGTTGAGCAATTAGCTTTTGCAAAGCTTCATTGATAGCTTCATCATTTTCGAATTGAGCATTTCCATTTGCATGAGATCTATCAGGAGTGCCTTCTCGAGATCGTTGAGGGAAACTTTGTGGAGAAGGGATTGGGATGTGATCATCCTGTGGATTCTCCTGGAGTTGTTGGTTTCCTTGGTTTTCTTGGGTGTTGTCATTGATGTTCGACATAGTTGATGCAACAAAAAAGGTTAGGCTAAGAAAGAGTAGATTATCAGATTCCCGGTAACGGAACCAATTTGTTTAACCAAAAAGTGGAATTTCAGTCAAAGCTTTAATTTAAAAGAACACGGGTTACTGATAATCAAAACTGAATAAAGGAAAGTGATTTTGCTAATAATAAGATAGACAGAAGAAAACAAAGTAAACCAGTATATTCAGATGATCTTTCGTGTCCTTACAAATGATCCACTCTCTCTTTTTTATAGCTATCTTAAAGATATACATTTTGCTTTGTTATAATTAGGCCACTATAGACAATTAAAGACATTAAATGCTACGTTACATAATAATTGTAATTTAATACAGATTCTATAACGTTTTTAGTATTTACTGCTTATTAAATACTGTATTTGTACTCTCTTATGCTGTCAGATTCATTCTCCTTGACTTTTGAGTATAAATAGGTACGAGCATTGAGTCTTTTGAATAACTGCTTGTGCCTCTACTTGTACCTTCTGCTCGTATATATTGCAACTCATGTCTCTTTGCCAATCATCACTCTTTGACCAGTCTTCGTGTCATGACACGTCATCTTCTAATCACTTTAATATGTAAACTCGATTTTCCCAATACACATATATTTCAATTTCTTATTATTCGTAATCGTGATATTATGGTTCACGTAGTTGTAACTTTTTCATCACCGGGTTGTCTAAAACTAAACTACTCGCATATAACTTGAAAAAAGAATCATTATTATGGTTACGGGTGTTTATGGTTCAGTTTAGATCGGTTTTTTCCTAAAAAGAAACCAAACCAAGTAAGTCAGTTTTTCAAATATTAGAACCAAACCAAACCAATTAAGTCGGTTTTTTCTCGATTCGGTTTATGTCGGTTTTTCGGTTTTTTCGGTTATTTGTCGTTTTTTCTTAAATATAAGACATACACTACCAAACACACATTTTGGCGACTATATTTTCAACGTAACACTATCAAATCAATTACTCTTTGAGAAATCTATTATTTACCAAGATATATTGATGATAATTGAATCAAATAGTGATGAATAATTTAAGAACTCAATTAAAAATATATTATTTTTAACATGAAATAGGTTCTTATACTTAACAAAAGAAAACTACCAATTAAACTAGAATGTAAAGGTAAAGAACTGTACTAAAAGTGCAAATGATTAATATTTACTATAAAAATTTTAAAACTTTGTATAAAAGTATACATATATATAGGTGTAATAATAAATTTAAAATAGCTACTCCTATATTCGGTTTGGTTTGTTTTTTTTAATTAAAACCAAAACCAAACCAAATTTGATCGGTTTTTAAATTTCAAAACCAAAACCAAACCAAACCAAAAAGTACCGATTTTTTTGGTCGGTTTGGTTTGGTTTTCGGCTTAGTTCGAGTTTTCGGATTTTTATGAACACCCCTCATTATGGTTATAGTTGATTGGTTAACATGGGCGGAGCTACCTCATGTTATGGAATAGATACTCTTTCGCGGAAAATTACACTATTTAGCTAAGTCAATTTTTTTATGCATATATACTATATGTTAACTTTCTTTATTTCTTCCTCAGTAAAATTTCTGGTTCCGCCACTACTAATTAGATATAAAACCAAAATGTGTCATTTTCTTTTTTTAAATCTTAATGGAAATAATGAATTAATACTTCTAACATCAAAAGAGAAGAAAGAATACCATGTCAACAACAATTTCAAAATGAGATAATTTGAATTAATTACTAAATAAGATATTTTAAAGGAATTGTTCGATTTATTAACCTCATTAAGGTGATTAAGGACATGTACGAAGGCGCTAAGACTCGGGATGAGACTCGAAACATTTTCCAGTGGAGATGGGGTTGCATCAGGGATCAGCCCTTAGCCCGTTTTTGTTTTCCCTAGCGTTGGATGTCCTGACACGTCACATACAAGGGAGGGTGCCATGGTACATGTTATTTGATGATGACATAGTACTGACTGACGAGAGGCGAGGGGGTGTTAACGCTAGGTAGACAGAAGCTGGAATCCAAAGGTTTCAAGTTGAGTAGGTTGAAAACTGAATACTTGGAGTGCAAGTTCAATGAGGAGAAACATGAAGAAGAAGTAGAAGCAAAGATTGATACTCAAGTCATTTCCACAAGAAATAATTTCAAGCATCTTGGGTTTATAATCCAAGGCAACATGAATTGACGAGGATATTACTCTCCGCATTGGAGTGGGTTGGATGAGATGGAGGCTAGCTTCGGGGATTTTATGTGATAAGAATGTACCGCCTAGACTTAAGAGCAAATTCTACAGGGTGGTGGTTAGACCAGCTATATTGTATGGAGCTGAGTGTTGGCCCGTCAAAAAGTCTCGTGTCCAAAAGATGAGCATAGCAGAATTGAGGATGTTGAGATTGATGTGTGGTCATACCAGGAAAGACAAGATCAGGAATGAAGCTATTAGGGACAAGGTGGGAGTGGCATCCGTGGAAGCCAAGTTACGGAAATCGAGACTGCGATGGTTTGGGCATGTGAAGAGGAGAGATATAGATACCTCGGTCAGGAGGTGTAAGAGGTTGACCATGGCGGGCTTGAGGAAGGGCAGAGGTACGCCTAAGAAGTATTGGGGAGAGGTGATTAGGCAGGACATGTCAGTGCTTCACCTAACCAAGGACATGACTAGCGTTAGGAAGGTGTGGAGGTCGAAGATTAAGGTGGTGGGTTGACAGGTAATTGCAAGTTTTTCATAGGTTCACCAGTAGTACTAGTAATATTCTTGTTGTGGGTTGAAAGTTACTTCCTTCTAGTTTGTTATTGTATCTGGTACTTTGCAACCACGTCTTTTGTTTTTGTAAATTGCTATTGGGATTACTATTTGATGCTACTTTTTCTCCCCTTTTATTGTGTATTGTTGCTCCCTGATGGTTACTATTTGATGTTGCTTTTTCTCCTCTTTGCTTATCGCCTTCCCCCCCTCCCTTTCTTTCCTCCTCTTTTTCTCCCCTATTCTTCCTTTCCACGCCGAGGGTCTATCGAAAACAGCCTCTCTACCTCTCCAGATAGGGGTAAGGCCTGCGTACTCATTACCCTCCCCAGACCCCACCCGTGAAATTATACTGGGTATGTTGTTGTTGTACTAAGTTTTTTTTTCCTGAAATATTAAATTGCCAACCTAATCGGTTTTATTTCATATATTTATTTTATGAAGACATTAGCAATAAACATATGTTTCGCTTATTTGGCCACTGCATTAATAAACATATGTTATTAGCAATAGACATTAGCATTAATCGGTTTTATGTTGTTTGACATAAGTTAATCGTCTGTTAGCTTGGTATTTCTTTGAAACAAAGTTTTGGCGTATTGTTTGGAACATACTTTTCTTTGAAAAATGTTATTTTTTCTTAAATATCTAATATTACATCCAATATAAATTTGTTTTGTACCTTTTTAACAATGTACCTGGATTATTCAGTACATAATTAGTAATATTTTACTTTCTACTAGAGTAACATAAATTATTTCAATATACTAACTAAAATAATAGCTAATGACACCATAAGATGTTAATATTTTAGAAATTACTTTAAAATTTTGTTTATTTCAAATAGAAAGTGCATAACATATCTTATATTATAATATATTATTAGTAATATAACCGTCTCAGTCTCGACCAAATAGCACTGTGTAAATATATCCAATTTGCAGCTCATACGTACATTGGCATGTTGCTAATCTAGAGATTCAAGATAGGTCGTTGCATAGCAATGACTTTGAGCTGTTTTTGGTAGCCATAGTACACGGCCGAGGAGAAATATTCAACACCCTATTATCACCCATTTCTTGCATTTTATAAAGTCCATTAGATGGTGAATTTTCACATATGTCAAAAGGAAATGGGTGGAAAACAGAAGAAAGTTAGAAGTATAGATAGAAATACGGAGAGAACGGCAATTAGATATTGTCATGGAGTTTCGCCCTATTTTTCTATTATATGGCTGAAAAGTTACTAGCCCCGTTATTATTATCATTCGTTGTGTAACACTTCCACTTTTGATTGTGCAGTTACATTTCTTGGCTGTAAATATTCAATAGATACCTCTTACTGAAATATTTCGACAATGTTTATTAGGTCATTAATTATCCAAAATAAGATGTGTATTTCTAGCTGAATTTTGTTGCCTATCACTATCAGTATGTGGAAACTTTCTTGTACAAAGTAATGACGCCCTTATATGATTTTACGAATAGAAAATACGTGCTTAAAATTTTTTGTGATTATTAAGGTAAACAACATGCTGAGTAGTTCAACATGTGGATTGTATATCTCCAACATATACAACTACACCCCTGCTGGTTATTTTGTAAATAATTTTTTTCTAAATTAGTATATTGAGATAATTACTTTTGAGTGCATTCCGTTAATTCCCTATATCAACCATGGTAATGGCAAGATGCAAAAATTAATGGCAAGTTAAGCCGAACTTTTGGTTTAGCCAAAAAAGACCAATTATCACCCTCATAGTGGATGTGCTTGAATATTTGTCATCAATTACCTCATAAACAAATTTATTTTATAAGTATTATCTTTCGCTTTCCCCACCGGACATAGATAGTACTTTTAACTTTTGATATTTCTACGCATAGGACAGGTGAGGTGAAAAGTTAAAAATCACCTTAAAAATGTCATATTTTTGCAATTTTTTGATCTTGAAAGAGACCTAATGACTTGGTTATTTAGATTTGGGACAAAAGTTGCAATAAAAAGTGAAAGAAAATCTTATCTTATGTTCCAACCAATTTCTTTTTTAAAATTCAAATAAATAATCACTTTAGGAGCTTCTAGGTTCTCTCTATGGTCTATCCATAACTACTGGGTCCACCTCGTGGCACTTTTCTACCCTTTCACAATTGTCCCTTCCTTTGATCTTTCTTTGGCCTTTTCAGAATCCCTAATTCCTGCCCCTTTTTCCCTTTTTACTCGAATCAGTTCTTGTTTTTCTGGTCACTTTAATTTCTCTATTTATCATTTTCCCAACATAGGCCAACTGTTTTTTGTACTGTTCAAAGTACATGTCTTTTTTCCCTTGGTGGGTAATCGCTTGATTTCGAGGTCAAGAGTCGGTTTTGATTTCTGGGTTGTTGGAATTTTGTGATTTTTTTGGTGGGTTTTGTCTGTTTGCTTGAAATTTTTGGTGGATTTCTGTGTTTTCCCAAATTTCTATGTTCTTGAAATTTGAGTAAAAGAACTGACTTTTTGGGTTTGATCTATGAGATTCTACTGTTTATGCTAGTAAAAATTTGATCTTTGAATTCTTGGGGTTGTGATTAATTTTTTTTTTTTAATTATAAGGAGTTATTGATTGGGATGAATCTATAGGAAGAGTAGGAGAGGAGTATTTATTTATTAGGAGGAAAAAAGAATGAAGAGAGGGAAAGGTGAAGAGAAAGTGATGGGGCCAATGTTTCCAAGGCTTCATGTAAATGATACAGAAAAAGGAGGTCCAAGAGCACCTCCAAGGAACAAGATGGCTTTATATGAGCAGCTCAGTATACCTTCTCAGAGATTCAATTCAGGGGTTTTGCCTGCTAACTCCAACAATAACACTGCAAAGGTACAACTAGTTTTCAACAAACTTTTTGTGCTTTTTGAACATGATATCTGTTGCTTATACTGTAGAATAGAGTCAGGGCTTAACTTTGAGTAGTTTGGTTTACTGTTCTTAGCAGTTTTCCGATGTTAATTTCTTAGTATGCTTCTTGACTTAGTCTTAAATTGGTTTCTTTTTTGTTGTTTGAATTTTGGCTTATGTTTCACGCATTAGAAAATACAGGGAAAGACAATTTTGTAGCTTATTGCTTGGGTGATATATATTAATGTACTCCTTTTGTTCCAGTTTATGTAAACCTTTTCACTTTTCGAGAAACAATTTTATTAATCTTTGAAGCTAAATTGGATTAGATTAACTCAATATTTTAAAGTTAAAATTTAGATATTCAAAAACTATACAAAAAGTACTATAAGTTGCAAATCTTCTCATGTCAATATAATGAAAAAATGCACATCGAAATATTGGTCAAAGTTTACATAATTTGAATCTCGAAAAGCCAAAAGCTTCACATAAACTTGGAAGGGGGGTGGGGGGTGGGGGTGGGGAGTAATTTTTACTTCAATTGGTTAAACCTCATTGCATCACTTGACATATCATGAAGGATCAATTGTCTTTGCTTTATGAGTATCAAGTGTCTTATCTTTATATATTACCTTGTGCTGATTATCATCTGGATTTGCCTAATTTTTTTGTACTTTTTGGAGACTTTCATTTGGGAGAGCACTTTCCT
This sequence comes from Nicotiana sylvestris, assembly GCF_000393655.2. Lineage (NCBI taxonomy): Eukaryota > Viridiplantae > Streptophyta > Magnoliopsida > Solanales > Solanaceae > Nicotiana > Nicotiana sylvestris. The sequence continues at coordinate 167,283,738 of NC_091064.1, read as the reverse complement.
TTTGGATGTTTTTATGTACCAACTACCAAGTGCAAGAGAACCCTTAATTCTTCAACTTAATGTGTTGTGAAGATGTAATGTTAGCTGTGTCAATGTTATATTTTTTCTCGGCTTTGTCCTGTGGTCAGTGAAAATGTAGATATTAACATTTACAGTCACATCTAATTATGTTCTTAAACTGTATGGTGATGTTACTGCTGGGATTTTAGAGGTTTCTTGATTTGAAACCATCTCTTTTGGGATAACGTTCATTGACTGTGTAGGTCATTTATAGCTGTAAATTTAGTGGTTGGTTGAATCTGTAAGCTGACTGGTTGGATCAACTACATTTTGCAGGGTAGTGGGCACGAAAGAGTTGTCTATTTCCCTGTACAACACCCTCCATCTGGACATCTTGCTGATAAACCACCTGGCCACAGTTCAGATCCCAATACACTCTTGCAACAGTTTGAGTTGAATAAGAGAACAGAAGAGGATGACTTTACGGTTCCTGTCTTTGTTAACTCCAAGCCAGATCATGCCACTGGGAGTCATAATCTGGATATGGAAAAGCTCTCTCCCTCTGGTCCAGTCTTTTCAGGGCGTCCCAATAAAGACTTGGAAGGACTTACAGATCGAATTCTGAGGCAACAGCGCGAGAGCCAGAATGAGGAGAATCCCAAATGTATTCCAGCTAGTAGAGAGCATAGAACAACCTCAAACTCTCCATCCAAGGGTAAGCTGTCAGAAGGTCTTCTAGTACAAATTGATGTAACTTTGCATTTCACACCAAGATGTAAGCCTCCTAATGATTTTGGCATAATACCTAAGACAATCTTTTTCAATGACCAGAATGCAGATTCGAACGTCAGGTTGGTTGTACCATCATACCTGAACCTGTTACGGGTATAGATGATGGCGATTCTTATCCCATGAAAGAATTTGCATCAGAAGAGCAGATAATTACTAACAATCTCATTAATGGTACGGAATCCCAGGAAGACAGGATATGTAAATCATTACAAACAGGAATTATGGACCAAGGTGACAACTTATCGGAGACTTCCATAGTAGAATCTATGTCTGGAACGGACATCTCTCCTGATGATGTTGTGGGAATAATTGGCCTAAAGCGTTTCTGGAAAGCCAGAAGAGCAATTGTCAAGTAAGTTCTTGTTGCTTTCAGGTTGACATTCAAATTTCCTTGTCACATCATGCAAAACATGAAATATATACTGTTCCATTTATCAGTTGGGCCGAGAAATTTTATTGACCAGCTTTTCTTTAGACCTGACTTTCATTTTCCTGATGGTTGTACTACCCAGTGCAACTCAGATCATGATATATAGAGAGTGACAAAATGACCCCCCTTATATGTATCCTCATGGTCTTTTCTTGTAAATATAAGGTATGCTCTCTGATATATTTTCATGTTCTGTAGATAATGTTATGCGCTTGCAATTTAAGGCATTTATTGAGTACAAAGGATATTTATATATCAGGCACTTTTTCCTTGTTACTTTTTGCTTAATAGTTATATCTCAGCTGCTATCTTTTTAATAACACAATGTGTCATCAATATCTCCAAGGAGTCCAAATGAATTTTTTGTGTGATGGTTTATCTTGCCAATTGATGAATTTTGAGTTACATGTTTAGATATAGATGATCGCGAGTGATTTGAACTTTGTGACTTAAATGTTAATTAATAAGGTGCGAGAAAAACTAATGAGAAGTACCATGTTATTAGAAGTTCCTCTAAAGAAAAGTTTTTGTCGTTTTTGTATATGTTTTTTCTTTATTACTTAATGATATAAAAAAAATTCTCTTTTGTTTCATGATGCTAATAGGCTAATTTAGAGTTCTGAGGCTTTCACAAATGTTTCATTAGCATTAGTTGTTCATCTCTTTGTTTGCCCGATTTTGTTTTTATTAGTTTTAACAATCTATTATCCAACAAAGGGAAAAAAGGAGTTTGTCTTTGCGATCTGGATTTAACTGAGTATTGCTCTTGGATCTTTTGGCACATTTGGATGAGATAATAGGCATTAGAACACTATTTTTAGATGATTTTTTCTCTTAGAGATGGCAGTGGTATCCGATTGGTGGAGTATATCACTGCCGAATTGAGGTTGTCTGTGGTATCAAGCTTTTCATGTGTCGTGGCTGAACTAATTCTTGAAGGAAACATATGGCATGATCATACGAGTTGTGTGAGTAGAGTTCTTCGTGCAGAGTCTGATGGTTCCCACAAAGTGGGCATTGTCCTTTACAGCAACCCGAAGGATTTTAGCGGTGGATATATGGCACTGTGGGGACCATGTTAGACTGTGTACTTTGTGCAAGGTGAGCTAGCTGGCACTGGATCATTCTATTCATTGTCGATTTGATATATTCTGCTGGGACTTCTTTTTCCTCTTTGTTGTTGTTCTTGAGTTGTAAACCACTCTTGCTGGGGATGATAACCAGTTTATGGCGTTGGGTGTGAGAAGATGATAGCTCTGGCAACTAGCACGTGTTATTGGGAATCAACCATAAAGGGTAATGGCTTTGAAGGAAACTACCTGCGCTATATTTTGGTAAAAGCCTTAATCATCTACATAGAAGTAGGGAAGGCTCACATATCTGAGTCATGGTGTTTTGAGCAAAGTGGACATCAGTTCACGCGATATAACATGTTTTGTGGGATTTTAAGTTTGTACTTTGGGATAATAGTTACGACACTGGACCTTTTCAAAACTTCTTTTTGCATACGTATTGGTTTAAAGACTGCCTCTTTGTAGATAAAAATTTTACCATTTGTTGTCTATTGACTGTGTAAACTCTTTTGTTCAAGCTTTTTGGAGGAGTTCTGAGTAGTTAAGTGGTTTCAGGATATTTATCAAGTCGTTCTGCTTGATCACTACTGTTTCTCTCTATATATTGTCTTGCTCTGTCTCTTCAAACTGAGTTTCCACTGTACACTCTCTGTTTTATTTTATGTTGTAGATACCTTTGGCTGCATGCATCTGACGAGCTAATCTCTCTCAGTTTATTTATTTATCTTTTTCCCTGACTCTCTCCATTGTTCTGGTACAGCCAGCAAAGAGTGTTTGCCATTCAAGTGTTTGAGTTGCATCGACTTATAAAGGTAAAGCAACTCCAAAGGCTGAATCTCTTGTAGCGATTTTTTTTTTTTTGGGGGGGGGTGGGGTGGGGGGAGGTGTTGTGAAATAGAAAATGTGATCTATGTATTGCTTTTCGATTCATTAATACGCTGCTCATGCATTTTTCCGGTTATTTTAACAGGTCCAGAAGCTCATTGCCGAGTCACCAAATAGTATGCTTGAAGATGCTGGTTATTTAGGCAAACCATTAAAGAATTCCTCTGGTAAAAGACTGCCGTTGGAGTGTATTATTAGAGAATCTCAAAGTGTTCCGAAGCGCAAGAATGATTCTGAGAAGCCTAACTTCAGGATGGAATGCTCTGCTGAAAACACTGTGGGAAAGGCATCTCTTTCTTCTGTGCAAAATGGTAGCCAGCTCTCTAGCCACAGACCATTTTCAGGAAATCCGCCACCAATGCCTGTGACAAATGATGCTAACACGAGTCCCTGGTGCTTCCAACAGCCTCCGGGGCACCAATGGTTGATCCCAGTGATGTCTCCTTCTGAAGGACTTGTATACAAGCCATTCCCTGGACCTGGATTTACAAATCCTATTAATGGAGGTTGTGGACCTCCAGGATCGATGGGGAACTTTTTTCCTCCAGCTATTGGAGTTCCTGGTCCTCATCCTCACTATCAAGGAACGGGAGTTCCTTTCGCGCCTCCAACTGGCCACGGCTATTTTCCTCATTATGGCATGCCAGTTATGAATCTACCAATCTCATCATCTACCGTCGAAGAATCAAACCAGTTTACTTCGCCGGGTTTTCAACGCCAGTTATCTGGAGGGATCGATAACTTTAACATTCAACATCAGGACTCAAGTAATGTTCCAAGTGAGAAGAATGGAAATGTTCCAGATGTTTTAAGGTTCCAGGCCACCAGAGATAATGAGCTACAAGCCAGCACTGCAAGTAGTCCAAGTGAGAGAGCGGCTGACACCACACAAGGAAGAAACATGCTTTCTCTTTTCCCCACATCTCCAGCTACGGACAACACTGATCATTCAGCAAGAGTTATCAAAGTTGTACCTCACAATCCAAGGTCTGCCACAGCATCTGCCGCTCGGATATTTCAGTCTATACAAGAAGAGAGAAAACAACATGACGCAGCTTTCACTCGTCTGTAGGTAGCACTTCATTGTGTTGTGAATATGACTATTTGCTCATCCAAACAAGATGTAGTGGTCTCGGTCAATTTGTTGTAACCTTTCTGATAGTATGTTATAGCTTGATTTAAATTTTGGCTACGTTGCCACTATGTAGATAAGCATTCCTACTAAGTTACATCATGTTGTTGCGCGGTGATTGCTTAGTCCAGCTGTTGTATACTGCAGTCAATTTTTGTTGTGTAAGTCGCTATTATCAGTTGTAAGTTATCCTCTTGTTATTCTCTAATCTTCATCAAATTGTTTCAAAGTCGTCGTTGAATTGTAATTTACCCTTTCATTCATGTCTGTTTAGATTAGTATATGTAATTTTTGTGATATATTCTTCATTCATCTAGTTCTATCTGCAAATGTATGTTTTTCTTAATTTTCACCCGCATTCACATTAGGGAACGGTCAGAATCCATGACATTTATTATAGTTATCCATGACATTTTTTAATAATAGATCGTCATTTGCTCATGCAAAAATAAACGTGAAATTAGTTCAGAATAATCTTAGAACTTCTTTCGAAATATGGCTATTTCAAAAGCAAATTGGTGACATAGAAATAGAGAATTTTTTTCTCTATTGTAACCTGATTCGCCGTATGTGATTTCAATAATAAACTGAATTTAACATGACTAACTTATGCTCTCCCTTAGTTTAAAAAAAAAATTGTACTCATTCATCCAATCATAACTAGCTTTATGTACTACCATTCTCTGGTAATTATATCCTTAAAATTAAGCGTAAAACATTACAAATATGAAGTAGTAAAATGTTAAGACTAAACTAAGAGTAACCCGTCATTTTATTTATTTTTTGTGGAGTTTTCAATCCACTGTTGAGGTAGCACTGAAATTTTAAAGCCACGTATTCTAAAATCTAATATAATAATCTGAAAAGGCCTAAAAATTTCACTCAACTTTCAGAAATGGTCTATCCATATCATCCATTAAAAAAATGCTCATTTCATGCCACTACCGTTACACATTTGGCTCATCCATGCCATTATTGACTAACGACAGTGGCATGGATGGGCCAAATAAAAATTGAGCCGTTAGTCAATAATGGCATGAGTGAGCCATATGTGTAACGACAGTGGCATGGAATTAACATTTTTTAATGGATGGCATGGATAAGCCTTTTCTTAAAGTTGAGTGGCATTTTTAGGCCTTTTCCGTATAATAATGTTTCTTTGCCCAACCAAAACTTGGTTGTATACTAGTAGAACATACTATAATTAGAAAGTGTTAGTCAAAGCAAATTTCGAATAATCATAAAAGTTAAATGGTGTAGACCGTATGACAAAGCTCATGGGTAAAGTGCAAATACATTATGTAATATATTTTTACCACGGGAGATAATAAATATTCTAATTATTATTAATTATAAAGTTCAAGGAGTACCATAAAACAAATTAATGCGATACATTCGTGAAAAAGAAAATAAATTTGACGTGGAATAAAATCACATTATGTATTATTAACATCATATGGAGTAAAACTACAAGTACACAGTCAGTGGCAGAGCCTCATTCAACCAAGGGGGTCAAATGACACCCCTTCGCTAGAAAATTACACTGTATTATTAGATAATTTTTTTTTTGTATATTTACTATACGTTGACTCCCTTTGATCTTTTGGTGTATTTTATTTCTTATATTTTGACACCGTGAAAATCCTGGCTCCGCCACTGTACATAGAATTGAGAGAGAAATTATTTTTTTCCTTTCCGGTGTGTACAAAGAAATCATGAATACATAGAGTAACCATTTAGCAATTGGTTTAATTTATTACAGAAGTTCATGCTTTATGGTGTTGTAGGTTTAATACAAGAGAAACAATCATCAAAAAGGTCCCAAAAAGACAATCTAAGAAGCTTCTCTCTCTAGAATGAATACCCAGTTTTATGAATCTTCAAACACAATTTCTCCAAAACCATCCGATCTCGAACAGGAAAAAACCACAAAGCATGGCTTGGAAGATAAAGCGTCATTCAAGGATATGCTAGTATCCTCAGACCCAATGAATTTTACTTCTTACTTTGAACCTATTCCAAGTGGCACTGTCAGAGAATTCCTCAGAAGACAGATCGTTTGAACATTTAATGGGCTCTAACGCACGAGGCATTAAAATAATTTCCCTACCCGAGAAAAACAGATAGAGAATTTATGAACCTTGGAAATTTTCTATCATCGTGAAGCGTATACTACCTCATTATCTGAAAAGAAGATCCAAGAATTGTGGCGTCCCTCGGAGCTTGATGTAGGAGAAAACTACTACATCACCAAATTTATAGCCTGTTTGACCAAGCTGGAGAAATCAGCTTATTTTGAGAAGTGCTTTTTTCAAAAGTGCTTTTGAAAAAAGTACTTTTGGAGAGAACCAGTTTGTATTTGGCTAATCAGTCAGAAAAGCACTTTTGAGAAATAATTTGTGTTTGGCCAAGCTTTTTAGAAAGTGCTTTTAAGTGTCAAATTACGAATAAGGACATGAATAAATTTACTTAATAATTAATATTATAAGTAAATAAATAATCTCAAAATTTTGTTATTACACGCAATAATTAAAAAAAATCATTTTATTTAAGTAAAATATGAAAATAAAATTAAAAAGTACTTAATTCTTTTAATATAAGTTAAATATATTAAAATTCCTTCAACAAATATAAAAGCATTCACCCGTGAAGTCACTATATATTAGAAAGTTTTCCTAAAAATAAGAAGAAATATTTATAAATTAATATCCTAAGTATTAGGTTTAAGGATTATTTTGGTATATACTATATTTTGTTAAGGGTACTTTAGGTAAGAAGAAAAGCCAAAACTGTTTCTGCTTCTGCTTTTGGAAAGAAACTACTTTTTTCTACTTCTCTGAAACTGCTTCTGCTTCTTCCCAAAAGCACTTTTTCCCCCAAATAAGCTTGGCCAAACACCTCAAGTTAGGGAAAAAAATGCGTTTGGAAAAAAAAGCACTTATGGCCTCTTGAGAAGCTTGGCCAAACAGGCTATTAATAAGAAAGAAAATATGGAAAAGGCCTTTCATCAGGGACCATGGTTCATTAATGGTCACTATCTCTCAATTACGAAATGGAAGTCAAACTTTGTAGCCACCAACAAAAATTAATTGTTTCAGCGGTATGTATTATATTACCATAACTGCCGACTGAATTTACGATGGAAAAATTCTATAAAAAAAATTAGAAATGCCACAGGGCGCTTATTAAAAATTGATGCATGTACATCAACCACGGTCCGAGGTCGTTATGCTAGGCTTTGTGTTGAACTACCATTGTAATTTTCAGTCCAATCATTTATCTAGATTGGTCACCATAAACGATACATTCACTATGAAGGCGAAAATTTCCTATGCAAAAACTGTGGAAGACTGGGCCATACACTAGGCCAGTGCATAGGAAAATAGGGATAAATCATCTCCAAACAAGGATCAGTCAACTTCAATAATAAAAGATGCTGAGGGGGAGTGGAAACAGTATCTTTCAACAAAGGTAAGAAGCAACTTCCAAAGGGCAATCCGAAAAGCTTCAACAAATTAATGGAGAATCACAACATCACAGGTTGTAAGCATTAAAATTTTATCGAATTTAAATCGATAAAATAATATGAACTATATTTTAATATGCTAGTCCAAATAAATATTATTGGGCTAATATAATTGAATTAGGTATATAAGTCCAATATATATGAATTAAATAAATAAGTCTTAATCCATTGGGCTAGCCCATTTAATTGGGCTAAAGTGATGAGCCCACTTCATTAAGCCCAAGATGTCATCTTCCTAGAGGCCCAGTTTGGTGCCACGTGTCAAATGACGTGGCTCTCCAAGTCAAGCGGAAGAGCCAATAGGACCATGTCACGTGTCAAAATGACAAGGCATGTCCAGTCATACTAAAAGGCCAATGAAATCGCGTCACGTGTGCAAGTGACATGTTCTGGCCAATCAAATGCAGCCATGTCACACTTTAATTTGATTGGTCGGAAAGAGTTTATTCTTATCACAACTCTTCCCTTCCACAACTATAAATAGGGGTTTTCATAACTCAGAAAAGATACCATAAGTTATAACAAGAAGCAAGAAAGAGCTCGTGGATCAAACGCTGCAAATTCCTCCACAAGTTTCAGGCTTCAAGTTCAAGTTCAAGAAATCAAGTGCAAGTTCAAGAACGAAGAACAAATCAAGGTCAAGTTCAAGCTCAAGAACAAGATCATCGTTCGAGGCAACAAATACATATTCAAGATCAAGCTCAAAGGCTCTTGAATTTATTTACTATTGAAAAATAAAATCAGGGGATTCATGGAGATTGTAACACTCAAATATTTGAAATAAAATACTACGATTGTTGCGATATTTTTCAGTCTTGATTTTATTTTCTCGACGCAATTTATTGTCTACAAATTCTGACACACCCAGTGGGACCATCTCTACCTCTCATCCCAACTTTTCAATCACCAACGTTCAAGAACATTGAAATGGCTTCGAAGAAAATCAACTCCAGATCAACATCCACCAAGGCTGCTAACTCCAGGTTCTATGCTGATGTGGAAAGCATACTCGATGTCACCTTTGGAAGCTTCGGACCAATTACGAGGAGCAAAGCAAGCTATTTAGGACAACAAGCACCCCAAGTGTCGTCCGCATCAACCCCTGTTTTCGGATCTTCATCCTCAAAAGGAGCAAGATCTTCCACAAATGCATCTGAAGGAGGAAGCGATATTGCTGAAAAGATCAAGAAAATTCTTACTCTGCTTGACCTCTCCAGCTCCAAGCACTCTGCTGTGAAGGAAGATGATGATGCTTCAAGTGATGGATCCTCCCCACTTACACCACAAAGCGTGAGCCAGTCAAGGATAAATCTGTGTAAAAATCTATGCTACTCTCTGTAATCCACGACAATCATGCAAGCCATGGTGACAAACACTTCATCTATGGAGGAGCAGTTGGCAAACTTGACGAAAGCAATCGCTGGCTTGACCAAATGCATACAAAATCAAGAGGCTAGAATTGACAAGCTAACAGACAGGGTGGGAATCTTGATGGAAGAAGAATCTACCCATGCAACCGGCAAGCTCCCAGAAGTTCTAGGGAGTGACTCTCCCCCAAGACAAGCATCATCTACTAAGGCTATCCCTGTCTCATTTGAAGGGATGATTCCAATCGATCAACTGAAGGAGTTCTTCGAAGGAACCATTAAGAATAGATATGAAGTTGCTGCCAAATCCTCCCTTACATATGCAAAGCCATACACTACAAGGGTCGATATGTTGAAGATGTCTGCTGGCTATCAACCTCTGAAGTTTCAATAGTTTGATGGTAAAGGTAACCCTTAGCAACATATTGCGCACTTCGTGGAGACGTGCAACAATGCTGGGACTTATGGAGATTACCTCATCAAGCAGTTTGTCCGCTCGTTAAAAGGAAATGCTTTTGACTGGTACACGGACCTCGAGGCTAGATCTATCGACAACTGGGATCAACTAGAGAAAGAGTTCCTTAATCGCTTTTATAGCATAAGATGCATGGTGAGTATGATAGAGCTTACAAATACTCGTCAACGAAAGGGGGAACCGGTTATTGACTTTATCAATCGTTAGAGGAATGCAAGCCTCAACTGCAAAGACGGGCTTAGTGAAGTTTCAGGCATAAAGATGTGCATCTAAGGCATGCATTGGGGATTACGCTACATCTTGCAAGGTATCAAGCCTAGCACATTTGAAGAACTTGCAACTCGTGCCCATGACATGGAATTGAGCATGGCCTCCGCTGGAAATGAAAGGCTACCCATCTATGAATCTGACAAAGTGAATGACAAGCAAGAAGTCAGGAAGTGTGGCAAGTTCGTACCCAAGTCTGAAAGCAAAGAAGCTATGAATGTCAATAAGTCACCTATGAAGTTCACGACGAAGGTGAGCAAGAAGCAGAGTATGAAATCCACTTCTTTTCAAGACAAGCCAAGTGGAAAGTTGACTCTAAAAGAAATGCAGGAAAAAGAGTACCCATTCCTGGATTCTGATGTGCCAGCCATTTTCGAAGAACTCCTCGAGTTAAATCTTATTGAGCTTCCGGAGATGAAGCGACCAAATGAAGCTGGGAAAACAAATGACCCAAACTACTGAAAATATCACCGACTTGTAAGCCACCCTCTGGAGAAGTGCTTTGTCTTCAAGGATATAATCATGGATTTGGCTCGCGAAAAGAAGATCGTGCTTGAAGATGAGAAAGCAAGTGCAAACCAAGTCTCTATCACCTTTGGCTCATTCGGTCCGGATGACTTATGTGGTTTTAAATAAAGTAAAGATGAAGAATTACTGGAGAACGACAAAGCTGAAGTCAATCAACCTGATGAAGATGAAGGTTGGACATTGGTGACTCGTCGTAGGCACCACAAAAGGAGCACACGAAAAGAATCAATAAAACAACCAACAAGGAAGATGATGGTAAAACGACCAACGAAAAAGAATCCAGTTAGGCATTTGAAGAAAGCAAAAGTGGAGATGCACCATTCTCAAAAGCCACGAAATCCAGTGACCTTGGAGGAGTTTTTACCAAGTTGGTTCCGCACGAAGATTTCCCATGAAGGCATTGATGCCTCTTGTTGCCATGATGACAAAGGGGAAGAAAAGAGTGATGACCTACCGTTGGCACCATCTTCGGAAAAGCCTATCGATTCCACTCCTCAAGAAGTTAATGCTTGTGAGAAAAAGGTCACGTTCAAAAATGACGATCTTTTTCTAGGTGACACTCCTCATAACCGCCCATTGTACATGGTTGGTTGTATGCGCGATGAAAGGGTAAATCAGATTTTGGTTGATGGAGGATCCTCAGTAAACATTTTGCCAATCCACACTGTGAAAGAACTAGGTATTCCCATGAACGAACTCTCAGAAAGTCGTGTGATGATCCAAGGATTCAACCAAGAGGGGCAAAGAGCCATAGGCGCAATCAGGCTGGGAATCACTATTGAAGATATGCAATCAAGTGCATGGCTGCATGTGATCGACGCGAAGACTTCATACAATGTTTTTCTTGGGAGGCCTTGGATACATAAGAATAAAGTAGTTACATCTACCTACCATCAATGTTAAAAATACTACGAGGGTAAAGTCGAGAAGACGGTAGTTGCCAATGATGAGCCATTCACCGAGGCTGAGTCACACTTCGCCGATGCAAAGTTCTACTTGAAGAACCGCATTGTGAAGGAGCTGAAAGTTGATGATGGTACGAAAAGCAAGAATGACGAACCCATAACTAAAAGAGCTGATGTGACTATTGGTAAAGCCAAAACTGTTACTGAGGAGGTACCCACCAACGTGAATAAATCTCATAAAGGGGGTATTGCGTCTTATGGAAAGAAAGTAAGTCTCGCGCTCCAATATGTCCCTAAAAGGAAGAAAGACGAGGGTGGATCACATAATCTCCAAACCAAGACGCTAAGGGAGTTAACTCTTCCGGTAAAACGAATTGAGGTAGTAAAGTTGTCCTCAAAGCCGCTTGCAGGGTTTGTAGCCCAAAATCATTTGCAGAATGTGGCACTCCCTACAAAGCGAACAAATGAAGGTTTCGATCCTAACGCTTATAAGCTATTTACAAAAGCTGAATATAATCCCAATGTGTCGTCAAAGTTAGGGAAGCTCACATCAGAAGCTGCAACGAGGCAACCACATGAAGGTCTGGGATACAAGCAACCGTCACCAGTGCACATCTCAATAAGAAGGGCGAGTAGCAATTATATCAGTGTATAAGATGAATCTGCCGCTTCTAACAGGCCTTCTATCTTTGATCGACTTGGAAAATCAACTGTGAGAACTTCTGTATTTGAGAGATTGGTTCCATTAAAGAAGGGGAATAAGTTCCAGAGAAATCATCGAAATACAAGAACACTCGCTTCACCCAAAAATTCAGGAGATCTCTAAGGATTTCCAAAGTTTGGTTCCTTCCAGAATGAGGCGACAAACAAAACTGGTGGTTTCATGTGAAGAAGTACTGAAGGTAAAGACATATACTGTGGTATATACTAAGGAACATGACGAAGATGAAGAAAGTATAGGTTTTTCGTATCATGTCACTATACAAGGCGAGAATGGTATTTCGTCTTCGATGGAAGATAATGAGGAATTGGAGGATGTTTCGCCATGTTATCACATATCCTTCAATGATGGGGACCCTCAAGAAGATGAATATGTGAAAGATGCTCTACCTGAACTTGAAGAAGGAGTGAAGACGACAGTTGATGCCTTAAAAGAAGTTAACCTTGGCACCGATGAAGAACTAAGACCCACCTACCTAAGTGCTTTACTAGAAGCTGATGAAGAGAGCACTTATATTGAGTTACTCAAAGAATTCAGGGACGTCTTTGCTTGGAGTTACAAAGAGATGCCTGGCTTGGACCCGAAAGTAGTAGTCCATCACCTTGCAGTCAAAAATGGTGCTCGCCCTGTTAAACAAGCTCAAAGGCGTTTTAGGCCGGACTTGGTTCCCCTGATTGAAACTAAAGTTAACAAACTCATTGAAGCTGGATTTATTCGGGAAGTTAAATACCCAACATGGGTTTCAAGTATTGTCCCTGTAAGGAAGAAGAATGGCCAGATTCGAGTATACGTTGACTTTAGGGACCTCAATAATGCATGTCTCAAAGATGAATTCCCGCTTCCTATTCCAGAGTTGATGATCGATGCTACTACTGGTTACGAGGCAATGTCTTTCATGGATGGTTCGTCGGGCTATAACCAAATTTGCATGGCACCAAAAGATGAAGAGCTTACTATGTTTCGCACCCCCAAGGTATTTATTGCTACAAGGTAATGCCTTTTGGCTTGAAGAATGCTGGTGCTACTTACTAGAGGGCTATGCAAAATATTTTCGACGATCTTCTCCACAAAAATGTCAAATGCTATGTTGACGACTTGGTGGTGAAATCAAGAGAGAAGGGCAACCACATTAAAGAATTGAGAATGGTATTTGAATTGCTCCGGAGTTACCAACTTAGGATGAATCCGTTGAAATGTGCCTTTGGAGTTACTTCTGGAAAGTTCCTTGGTTTCATTGTCCGACATCGAGGGATCGAAATTGATCAAGCCAAAGTGGATGCCATTTTGAAAATGCATGAGCCTCGAGATATCCATGAATTGAAAAGTCTGTAAGGAAAGCTAGCATACCTTAGAAGATTCATATCAAACCTGGCTGGGAGGTGCCAACCATTTAGTCACGTCATGAAGAAAGGCGTTCCTTTCAAGTGGGATCAAGCTTGTAGCAATGCCTTCGAAAGTATCAAAACCTACTTGATGAAGCCTCCAGCTTTAGCAGCTCCTATACCAGGAAAGTCATTGATACTATACATTGCGGCGCAGGAAAGGTCTGTTGGAGCATTATTGGCCCAAGAAAATAGTGAGGGGAAAGAAAACTCTCTTTACTACTTGAGCAGGATGATGACACCTAACGAGTTGAACTATTCGCCAATTGAAAAGTTGTGTTGGCGCTAGTCTTCTCAATTCAAAAGTTGAAGCACTACTTTCAAGCTCATGTTGTCCGTCTTGTTTCTAAAGCAAATCCCATCAAGTTCGTGATGTCAAAACCTATTCTTAGTGATCGACTAGCGAGATGGTACCTCCAATTTCAACAATTCGAGATTTTGTACATCCCTCAAAAGGCTGTAAAAGGACAAGCATTGGCAGACTTCTTGGCAGATCATCCGATACCTGATGACTGGGAGCTAACTGATGAACTACCTGATGAGGACGCAATGGTCATTGAAGTTCAACCTCCATGGAAGATGTACTTTGATGGTGATGCGCATCGTGGGGGAGCCGGGGCTGGCGTAGTATTTGTCACTCCTCAAGGTGAAATCTTGTCATACTCCTTCACCTTGACATAACTCTGTTCCAACAATGTTGCTGAATATCAAGCATTAATACTTGGGCTTGAAATGGCCGTTGATATGAAGCACTTGCAATTTCAAGTATTTGGTGACTCCCAGTTAGTGGTCAATCAACTTTTGGGTAGTTACGAGGTCAAGAAGCCTGAACTACGCCCATATCATGATTACGCAAAAAGGTTGATGGGGTGGCTCATCAATGTGACTATTCAATATGTACCAAGGAAAGAAAATAAGAAGGCTGATGCTTTAGCTGCTCTAGCTTCATCATTAGCCCTGCCTGACCAAGCGCAAGTTACCGTCTGCCAAAAATGGGTAGTACCGCCGCCAAATGAGGTCGAAGGTGAAGATAATGAACTCAAGCATCTTGTTGCTATTTCTGAAGTTGAGAAAGAAGAATGGCGACAACCCATTATCGACTACTTATGCTATGGGATACTTCTAGAAAATTCGATGAGAAGGACTGAAATCCGTCGTTGTGCACCTCGCTTCCTTTACTATAAGGATACTCTATACAGAAGGTCGTTCGAGGGAGTACTCTTGCGATGCCTAGAAGAAGAAGAAGCTCTCCAAGCTTTGTAAGAGGCACATTCTGGGGTATGTGGGTCACACCAGTCCAGACCAAAGCTCCACTTCCATATAAAAAGGATGGGATATTATTGGCCAACGATGGTAAAAGATTGCTTGGACTATGCTTGAAAATGCAAGGCTTGTCAATTCCATGCGAATTTTATTCATTAACCTCCTGAAGTGTTGCACCCGACTGTTGCATCCTGGCCATTTGACGCTTGGGGATTGGATGTTGTTGGACCACTGCCAAAGTCCTCTGGTGGACACCTATACATCTTGGCTGCAACTGACTACTTCTCAAAATGGGCTGAAGATGTTGCTCTTAAGGAAGTAAAAAAGAAAAATGTTGCAAGTTTCATCCAAGTAAACATTATTTATCGTTTTAGCATTCCTCGTTACATAATAACGAATAATGGAAAGTCATTCGATAATAGGTTGATGAACAAGATTTGTGATCTCTTTGGCTTCAAGCAACGTAACTCTTCGATGTACAATGCTGCCGCCAATGGTCTAGCTGAGGCATTCAACAAGACTCTATGCAACTTGTTAAAGAAAGTTGTCTCCAAATTCAAACGAGATTGGAATGATCGTATGAAAGAAGATCTATGGGCATATAGAATGACTCATCGCACACCAACACATGAGACTCCTTATTCACTCATTTATGGAGTCGAAGTCGTCTTGCCACTTGAGCGTCAAATACCTTCGTTACGACTGGCTATTCAAGAAGGGATCACTGATGAAGAAAATGCTCGACTTCGATTAGCAGAGTTGGAAGCTCTTGATGAAAAGAGATTGGAAGCTCAACAGAGTCTTGAATATTATCAAGCTCGATTGTCTCGTACCTTCAATAAAAGAGTTCGTCCGAGATCCTTTCAAGTAGGAGATCAAGTCTTTGCCGTATGAAGACCCATAATTACTTACCATAAACCTGTAGGGAAGTTCACTTCAAAATGGGATGGGCCATATGTCGTACAAGAAGCTTACTCAAGTGAGGCTTACAAACTGGTTGATGCAGATGGTATGTGAATCGGCCCTATCAATGGCAAGTTTTTGAAGAAGTATTATCCTTGAAGTTGCAACGCTCCTTGACGTACGAGCCTAAACTGCAAGTCATGATGCTCCTTGACGCATGAGCCTAAACTACATGTTGCCACACTCCTGGCCCGCAAGAGTATAAATTGTGTATGACCCAAAAAAAAAGTCTGCTAGGTTGAAAATCTCGAAAGAGGCGGCCTAGGCAAAAGTCAGGACGTAAAAAAAAACTATCCAGTCTGAACTACGGTATGACTTGATCCTCTTCACCGAGGTACGTAGGCAGCTTAGAGTTTCATTCTAAGTTCAGTCACCTAAATTCAAAAGATACATATTGCCCCAATAGTTGTTCGAATGAAGTATGAAGGAATGTAAGATCAAACTGAAATGCCATCCTCCTACTGAACTTTGACCTCATTTGATTTAAAGGGGGCAACCCTCCTTGGTAAATTGATATCTTCAATGGGCCGATTTTAGAAGGATGTCAAGTATTTGTATTGAAGTCCAGAGATTCTCTATGTCTTCAGGTTCGCCAAACCTTCAAGTTTGTTGGTCTCCAAGTCCGCCCTCTGCCTAAAAAAGGGGGAAGAGAAGTGAGGCATCAAAAGGAAACACAAGTATAAGGAAATGATTGTTTGGCGCAACGTTTCAAATTTAGTGAGATTTGAACCCAAAGATATTTGTGAGAATATGGCTCTTAAATTCCAATTTATGGCAAATAATACGTCTTCCGATCTTGAGGCTTCCATATCAAGATACAAAATATTTGGTGAAGTCGCGCAAATCTGAAATTGTCGGTGTATCAGAATTTAGTGTTGACTTCGAAATATTATCTGAATGTATCCGTAAAGCATTAAATCCTGAATTTTGGATATGTTATATATTTGGAAGTTAAGTTTCCAGTAGATCAAACGGTTCATGATTTCGACGTTTCTACTTCAAGATACAAAACTTTTGACGAAGTCGCGCAAATCTGAAATTTTCAACGTGGTGGGATCTAAAGTTGGTACCAAAATATTATCTGGGGCAATTCTGAAGGTGCTTGATTCTGAATTTTGGATATATTTTAGATATTGAAATCTAATTTTCGAAAAATCAAATGGTTCATTATTTGGACTCTCCCACGACAAGATATGAATCTTTCGTTACAAGTGCGTAAAGTAAAAAATTATGCAACTAAGATAAATGCAGGGTAATGTAAAGCAAACGAGAAGCAATCTTATCTAAGATGAAATAAATATCCAATAGGTCAACATAATATAAAGATAAAAGGGGAGATAATTCTAACAGCCTAATCTAAACAAAATTTGTAGTTGATCAATTCTTGACAGTTAGTCTCCAAGTTCTTCTTCTTCTCCTCCAAATTGGCTGAATTATCAACAGTCAACAAATTTACGTTGTCATATGAAGAGACCTCAGTCTCGGCAGTTGAATTTTTTTCCTGAATCTCTTCAACCTCCTTTTGAGTCGCTTCTATAACACCTTCGAGGTTCTCCCTCTCTTGTTGTAATGTCTGCAACTTCTTCACGACTCTCTTCAATTTCTTTTCACTAGAGGAAACTTTCTTGACTTTCTCACTTGCTTCAAGTTTGAACGATTCGAGATGCTCTTTAGCTTTGGAAATCAGCTCCAGCTTATCATCTTCACTCGTCTTATCAGTCATATTGGATCGCTCTTGGTCATATGATGCTGCAAGTTCAAAAAGAGAATTCAGTAAATCTTCTAATGGAGAAAAATCCAGAATATTCATCTTCTTCATATCCTCGAAAATCTCAATGATTTGCTCCCTATAAGATGAGAGCAATTTCGGACGAGTTTTGGAGAGCCTATTGCAAATATCCTCCCAAAGTCCCAAAATGAATTCCTTCTTGCGATTGAAAACAATGCTTTTTCCTTCAAATATAGATACCGCCGTATTTGTCATTGGTCAAATGCGAGTTATCTCATTTGGAGTTTGTCTTTTAGGGATTCGTCATGAGGAAGAGATGACGCCTTTGACGATGACTTCACTTTACATGTAGGCCTTCCAATAGATTCATCACTCACTTGCGGCTTGTCGCATGGGGATACCATCGGATGCCCAATGGTGTTTAACTTCATTAAGAAAAGGCAAAGAAAGTAAGTAATTTATAGTGAAGCTACTCCTAAAAAAAGGGAATGAGCGAGGCGATTGTATTTTACCTCTTTATTACAAGCTGTATGCGTTCTTGAGGGACTATCAACACTTTGAACCTCTACGATCTCTACTGGGTTAGGCCGTTTTCTTTTCCAATTTTGATCTTCATCGGTACTCTGGCTTGTGTCTTGAGGAACACGCGTGTTAAATGGAAGAACTAGAGGGTGCTTCTCTATAGCTGTTGAAGTGCCCACCACTTCTTTCAAAGCTGCCTTTGAGGATTTAAGCTTCTTTTTTTAGGTTGTGTAACTACTTTTGGGATTGGAGTTGATATTTTTTTAACTTTTGAGAGCGTCTTTCCAACACCTTGATCTTCACCTCCTAAAGGAGTTGTAGAATTTAGCCCAACATTGTCTACCAAAGCTTGTAAATTATTCTCGAGAAACTTCCCATGCGCTTTCTCCCACCAAGACATATAATTAGTGCAGAAAGGCTTCTCCGTAGGATCTCCTGCTGGGGGAAAAATCGCACGTGACATAGATCAATACAGTGTGCAAATCCTCCAAAATCTGATTCCTTCATCTAGAGAGGTGTTACGGATATCGTTCTCCAAAAATCCGGGGACGTTCTGGTAAAATCCAAATTGACGACCAAACCGATGCGGGCTATATGGCTCGATGATGAATGAATTACCATACCTCAAAGGAAGGTAATTAAAACGTAAGCTCATGAAGTAATTTGATTCCAACTCTTAAGGGGCATCGTTATCCACGTAATAATAAGGACGGGAATTGGTTAACATTGTTGGTGCCCAAACTATATCCTCCCTATTGTGGATGCGTTTTCTTCCATTCTTCTCGTCAACGTACCTCAGCCCCTTCTCTTGAGTATGCTACCATCAAAGGGACAGACGGATCCTTAGCAAGTGGATAGTAGGTTTTGAAGTAATGTGCAAGCCAGCCATAAACATAATGAATGGGAAAAGAAACTTTGACCTGATCGAGTTGGGAAGAATGCGAAATCTTATTCAAACCATTATAAATACTCGCTAAAACTGGGACTGCAAGGCTAATCTTTCGTCCGCCTGCCATCATGCTTGCCATCTTAAAAGTCTCAAGATGAATGAAGTTTTCTACCTTGGGGAACACAAAGGCACATAGCCAAATTGATAAGAATGCCGCTACATATGTCTCATCTTTCTTGTCAGACCTCACCCTAAGCTTAGAGAAAATAGTTTCTTGATCACTCGACCACCTTGTCATCTCAGGAATAACTCCGTTAGGATTATGTGTTGACTTTAGTTGTGCAGATTTCTTTTCCTTTTGCAACGGGGAAGGTCTATATATTAAAGTTTTTTACACTAAAAACTTGTCCACTTGCTGAAGGAGACCTTTTGGTTAGCACCCGTACCCTCCTTAAGATGATGAAATGCAGCAAATAAATACTCGCAAGATCGAGGAATAAATCTGACTTTTTTTTATTCAAACCGATGAGTTCTCTTGTCTTAGGCACCACTTCTTCGTACGGAGAACCCGCAATGGCCAAACCCCCAAGGATATGTAAGTCCCAAAGAGATATAATAGCTCCCCAGCTGATGTAAGAAGTGTGTTCGTCTTGGGGCACCAAGCCTCACAAAATGCTTGCAAAATGTTCGAGTTTCGATCATAAGTGAAAAGTGAGGCATACAGCATCGTAAATCTTTGTTGTACTCAGAGTTTGTTGGCTTCCACCAAGTACGTCTTCAGCCCATTCCCAATATCCTGGGATATGACGATACTCGCCCTCGATTGTTGTTGTGTTTTCCCAATGTACTTCGCCTTGAATTATGCGACTTCCTAAGTTTGGAAGGGTGCTAGCAATATTTACATGGCGATGGATTGGCGCTTGGAGAGACCACATCTTGGATAATGGATTAGAAATCGATTTGTGTTCCAAGGTCCAGTTCTCTATATGAAGGGAGTTCCTTAGAGGAGGCCATGAGGCTGCATATCGGCCGGCTTGTGAGGTGTGAACCAAAAGCTTGGTTTGTCTATGCCATCTTCAGTCTCGATGATGAGATATCTAAGTTTTGAGGAAGGTGAGGTATAGTCCCTGAAATTTGCCATCTCTTTATGCTAAAAAAAAAGAGAAAGAAAAGAGGGGTCATCAAAGTCCAAATCAAGAATATTAGAATGGGTACAAAGGTCTAGATGGATGAAATACTCTCCAAGAATCGGGCCATTTTGAGAGTAATCTCTCCAAGAATTGGGCCACATTAAGAGTAATCTCTCCAAGAATCGGGCCATTCTAAGAGTAATCTCTCCAAGAATTGGGCCATATTGAGAGTAATCTCTCCGGTAGTCGGTCCACTTTGAGAGTAATCTCTCCAAGAATTGGGCCACATTGAGAGTAATCTCTCCAAGAATCGGGCCATTTTGAGAGTAATATCTCCAAGAATTGGGCCACATTGAGAGTAATCTCTCCAAGAATCGGGCCATTTTGAGAGTAATCTCTCCAAGAATCGGGCCATTTTGAGAGTAATCTCTCCGGTAGTCGGGCCATGAAAGTAATCCCTCCGATATTTGGGCAGGGATGAGTACCCATCCCCTCACACCCAAGATTATCTTCTTCATGCGTGGATCATCTTGTTGAACAAGAACATATCTTTCTCACTTGACCTACAAAAAAATGACAAAAGAAGAAAAGCACAAGAAAAGAAGAAGAAATTACCTTCGCGTCAATGCTTCCAAGTCGTCAAAAGTAGACTCAAGTGGCTTACAAATACTGCAAATTGATGCTCACAAGTTGGAGAGTATGCATCCTTTATATAGAATTCTCAAAGCAGTATTTGGGAATAAAGTCCCGATGTGGGACATAGTTACTGCTCCTAGTTGGAAGTGGTTACTGTAAGACGAACTATGAGAATGTGTTAGAAAAGGATTCAGATGTGTATAATCCTTTTGTAGAGGCGGCGATGATTGCAATGAATCATATTGCAAATAGGAGACACCGTAATTAACCAAATCATATTGCAAATAGGATTACTTACATGTGGGACATGTAAATAGCTCCTGAAATTACGTGTCTCCTTTTCGAATTGGATTGTTTTGCCTAATCATTACATTAAAGGGATCTTCTAATTTGGCAAATGAGTTGCAATCCCTAGCAGTGATAGATTCAAGTACCAAAGTTTATTAGCTACGTGTCTTAGCCTTATTTAATTATTTAAGGAGAATTGCTATTAAAAGTCTTGAAGACAAATCCAAGTAGTTGAAGGGAATTATGCACTACAAATAGAGTGCATGGATACTTTTCAGAAGTTCTAATTTGACCCGAGGAAAAAAAGATATATTAACTTGAGTCTGATTTGATACTTCACTTGTACTTCAAGCCTAGTGTTAAGGTTTGTCAAGTTTATTTATACCTCAAACAAGTCTTGAAGTAGGGGCATTTGTAAGCATTAAAATTTTATCGAATTTAAATCGATATAATAATATGAACTATATTTTAATATGCTAGTCCAAATAAATATTATTGGGCTAATATAATTGAATTAGTTATATAAGTCCAATATATATGGATTAAATAAATAAGTCTTAATTCATTGGGCTAACTCATTTAATTGGGCTAAAGTGATGAGCCACACTAAGGTAATATTTATCCCTTCAAGGCTTATAGTGCATGTCTTTGTAGTACTCGTATCTGGCTGTACTATTTTAGAGTGCACCATCTAGGTGTCTCATAAAGAGATTTATTAGCACATTTACAATATCCTTCAGAAATGTCAACTGACGCAATGAATTCATCCATCATATTTTCTTATACTACTTTTGTTAACCTCCATAGGGCATATATGGAATGCGTGCGACCTTGTATATACCTCTGTTACTATTGAATATAACTCATAGAGCTTATGTTCCTTTGCCTCAGTTATAAATGTTGTTAACGTTCATTAACTGGGTACCTCGTACCCTTTTTCACCTTGCTCCTTTTACTTGCTGAAACTTGTAAATGGGCCACGTGTTCCTAGAGGCCCAGTGTGGTGCCACGTGTCAAATGACGTGGCGCGCCAAGTCAAGCGGAAGAGTCAATAGGACCATGCCACGTGTCAAAATGACAAGGCATGTCCAGTCATACTAAAAGGCCAATGAAATCGCGCCATGTGTGCAAGTGACATGTTCTGGCCAATCAAATGCAGCCATGTCACACTTCAATTTGATTGGTCGGAAAGAGTTTGTTCTTGTCACAACTCTTCCCTTCCACAACTATAAATAGGGGTCTTCATAACTCAGAAAAGATAAGAAAAGTTATAACAAGAAGCAAGAAAGAGCTCGTGGATCAAACGCTGCAAATTCCTCCACAAGTTTCAGGTTTCAAGTTCAAGTTCAAGAAATTAAGTGCAAGTTCAAGAACGAAGAACAAATTAAGGTCAAGTTCAAGCTCAAGAACAAGATCATCGTTCGAGGCAACAAATACATATTCAAGATCAAGCTCAAAGGCCCTTGAATTTATTTACTATTGAAAAGTAGAATCAGGGGATTCATAGAGATTGTAATACTCAAATATTCGAAATAAAATACTACGATTGTTGCGATATTTTTCGGTTTTGATTTTATTTTCTCGACACAATTTATTGTCTACACAGGTATCATTGTAAAATTGTTCAATGCCAATACAGGTAAGTATCTGGATACTCATGTCTGACAATACAAGTCGAAAGATCCTATTAGAAAACATGAAAATACCATTAAAAAGAATCCTGTTAACTTGTCCATGAAAAATACTACTATCCCAGTCCAAAACAACTTCTCACTCTTAGAGAATGAGCAAACGGTTTTGTGTGAAATCACTAAAAATGAAAATAAAAATAAAAATAATTCACCCCTTACATATGAACAAATGGATACTCATTCGAATAATATGGACACGTTGGAAACAAACGTGTCACTATTAAATACTACTACAAAAAATGCCATGCACATAAGCACCACCCCTAATAATATAATTAGCTCGTCTACTAATTATGACCTTGCCGTTCCAAATAACCAATTAAAACATGACTCATATACTAATTATCCTATAAACCAAATAATCAAAGATAAGGTACCCTACTTAGGTCTAAAAGAGAAACCCCACAAGCACGTCTTACAAATGTCCATCAAAAACTCTATTGACAAACAAATGACACCTCCCCTAGAACACGAAATGAAAACCAAATCCTCTGAAGATCAAGTTATAAAACAAACGCTTGCCCACTCAAATGACATGCAAATTGAAAATTCGATCATTGCCCTAGCTACTAATACTCCTTCTACCACTGATGATTCCAATGCCACACCTGCCAGTAGCCTCCTTAAAAACCATCAACCATTACAAAATGCCAAGAATCCCCTCTACCCTAAGGAGAAGACACAGACTTATTCAAATTCTGAGACAGCACAAAACTCAAAATATGGAAAATATACCTCTCTTTCCCCCACAAATGAAAAACCCACCAATCATCTATGTCCAGCCACCTCTAGCACAAGACTATCAGCCTCTTTCATGGATATACATGGGACTACTGGGGCATGCAGTCTCGTTCAATCTCCAAATCCATGGTCAAGTGAGTCATCTTCCAAAACACCCATTACCTAGCATAGTTGATAACCGAGGGGATGAGGCTCGTAGTGAACAGTTACTTAAACCAAGTATGGCTAAACAAAATCTTGCACCCACTAGAACCATCCTTGAACCCACATTTGGTACATACAATGAGGAATCAGTGGAACATGCCACCTCTTCAACCCTATATAACCCCAGAATCTACTCCCGGACATGCCCTTCTTCCCACCAAAAAATGCTCTCGCAATTGAACCTCATCTTTATGCCACGGGAGAACACACAACAAGCACAAGAGAAACCAACATCACCAATGGATCAACAACCACCACCACCTCAACCACATATGGTGCAGGAACTAGAACAAGAAGAGCCAACCATAGAGGAAATAAGAGTATCCCTCAACCTAGGCTTAGAACAGATTCTGGAGTTCTCAAACTTAGACGAAGAAAAAGTCTATCTCTTCACGGAGATGCAAGAGAAAAGGCATGGGCTCAATTGCCCACTGGCACTGTACAGGTGCTCAATGGATATCAGGCCACCTCAAAATCCAACGATGGGCAATCAAGCCATGATTCTAGTTCCCTCGCTAAGAAGGAGCCCTGTCTTTCTGGAGGGGGTGGGGGAGAACGGAGACCCAACAAACATGAATCTAAAGCTAACCATGAATCGTCTAACTAACTTTATTATCTAGAATATAATGGGAGAAAACAATGATGACTTTGGGTGTAACTTTAGGAAGATGGTTGACACTCATAGGCCATGCATGGTTATACTACTGAAAATAAGGATGGTAAACTATGCTCAAATGCTAAGTGATTTTAGTTTCTCAGAGATGATAGAAGTACCCGCAGAAGGGCAAGCAGATGGTATGGTGGTAATGTGAAATCATAACATGGTTATTGTTCGTAATTTTGTCCGCAGAAATCAAGAAATACATGCAATAATTTAGATACTTACTATTCGTAAAGTTTGGTTATTTGCTTCTATATATGCTACCACTACCGTATTTAATAGGAATATTATGTGGGAAAACTTAGAGAATACCTATAAAAACTATAAAGGCTCGTGGATGGTAGGAGGTGATTTTAACGATATTATGAGATCGAATGAAAAAATTTTTTTTTTTGGGGGGGGGACCTATAAATAGTAATATAGCTAACTATCTTTGGTCAAAAATTAGTAATTGTAACCTAATATATATTACATATAAAGGCTGCAAATATACGTGGTCAAATCATAGAAAAAGGAGAAAAGGGCTCATCATGGAACGACAAGACAAAACTTTAGGAAATGAGGAATGACTTGAATTATTTTCAAATTGCTCAGTAATTTACCTACCTAAAACATACTCAAAACATAACCCTCTATTAATAAAGTTAATCCCTAGAAATAGACAAGACTATACACAACCTTTCTGTTTGGAAACTTTTTGGTGCAGACACCCCGACTTCCAAAATCTTATTAGTAAAAATTGGAATGGAATGGACTATTGCAGTGCTAGTAAAAACTTCACAAATATCATTAAATTCTGGAAAGATAAGATCTTTGGAGATATTTTAGTAAGAAAAGAAAATTTTAGCAAAACTTCAAGGGATCAAAAACTCTAGAAATTACCCTAACAGTGACTTTCTTCATACACTAGAGGGGGAAATTTTATTTTGTGTCTCATACAACTGACACTAGTTGTATGAGACAACTTTTTTGTCTCACAGTTTTGTGGACCCAGAAGTATAAGATTGGGGTCCACAAATTTGTGAGACAAAAAGGAACCTCATACAACTAGTGTAAGTTGTATGAGACACAAAATAAAACTTCTCCACTAAAGGATAGTCTCAAAAAGATTACAATGACATTCTTAAAATAGAGGAGGACTACTAGAAAATAAGGTCTAGGATAATGTGGCTTAATAAAGGAGATGTCAATACAAGATTCTTCCACATATCGGCATCAAATAGTAGGAGGAGAAACAAACTCACCTATTCTAAGGATGATATTGGAAAGTGGGTTAATGATCAACACTTGATCATGTCACACATTTGCAACTATTTTAATGATACTTTTACTACCTCTCACTCAATTACTAATTGGAATAGCATAAAAACAAACCCCTCCAGTCACTATAAGTATGACCTAACAAATTTAGATAATTCGTTATTGGATGATGAAATTACGAGGGCACTAGTCTCCTTTAAACCTTTTAAATCCCCAGGCCAGATGACCTTCACCCCTTTTTTTCCAAAAGTATTAGAATATTACAGGGCAGGAACCTTTGTCATAAAACTTTTAACAATCAAGAAATCCCAGAAGACATCAACAAAACCTACCTTTGCCTAGTTTCAAAAATTTCAAATGCTAACAATATAAAAAACTTTAGGCCCGTTAGCCTTTGTAATACTATCTACAAGACGGTTACAAAAATCGTTGCAAATTGTCTCAAGCCTTTCCTAGAACAAATTATTAGTCAATTCCAAACTAGCTTCATGAAACATAGAAGAGCCTTCGATAATGCAATCATTATCCAGGAGTTAGTATCCAATTTAAAAAAGTTAAAAGGAAACAAGGTCATATGATCTTAAAAATTGATCTCGAAAAGGCTTTTGATTGTTTGGAATAGTCATTCATCTATCGCATGCTCAAATACTTTAATTTCCCCCCTAAATTCTCCAAACTCTTACTAAATTGTATCTCCACTAGCTCTATAGCGATCCTAGTGAATGGTACTATTTCAAATTTCTTTGAACCAAGTCAAGAAATTAGGCAAGGTGATCCTATATTGCCATATATCTTTATTCTTTGTATGGAGATGTTATCTAGAGATATTAATCACCAAGTAGATATACACAATTGGGACCCTATTGCTACAGGAAGGAAAAGCCCCTATTTTTCACACTTATTTTTTGCGGATGACCTAACATAAATAGCCAAAGCAAACAACAAATTATGCCAAACCATTAAAAGGGGTCTAGACTACTTTTGTAGTCTATCAGGATAATGTATAAACACTACTAAATCAAAAATTCTTTTCTCTAACAACTGCTCGCCAAACATGATTAAGGATATTACCAACAGCTTATGAGTTAAGAGAAGTGAGTCATTTGGAACTTATTTGGGATTCCCAATCCTAAACAAAAATCCAAGATCCACTGACTACCACTTTATTATAGATAAAATGAGGGCAAGACTGACTTTCTGGAAGACTAGGTTTATTAATATTGCGGGAAGAACCACAATAGCCCAATCTTGCCTTAATTAAATCCTTAACCACTATATGCAATATACTCTTCTTCCAAAAAAACCTTGAAAAATATTGATAAAGTCCAAGAGGATTTTATATGGGGTACTATTACAAAAAAGAAAAAACTTCACCTAATCAAATGGTCTATCATTTACCAACAAAAGTCCAATGAGGGCCTAGGCATTCGTAATGCTAGTGCAAAAAATATTTGCCTTTTAACTGGCCTAACCTGAAGACTACTCACTAACACAACTACTCCATGGGCAAAACTTATTATTACCTCCTATGGTACTAGTACAACCAAGAACCCTCACTTTTTTATTTGGAAGAGTATTCTAAAAGGGTGGGATATTTGCTCCAAAGGCATTACTTGGTCACCTCACCATCAATACAACATGAACATTTGGTAAACTAATTGGATCCCCAATACAAAAAACCTTAGAAGCTCTATTGAGGGCCCTCTATCACCTACCGATCACTCTTTAAAAATTAGGGATATCTATAGCAACCACAATTGAGATTTCACAAAATTCTCTATAATATTCCCTAGTGATATCAAAGAAAATATCTCAAAGGTCATAATACGTACTAAGGGACAGATTTGTGACACTCCTATATGGTCCCTCACCACAAAAGGTACTTTTACTACAAAATCTTGCTATGATTTAATTGAACCACCTAAAGCACATCAATTAGAGTTCGAATGACTTTGGATCCAAACAAAATCAAGTTCTTCTTATGGGAATGCCTACACAATAGACTGCCATGTAGAGCGTACTTAGCACATATAGGTATGAACATAGATCTCATATGCCCTATTTGCAAAAGGGATGAAGAGTCCATCACTCATATTTTCTTCAAATGTAAAACCACTAGTTTTTTTTTGGGATAGTTTGGGATGATCAAATTTCTATAAACCAACGGACAATCACTAACTTATGTAAGTAAAAGATTTTGATCACAACATTAAAGATAATAATATTAACTGGAGATCTTTTTACCCCTTTGCACTTTGGAATGTTTGGTTGAATAGAAATAATAATAACCAAAACAACACTAACAACCCTATTAACATCAACTACATCAAGCAAAGATCAATAGAATACAATCTTCTAATTGGAAGTTGTCACAACCCTACGAAAAAAACAACTATCAATATAAAATTGCACAAACCTCCGAGGGATGGTATAAATTAAATGTAGATGCAAACTACAAAAATAACAATCAAAAGAGTGGCTTGGGAGGTGTATTCAGAAAACAAGCAGGAACTGGGTGGTAGGTTTTACAAAATCTACTCATACAAACAGTTCACTAGAAGCTGAACTCCACGCTCTTCTTGAGGGTCTTCAAACAACACAAGAATGGAAACTGTTTTCTCTGAAAATTGAAACAGACTCCACTGAGGTAATCCTCTATATATATCAAGGCAATAGACTATATGATGATATTGTCAATGTATGCAGGTTGTTAATGCACTAGGAGAAGGAAGTGGCTCTCCGATACGTCTTCCGGTAAGGGAATAAAGTGGCACACCACCTAACAAAGGAGACTGATGCACAAACAAGGATGGAGAAATATTATGCACAACCTCCATTTTCTGTTGAATCTTTTATAATGAAGCCAAAAAGAACAATATGTTTTTGTCAAGTATTTAGCAAATGATGCTTGTAATGTACTAACAGGCCTAGATAACCAATGTCTTGAGCGACATGGGTTATGTGTGTCATGTTTCTACGTAGTATTAATATAAATATTTCTGTTTGCTCAACAAAAAAAAAGTAACCATTTAGCTAGCAATAATGCGATTATAAAAAAAAAGTTGGTGATTGAATTATATGTATCATAGAGAATGAATAGCAAGAGTGAATATTGTTATGAAAAGATGTTTGAATTAAGAAAACAATATCCATACCAATATTTTCTTCATATTTAACCCCTTTTCCCCCTAAAAGACCCCCAAAAAAGCCCAAGAAAAAGAGGAAAGAGTCACGTGATTGGCACATGGGTAAACACCATCCCATATTTTCCAAATTCTAACCAGATTCTTACCGAGGCAATCTTCTTTCAAGATTCCAAGTACGGTTCTAATAAATAGTGAACGTTACATTACATAAAACTCAGAAATGAGTTTTTCCCTCTGAAACTTGCCCCGATCTGCTTTGGATGGTCCGATCACATGGCGTCTTCTCAACAAACACACATTCCTTTGCCTCCTGACCCTGGTTTGCTGTTTTCCCCCCTTTTAATCTTTCATTTCCTGATTTTACAGATCAAAACTCTTCTTTTTCCCCCTTTTCTGTTGCGGATTTTCTTGGGTTTTTATTATGCGGTGCGTTACAATTCTCCATTTTAATGAAATGGGGTTATAAAGTTCATGCTTTCTTGGTGGTGGTGGTGGTGGTTGGGGGGTGGGGGTGGGGTACCTTGTATGTGCAAATTTGCTTGTGGCATTAATCTTGAAGGTTTTGCATCAATCAGACGTACACTGAAGTTCTAATTTTTTCATGTTTATGACTTTCTTGTTGGTTGCATTGATATCCTGTTAATAGGCATTTAGGTCAATTAGTACAGATTCTATCATTCTAAGTTGCATAAAAGAAAGGTTGCAATTGATGTTCCTATGAGACTCAGCACTTAGTTTAACCATTGGACTTCCTATTTTTATGCGTTCTTGTTTGTATAGACATACTAACCCGCGAATGTTGCTCTTTGCTTCATAACTAACTATGGCATTTTGTAATTTGACCTAAAATTTTATCATAACGAAAAGGAAAGATAAAGGAGGATGTGAATGTAAACTCAAGGTTCTATGATGTTGGTTTTCGTAGGTGACAAAATTGAAGGGGATGAGGCAAATTTTTCTTCAGTTCCAATTCATGTTGTCACTAATCCATCTCAACTACCTGTTGAATTCTTGGAGCCTTCTCCTGAGTCGCAACTGGTTATTGGTTTTGATTGTGAGGGTGTTGATCTTTGTCGCCATGGGACTCTTTGTATTATGCAGGTAAATCCAAAACCTGAATGTGCATCATGTCATGCGGCCTTAAAATTGCTAATTAGATTTCTCGTTTTATGAAAT
Organism: Nicotiana sylvestris; assembly: GCF_000393655.2. NCBI lineage: Eukaryota > Viridiplantae > Streptophyta > Magnoliopsida > Solanales > Solanaceae > Nicotiana > Nicotiana sylvestris. The sequence continues at coordinate 167,253,956 of NC_091064.1, read as the reverse complement.
TACATGTCCTGCAATAGTGCAATATTTTGTGGTTATTGAAGAAGTAATCATCCATACAGCTCTAGATTAATGGAAAGCCTAATGCAATTTGATGTTCATACATTTTATGGACGCAGGTAAGCCTTTGAAGTTATGAGCTTGTAAGTGTACTGTGCAGTGTGCACCTTTGGTTGGTAATCAGTAAATGTAGAGTTCAGACTTGATGTATTTTGCTCAAATTTTTGTTTACTCAGTGTGGTAATCCTAGTTTGGAAGGGAATGATTATTAGCAACAAGATGAACTATGGCATAACTAAGATGGTTCTGCTGGAAAATATTTACTTTTTCCATGCCCAAATCATGTACTCCTCAGATCACATCAGGGTTTTAGGCTAAACGCTATAGTTTCTTGTCTTTTTAAGAGGTACATGTTTTTTTAATATTCTCCAAATGCATTTTTTGTACTAAACATCAGCGGTAGGCTCAGATGTCCCAATTGGCTAATGGAGTATATTGAAATGGTTTTAGTGGTAGAAGAAAATTGGTATGTGGCATTGGAGAACCTCTTACATTCTCTGATGGTGGTCTAAGATGTCATGATACACACGGGCAATGCAATTAACGTTTTCACTGTGAGCAACAACAACAACAATAATAAATCCAGTATAATACCTTACCCCTACTTTGAAGGTTAAGAGGCGGTTTCTAATAGCTCCCAGATCAAGGAAAGATGACAAGAAAGCAGTAGCAACAAGCAGCAACAACAACAAAGATAATACAAAAACAAAGCTAAAGGAAAAACATGTAGTAATAGAGATCTAACAATAATAGAATACAAGACTAATACTAATAGTCTTGTGAGCAGCGTATAGAAAGTCTGTCTTGGCTGTTTGGAAGATTTTATGTTTATTAGAGAAGGAAGGAGCAGACGAATGAATTGGAAGACAAATATGAGAATAGACATCCCTGGCATGTTCAACATTGAGATATCCCAGCTAGTTTCATTGGATCTTCTTTGTTTCTTTCTCAATCCTTTTACCAGCACTGAAGGAAGAGCCAATGATGAACTTAAGAGTAAGCAGTTGAAAAATGTGACAGGAGAGATCATGGAGGAACTTTTTAGTGAAGGAACAAGAGAGGGAGAGCACTAACTTTTAGAAGTCAATCCTCAACTTTGAGGAATGGGGTGATGTGGTGAGTGTTGGGTTAGAGAACTTACATGCCTTAAAAAGTGTATTTGATATGATAAAGCCTTTACATAGCCAGGTGTGCATTAGCCGGAATCCCTTTAGGCTTTCCATTTCAGAAAATCTTGCTATGTTGAAAATTGTGAAAAAAGCAGGTTCAAGGAGGAAATTTTTTGTGAACGAAGAAAAGAGGGAATATGAATATTTTCAGAAGTGAATCCTCAACTTACAGGAGTGTGGAGTGCTGGGGTTAGAGTACCTACATGCCTTAAAAAGTGTATTTGATGCAATTAAGCATTTATATAGCCAGTTTTGCATCGGCCTGACTTTCTTCCTAGGCTTTGTTATTCTTAATTTCAAAACTTGCTATGTGGTGGCAGCATGTATTTTTTGAAAAAGGAATGATATGATCATATCCTTTTTACTGTTTCCTTGCTTTTTTTGTACTCCGTGCACTCCCATTGTTTACTTTCATGTTTATATATACGTTCCAACCGTTCCAAATGCAGCTAACTTCCGCTGCTTTTTGGTGTGTATCAATTGACTTTGACCCCTCTAAATTTGTCTCCAAGAATTCAAATTTATGTATGGTAATACCACTTTTTATTGGCCAGGTGTGCAATACTGTGTATTTTTTAGTGCTGATGTGATATCTTCTCAACATAGTACCTGACTTTCATGCAAAGTCAAAGCTATTGTTTTTAGACATACCTCTAACTGGCTGCAACATGTTAAAATATAAAAAATTTCTTTCCAAATCTTCATACTAGTCAAATTGGGTCATTTAGATTGGGGTTAGAGTGTACTTTGGGAATTATCAAGTGTAACTTTAAATATGCCTTGTGCTAAATCTAATTCCCTGTGCTTGTATCCTTGGCATCAAAACACTGAATCTCAGATAGTTGGCCTCTAAACCCTGATGTTAAATTTCTCTTTTCTTATCGAGTGGATTGAAAGCTTAAGTCCATCCACAAAGGGCTTTTAAGGCTGTGGTATATTCAGATTTGCTATTACATTTGTCAGCTTGTTTCTTCTACCTTATTTGAGATCAAACAAGCGTTGCTGCTTGCAGCATAACTTGGTGTCATAATGCTTTCAGTTGATAACACTTATGCCACCAAAAAAAAAAGAAGCTTCCTGTTGATAAAATTTGTTTTTGCAGCTTGCCTTTCCTGATGCGATATATTTGGTTGACGCTATTCAAGGTGGAGAGACTGTTATTGAAGCCTGTAAGCCTGCACTTGAGTCTAGTTACATCACAAAAGTTATTCATGATTGCAAACGAGATAGTGAGGTCTCTTATTGATTTCTTCTCTTTTTCAAATTGTTGTATATATGAAGTGTCGTTGCATGTCTAATTTACTTGTCCATTCTTCTTTCAGGCATTATATTTTCAGTTTGGCATAAAGTTGCACAATGTTGTGGATACACAGGCAAGCATTCTCACTTGAAGTTGTCTCAGTGTACTTAATTTTACACCAAGCACCATCCAGTTTGACTAGTCTGAAAACCAGAATACTGAGACCTGAGTTTGATGGACTATTAGATGCCATTAGTTTAAGATGCGGTATTAATAGTTGAAATGTGTGAAACTGGAAACAGTTTTTCGAAAGAATGTCATATTAGAACTGGAGTTAATACAGTTATTATAAATAATAAGTAGTTAAGATGTGTATAGATTGCCCTGTTTGTTGAAAGACAAAACTAGAGTTAATAATTGTGCTGGTTGTTAATGTAGTTTGAATATCGGACATAGACAAGAAAGTGGTCAAGCAATTGGGCGGACTAATCAACAGTAGGTCACATAATTTGGGATGGACGAATCTGTAAATTTGACAAACCAACTAATGATACCGGGTTTTGTGAGGGCCTTTTTAATTTGTATTACTGTCTTACTGCCAAGTATTGTGAAGGGTAAAAGTAAAACTCTTGGGTTTTTAGTCCATTCAATTATATTTAGTTTGTTCCTATTCTCCACATGGGTCCTTCATTTAGTTTTCTTTCCTCAACCTCTTCTGACTGCGAATGATCATGCTTTAGATTGTTCAAGGTAGTTTCTTCTGATGTGATGTTAATAATTGTGATTGCACATTCCATTGATTGAATGGACTGATTCGGAAAACATTACTGTCAATTAGATGAGTCACATCTTCCATCATTTATTCTCTATCTTTGTGTTTTTATTTTCCCAGAATATGTTTGTTTGCTTCTTTTTATAAGCTGACATTGATTAATATGTTACACTGACTTTAACTAGGGTTTATTTGCCTGGAAGTGATAATAGAGAGTAGTATGGTTATGACCAGTTTGATGCACTTGGATTATAATGTTTATACTCTCTCCTCAAGCAGATTGCATATTCTTTGATCAGTGAACAAGAAGGACGTGCACGGGTCCCAGATGACTACATATCGTTTGTTGGTCTACTTGCTGATCCTCGTTATTGTGGTATTGATCTATCTTCTGTTTTAAAATTTTTACTTGCTTATGTGTGCCTTGGGTTCTGTGGATCCTGCTACTTAGATATGAGCTTGTAAGCAAGGATGAAGGAAACCTATCATCTAATGGAAGCTATCATGTATTTTGAATGTATTTTTCTGTAAGATTAGATAACAAGTGCCAAGGGGTAATAATAACATTATTAGCAAAACTAAAATTCTCGCGATTACCTTTTTCTTCTAAAAAATACAATTAGCTTGAAACTAATGAGTTCCATCAACTGGAGCTTGTACTCAAGTTGTTTGGCATCCCTTACTACTTTGTTGTGTGGCGTTATTGCTTATTACTTAATCTTTTTTGGTGGATTCAGTGATCTTTTGGATTCTTCCATTTCATCTTTTTGCAGTTTTGAACATTTTACTTTCTCTGCTCCTCGTCAAATTGCTGTCACCTACGAGCTTTATGATCTTTACATTTTGGCCCTGATCTCTAGCATTTCAGCTCTGTGTTTGTTGAACCGTCACGAATTTCGTCCACTTTCATTTGCTGATCTGCTTACAAAAGTAGGCATATGTATTTTATTCGCAGTCATTCTGCATTCTTATCTAGAAAATGGGATCTTTTCCTTGCAGTTAGACGGGTAATAACGGTCGAACTATCAAAGAGGTCCGCTACCAAAGAATTTGGAGTTATAACAATGTAGACTAAGACGTTTTTCCTTTTTCTTTAACCAACTCATACTAAATTCTTTCCCTCCGACTTCTTATTTTGATTTACTTTCATAGTTTTGGACCTCACAAGCACAAAGAAGATAGTAAAACACCCTACTAAAGTTTTTCACAAAACTAGTGAAAACGTTCTTCAAACTCATGTTAGAAGAATTTAAGATGAAAAGAAACCTCACCCACACGTTCTTCATTCCCGCAAGATTGCAAGAAGCGTTGAATAAAAGAAGAATAATGAACTAAAAAGTAAATCACGTTTTTGAAGCAAGAGCTTAGAAAAACTAATCACCAACCTTTATTTTCAGCATATTGAGCCCTTTAAATAGGCCTTACAATGAGTAAAATTGATAAGGTTAAGGAAAACTAATCCTAATTAAACTAGAATAAGAATAAAGCTAAGAAAATCTATCCTAACTAAAATAGGAAAAAGAATTCTAGTAAGAATGAGATACCAACTAACAATCCTAGTTTGACTAGAACTACTAATATAATCCTAATAAACAAGAATTAAATTGCTAGGAAGCAAGTAATACGAAATCTTTATCTTTAAGGAAAAGAAATCCTAATCTTGAATGGATTCTTGGACTTCTTGAATTTCTTAAATTCTTGGCCTACTTGATCTTGCATCATATTTCTTCATCGGTGGAGCGAATACATCTTTCAGGAAGGGGAGGAGAAAGGTTGGAGGTTTGGAGACAGACCCTCGAGTCTAAGGGTTTCAAGATGAGTGGGACTAAGACAAAGTACCTGGAGTGCAAGTTCAGCGATGAGTCAAGGGAAGTAGGTATGGACGTGAGGCTTGGATCACGGGTCATTCCCAAGAGAGGTAGTTTCAAGTACCTTGGGTCGGTTATACTGGGGGACGGAGAGATCGACGAGGACGTCACTCATCGTATAGGGGTGGGGTGAATGAAATGGAGGCTAGCATCTGGAGTCTTGTGTGACAAGAAAGTGCCACTGATACTCTAAGGTAAGTTTTATAGAGCGGTGGTTAGACCGGCCATGTTGTATGGGGCGGAGTGTTGGTCGGTTAAGAACTCTCATATCTAGAAGATGAAGGTAGTAGAGATGAGGATGTTGAGGTGGATGTGCGGGCATACTAGGATGAATAAAATTATGAATGAAGATATTCAGGAGAAGATGGGCGTGGCCCCTGTGGATGACAAGATGCGGGAAGCGAGACTCAGATGGTTCGGGCACGTGCGAATAAAAAGTCTTGGTGCTCCGGTGAGGAGGTGTGAGTGGTTGGCTTTGGTGGGTGCGAGAAAAGGTAGAGGGCGGTCTAAGAAGTATTGGGGAGAGGTGATCAGGCAGTACATGACACGATTGCAGATTTCCGAGGACATGGCCTTGATAGGAAGGTCTGGAGGTCGAGCATTAGGATTGTAGGCTAGGGGTAGTTGAGCTTTTTCTACTTCATACCGGGGGTGAGGCTGGTTTGATAGGGTTGATCTTAGACGGCTTGTGGTTAATGTTGAGTCCACGCTATTTTTTCTGTTTTTCATAGCTCCTGGCTATGTTGCGCGGACTCTCCAAAACAGCTGCTGCACCCGTGTCGGATCCTCCAAAAATACATTATTTTTGGAGGATCCGAAACGCACCCATCGATATTTTCGGAGAGTCCGAGCAACATAGGCTCCGGCCTTAATTACTAGTTATTGTTATTGCGTGTCATCTATTTTATGGTTTTTATGATGCTGTTACTATCTCTATGGTTTCTGTTGATGATACTGATGAATTGTCTCTTCTTGTTTTATTTCTGTCTTCCTGAGCCAAGGGTCTATCGGAAACATCCTCTCTGCCCCATCGAGGTAGGGGTAAGATCTGCGTATACACTACCCTCCCCAAACCCCACTTTGTGGGATTTTACTGGGTCGTTGTTGTTATTGAAGGGAGGAAAAAACTTGATGGAGGTCATATTTTAAGCTGAGTTTGTCTAAGGACTAAAGGGTTGGGCTGCAGTGGTGAATGTGTATTCTATATTCTTTCGGCTTAGGGAAGCAGGGCTGATGGAAGGCATAATGAGTTTTAGTTTTTTAATCTGTAATAAGATCATAACTAATTGATTCACGTATGACATAGTTTGTCAAACTACCTTAATTATTTTGGCACTGTCATAATGCATGTTTTTTTTACAAATTCTTACTTTTTTGTGTATAATAGGCTGCAGTTTTACTCAAACAGGAAGAGCCGTAGAAAAGGGAACTCATTTCTTTTTATCCAATTATCGAACCGTCGAAATGTAATTCCTCATCTTGATTGATCAGAAGAGTCTTTGTACTGATCAAAATAAGAATAAGTGTCTCAAATAACTTCCAGGAGTTTAGATGCTTTTGGCTTTTTGGTGTAATCTTTAGGATGTCAAAGATGAAAATAGCTTGGTAGATCTCATCGGCTCACTACAGGGATAGGAACTGTACAGCAAGGAACTCTTTCTTTTTGTATAGAAGGGTTCTAACCATGTTGATGTACTAGCACCATGTTAGTGCTAGATTTTTTTTTTCTATATCAATTATCCATTACTTACCTGTTCAGAAAGAAAAAAAATAACTGCCAGGAATCATTTTTTCTTATGGTAAGGAATACTGCCGTTTATCATGAACAACTTTCTAAAAAAGCATAGATGAGTTAACGTAAAGTTCAAGAGCTTTGTGAAAATGTATCAAGGAAATTGATTATTTTGGCCCTCGTTAACTATAAAAATGCTGTTTCTAATTTATTTTCTGTCTCAGATGGCTGGAATACTCTTCCTTTTTTTGTTCTTCATACACACCCTAAGCAACTGCAAGGGTAGGAACAGTTTAAGTTTGGACACGGTATTTAGTGGAGGAAGTATCTATTTGACTAGAAGGAGCTTAGATTGTAAGGTCCTTGGATAGATCAGCCTTGCAATGGTTTTGATGAGGGGTCTCTGTGCAGATTGAAAAGGAGTATTACTTCTGTCTTGTAAAGAGGATAAATTCAACATCTTCTTTAGGATAACTGAAACTTCAGAAAAGCAGATTCTTATTGTTTTCTCCTTTTCTTCTTCACAAAATTAGACACATCAAACTTTTTTTCATGAGATAAAGTTAGTTGTCGTTGCCAAAGAATAACAGTGTATGGGTAAAGTCTTTTTGCGCCCTACTAAACCAATTGTCTCTTGTGCTTGTGTCTTGAACTTCTCTTCTAGGGTGTAAGTTTTGAGCAGATGCAGATTTGAAATTTTTGGGAACTAAACATCTTCTTGCTTGTTTGGGCAGGAATATCTTATGATGAGAAAGAAGAAGTCAGAGTTCTTCTAAGACAGGTGAGTTAAAATTTTGCTTGCACACAGCAATGAAAAACTGTTTTCCTGCTTTGAACATGTCCATTGCTTCCATTTTGTTGTTTCTCTTCCTGGATTAAATTGTTTCCTTATGTGTAGCTACATGTATATTAGAGACTATGTTACATGGATTTGTTTACAGGTATGTATGTAGTATGGGGTGTGCATAATTATCTGGTATGGGTACATGCAGTTTTTTGCTAATTTTTAGTGTATTTTGAAGAATTTGCATGAAGTTCCCATTAAGAAATCACACCCTTTCTACAGCGGGTATGTCGAAGAAATATGATGGATCCATTTAACATAGTTAGAGAACTTAATATGTGTACTTTCTGCCTTTTAAGGGGAATACAAGGTGCGGATTTTGTCAAAATTTTGCACCTCAATTTGGAGAGCCAACTACTAAATTTGAAGGGAAGGAAATAAACAGCACATGTTTGTCTCTATTTATCTTCTTGCCTAAGAAAATAACGGTAGATGTGTCCTTTCACACGCTGAGTAGTAATATTTTGCTATTTGTGCCAAGGTCCTAGCCACGAGAGAAGCAAGAGGTTCCATGTTTTCTTCTGTTTTCTAATCTCTCTTTCCTGGCCGAAGTTTCTATGGCTAAAAGATGGAAGAATCTTTCTCATGTTGTGTGAATTCCCTTTATTACTCTAGGAAAGCCATCTTTTGCCTTAACTATGTATTTCTCATTTCATCCAGTTGCATTTGTAAGGGTTAAATAGTAGCACGTGCGAGAAATTCTGATGAGCCAGATAAATTACTAGAAGGTCAACAGCGAGATCGTTCAGCTGATGAATTCTTTATCTAAGCCTGTTTTGCATCTAAAACTAGCAGATAGACTAACAGAAGTAGAATTATTGTACTATTTTCATGTCTCTTTTTGTGCTTGAAAATATGGATATATGTGCAGTTTTTCAGTCACTAAATCTACTTAAAGTTTCTCTGGTTAATTGTGTCTTTCACATTTCCAGGACCCTAAATATTGGACATATAGACCATTGTCTGAACAGATGATCCGTGCTGCGGCAGATGATGTTCGATTTCTTCTTTTTATATATCATAAGATGGTGCAAAAGTTGAATGACAAATCCTTATGGCGCCTAGCTGTGCGTGGTGCCCTCTATTGTCGCTGTTTCTGCATCAATGACAATGATTTTGCAGACTGGCCACCTCTACCTCCAATTCCAGGTTATTTCTTCCCCGTCTCTCTCAGTATTGACTGGTCTTTTGACTCTTAAATCTGAATGTGTACATATATATTTGAATGGTTTTTTTTTTTTTGGCAATACAAGAATTTCCTTGGCTATGTGACCTATGTTCTTTCATTTTATTCTGTAGTACCTTTTCATTATTCTAAGGTCAAATAAAAAAGGTGGAAAGGATTTCTGTTAGTTACATGGTTCAACCCTAAGCTTGATGTACATATAAATAGCATTTGTGGTCTATCTCTTAGAAATGATTGTAATCTTTTAAGCATATGCTTATACTAGAGAACCGCTAGTTTAGAGAAACCCTAGTTTGCCTGAAAAGATAAATTATTTAGTATTGAACTGAAGTGGATCTGAATAGAGTGGAATGTATATGAAGGATTTTTATGGACGACCTCAACTAATTTGGAACCGAAGCCGAGTTGATTGATTGAAGCATATAAGCAGTTATAAGCATGCTGATAAAAGTTTGATGGGTTCCACAAGGACAGAAATTTTGTAAGTAGTACCTTTTAAAGAAGCATGACTTCTAAAATTATCTAGACCTGAGATAAGGAGGTTAAACTGGTGAAACCTTCTATTGATGGTTGTCAAGAAAATTTCACTTGATAAAGCAATGAACTATGTAGTTATTCAGTTCTTGAACCATGCAGATGTTTGTTTTATATGATCGACATAGACATACATCCAAATATGTTACTGCTGGGGTGTAGAACTCAGACTGAAGATAGCACATCCCAGATGAAATTCTTATGTTTGTACCTTTAAGAGCAGAAGAACTAATATTAGGTGGGTTTTGATTTGCAGAAAACATTGCTGCTAATGGAAGTATGCCTGAGGAAGAAGTCTTGTCTGTTATTGATGTTCCCTCGGGGAAAATGGGACGTGTTATTGGCAGAAGAGGAGCTTCTATATTGTCGATAAAGGAGTCATGCAAGTATGTTTCTTTGCTTCATCGGTTAATGTGTGCCTATGTGAGGATAAAAACTCACTTTCAATTTCCCGAACATTATTTAAATGTTCAACTTTTGGGCTTAAACAACACGGATAATATGATGATCCCATCTGCTCCAATGTGCTACTTTCCTCTTTTATTTTATATCCCATTGTTTAAGTTTAGAACAAATGCATCTTGCATAGAGAGAATGGGAAAGAGAGGGTAAGAGAGAATGAGCATGTCAAACAACATATTTGCCGACTGTTACCTGAGCTTAGTTTAATTAAAATGATGAACTGAGTTTGATTGTAGCTCTGTGTATTTATTGATTATGTCTAATATCTTATCACGTGTGCTGGACCGTAGCCCCTTTAACCTAGTTGATGAGCTTGGTATGATAATATTTTAAGTCAATAATACCTGAGGTCAGAACATTTATAATTGTGCTTTGACAGCTTTAGTCATTCTCTATCAACAACAACAACGACCCAGTGTAATCCCACAAGTGGGGTCTGGGGAGGGTAGTGTGTACACAGACCTTACGCCTACCCCGAGGGGTCGAGTTAGCCATTCTCTATCCTTGTGGGAAAAAGATTGTTTTGAAAGAAGAGGAAACAAGAGAAATATAGTATTTCAAAGGGAAAGTTGGTCTCCAGAAACTAATTTTTGAAAGGTTCATATTTCGGTTTTGCTATCTCTGACTCTCAATCTCCAAGAATATTTTGGTTTTGCAATCTGACTCTCATGTACAGCAGTCAGTAGAGTTTGGAAATGTATAGGTTTATCTATTTTCATGATGGTGGTTTCCCAGCCACCTTGTGCGCACCCACAGGTTACCTGCTGCCTCCCACTAGCACAGGTACCGGGTAACTCTGCCCACCACGGCTTAGCAGCTAGTATTTTTTGTCTCTGCCAGGATTTATGTATTGGTTTACTAGTAATGAAGTAATCGTGTTTTTTTTACTTTGACAATCTTGTCATTTGCAGTGCTGAAATATTCATAGGAGGTGCTAAAGGTCCTGCTGATAAGGTTAGTGCTATATTGTCAAAGATTGAATGCCATTATACCTCTTGAAATCTTCCTTGCACCAAAAGTGTTTACATCCATAAATATGTTGTTTCTTCTTTTTAAGTTCTAAGAGTTCCAAGAAAATAATTAATTATTACAATGCTGATCTGCTGCTAAAGTTTTCCGGGGTTAACATAAAAGACCATGCAGCTTTGACCTACATGTGGTAATTGGCTCAACCACCATGGGTGAAGCTGTTTGCCAAGTTTACCGTGTACCTTTTGATGCAAAATTGCAAACAGTTTCGAGTTTTTCCACTTTAAAGCTGTAAAAAATGTTGAATTACTTTAGAGCTGTTCAATTTATATGTTGTTTTATGGATACTTTTGGCATAAGCGAAGGTCTTCAAGTTCCAAGTGCAGTTGTAGTCTACTTGTTTACTTGTCTCACCTAGGATTGCTTTGGTGCAGGTTTTCATCATTGGACCAGTGAAGCAGGCTAGAAAAGCCGAAGCCATTCTTAGGGGGAAACTAGATTTCTAATCAGGAAGTTCATGCAGGACTTATATTGTATCTTTAGACTCTGAAAAGATGGAAAAGAACATAAAACTTGCCCTTGTACTGTTGTACCATAAATAAGCAGTTTGGCGGCCACAATGCAAAATTTGATTTGCTCACTTGTTACAATGTTTCGATTGCTGGTGAGGTTTAGAATATGAATCTTCAGCAATTGCTGCTATCGTTTCCCTTCGTTAGCAAGTCCACACACTTTGAATCTTGAAGAAAATATCATTAATCACAAACGTTTTCAATCACTTTGATGTCGAAAACAATTCTTGATTTATAGGTTTCATCTCCAGTTCTGAAACATAGTTCTCTCAAAAACTGTGAAAGATATAATGAAGGCAGTCAAACAAGATGCCGCTCCATATAGAAACATTAATACACGAAGCAATGAATATCTGAATACATAGCCACGACTATCAAACTGACTTACAGGTTCAGCTAGTATGCAAAACCACATACCAAAATAGCAATCAGCTACCTAAGATATTGAGTTCTTTTTATTGATGTATATGACAAAGACCTTAAATATGTTTTTGAAAATAGGATACAAGGAAGCTCCTCAGAGTAGAAAACACCAAAGCAAGAGACGATTGGCGTAAAAGTTGTATCGTACTTCAAATAGTGGACCACCCAATATCTGGCCACTTCCCTAATGTACACAATCACACTGTTGGTCTCCATTCGTCAAGCTCACAAATGAATATCTTGAGTGAAAATAGGCGAATTAATATCTGTTGCAAGGCGGAATAAGACAATTATTCACTTCTGAAAGCCGCCAAACTGATAGTTTTGTGTGTTAAGACTTGAAAATATGTCATCTCCAGCTGTTGCTGCTGATGGGAAACCAGATCTGCCATGTCCGATTCCTTGACCCATTGCTCTGCTAGTGTAGAAAGTAGTAGGCCCTTTTTCTCTCTCATCTGATCCATCAGTCAATCCTCCTACGATGCCAACATCTGCAAGGTTGACCTTTTTGGCTGCAAGTTAGAGGGGAAAGGAATATATACCATCAGGTAACCAGAAAGTTAAGTCGACCAAGACAAAAAGCTTCAGTATACCACTTATTAGTATTTCTTGTCATTCAAGTTGTTACATCTTTTCAACATGTGCACAGAATGGTCAAACCATCAAATATTGGGAGCAATTGGCACAATTCATGTAGTCGATCAGGGTCTGTGCTCAGTAGCGACCCTTCCTACCATCTTTTGGGCAACAAGTGAGCTGGGGAAAACACAAAAAAAGGGACTGCTCCATGTTGCTATTAAGCTGTCCTTGTAATTGACATTGGTGAGTATCCAATCAGTGAATCGACAAAAGAAAGGAACTAAAAAAAGAAAGAATTCGCTAATCTGAGCAAGCCCACCAGGTCTCTGAAAGTTGCACCAAGGTCATCTAAAAATCAAATAGGATGACCAGGAGGCAGTCTTTTTCTAAATGTAGTTTTCAGAAGTTAAAGTATATCCATTAACTGTAAGACTCATTTCAACTTAATGCACAACACCTCAAAAATCGACCCTTGATGAAAAAGCAGTACATGACTACATGCCACTAAATACGAATAGCAACATGATTTTCAAAATTAAACAAAAATGTAAGTGATGATATCCAGCACTCAGAACTTACGTGCAGTTATATTCAGATCAATCAGCCCACGGCTCAATGAATCAGCCCATATTCCAGACCTGACTTGAAATGTATCCTTCATTGGCGGTGTTTTAGCTTCAACAGACGATTTGCTTAATTTGTCATGAGCATCATGACTCCCACCATTGCTAGCATTTTCATTGGGCATTGATACAGGTTGAGAAACAAATGCACCAAAAGGATCAGAGTTATCAAAAGTATTTAGTGGAACTGAAGCAAATGGATCAACAGTATTCATCTGGTCTAGTTTTGAAAATCTGTTATCAGACTGTACAACAGGATCTGCTGCAGCGAAAAAATCTATTGTTGAAGCTGCAGCTGAAGGGGCAGGCTGGGAGGCAAACAGATCCACATCCTTCTGCAGAAAAGACAAATGGTTACTTTGTAACAAACTAAGCAATATTAAGAGCAAGAGTTTAACGGGGTGATGGAGGGATTCATACTGAAGTTTGGGAAGTTACACCCGTAATCTGTGATTTTGAAAATCCGTTAGTAGACTGTACAACAGGATCTGGTGCAGCAAAAAAATCTATTGTTGAAGCTGCAGTTGAAGGGGCAGGCTGGGAGGCAAACAGATCCGCACCCTTCTGCAGAAAAGACAAATGGCTACTTTGTAACGAACCAACCAATATTAAGAGCAAGAGTTTAAACAGGGTGATGGAGGGATTCATACTGGAGTTTGGGAAGCTACACCCGAAATCTGTGTTTTTGCTGATACAAAAGTGGCATCAGCAAATAAATCAACCTCTGATGGATCAGTGTTCACAGTAGACGTAGCAGCTGGAGCAGGTGTTGGTGCATCCAAGAGGTCACCGATCAAATTTTGCCCAAACAGATCTACTTGGTTAGAATTTCCTGTAGAAGGCTCTGTTTGACAGCCAAAATAAGTTATAGCAAATTTCGAAACGAGAAATAGCAATCAAGCAGTAAGTTGCAGTCTACATGAGATTAGGACCTCAATGGTTTCATTTCCAACACGTATATGTGCTCTCATTTCAATTGTGTTATCACCCCTCTCCCATCCCCCACCAAGAGATTTATGACAACTATTTGAACTTTGCCACATCTAAAAGGTCTGGTGCACTTCCACACAATAATTTAATTTAAAGATAGATGTCTTAAAGATTCAGTAATAATTTGTTTTTTGTTTTTTTATAGGGTAAGATATTTTCTTAATGATGTATTAAGAATGTAATTCAGAAGTACATGGAGAGGAAATCAAGTCCCCATCAATAATTTGTGGTTTTCTTTGACCATTGCTAATGTTAATATGCCCTAGTTCCTTTCCAACACAATAGGACAACCAGATAATAAAACTTTGTTTGACCTCTAGCATTTTTTGGTTCAACCAAGACACCTATAAATTTTTACCAGACTCAAAAAGAACATAGGTTTTGATGTAACACACAACTTATGCTGCGACCTTTAATAGAGTTCTCTAATTTGTTGAATACCCACCCGTGCATATGCAAAAAAGTTACAGAAGTTCTTTTGCCCAAACCATCAAAGCTGTAAAGTTACAGAACCTTTGTAAACAAAACATGTTATAGGGAACTGTGCATAACGAGGGCCTCCTATAAAACACAAAATAGAAGACTGCAGATTGCCCTGTCCGAAGCTACAACAGATACTTACTAGCACTCGAAGTCCCCCGAGGATCAAAATCGTCAAAATCTTCCTCGTAATTGCTTGATGGTACAATTGAGCTCTGTGAAGAAGACTTTTTAGGCTCCCCTATCTTCTTCATCGTCTTTGATCCACTAGCGGAAACAGTATCCTGAACTTTGCTGCAGATGTCATTAATGTTAACAAAAAAGAGACGAATTAAAACACGGAAGAAAACTACCATTCCAAGAAAAACAGTTTATTTGAACTAAAGTCAATGCCAGTGCAAAATAAAATCTAATGATTTAAATAAAGAGGGAGCTAAAGTTCAAACAAACTCTATATAGCAGCTCAAAGTATGAGGGACAGGCCAAAAACAATTTGAGAGCCAAAAGCAAGAATGGTGTAGACCATGGAGCAACCTATTGAAAAACATGAATGGTTATGCATCACCAGTTTGTGTTAGCAACAACATGAACATCTGGGAAGATAATAACTAGACCCTTAGTCTCATGAACCGCCGGCAATTTAATTTTTGCCATGTTTGCTGCTAATATATGTTCCATTCTTCTGCAATAAGCTTTGAAAGAGTATGCACTTGAATGGTTATGCATCACCAGATAACAGGTTCAGCAGCTATGTGAAAACATGAACAACCCTAGGCCAAAACCCCAAAGATGAGTCTTTTTCATGCAAAAACCCCAAGATTAAACAGCTAAATGGGGCAAAGGCAGTGCAGAATAAAAGGTAGTTAGCTATACTTCTCTAAGACAAATAAATAAATAAATAAATACATAAACAAGCAGGGTGCCTGACCTGCCATAACTAGAAGATCCCTTCTTTGACTTATAAGTACTTTGATCAATCTTATCTTCATCATATCGATCCTTTTCACTGTAACTATCCTTAAATGAATCACCATCGCTTTTATTTCCAAAACCTCCATATCGCTCGCTACTCCGAAAGCTGCCGCTGCTGCTACTGAAAGAGGCAGAGCTTGACTTATATGACACTCCAGAAGATGATACTCCAACATACCTAAAAGGTGACATCTAATATCATCAGCGTACAATTATGCAACTAAAGTTTCTAGGAACTCTTGAGTAATCAAAAGTAAAGTCAGACCTTAAATCATACTTACTTGTCACGATTTGCAGCAGCTTTATTCCTAACCTCTTGTATCTTCTCTTTGTTATTTAATAGTGCCACAATATTTTCCGCCTTCTTCCTCACATTAATGCCCAGATCCTTCCCACTTGGCTCAACATACTCGAAACTCGTGAGAGACTTGAGTAGAATAATTGAAACAATAAATATATAAGATTTAAAGGGAGAACGTAAAGGACCATACTTGTTTCGGTAAGACTAGGACAAAGCTGTATGATTTAGTACTGGCAAAAAAAATAAGAAATGTGATGAAATAACATGAGAATACATACAGAGATCTGATAGGTATGTTCAATGATGTCATCAACTGCACGTTCAGATCCATGTGCCACCAAGTACTCTATCACAGCCAGCGACTGGTACAAAAATTAATTCCATAACTATTAATTAAGAGATTATTTGAAAAGTTATAGAGAGGCTAAAAAAGAGACAACAAAGTTGACGATTGGAAGCTTAAGCCTCTGGTCTCTTTTTGTTTACTATATTTTATTAGTAATAAAGTTTTTAACATTATGCAAGTTGATGCCATTAAAAACAGTTCCTACCTTATAGACAAAACGCCAGTTCTTTCCAGTTTCAGTTAATCTTGTCCAGAGCACATTCATGACCATCTGGCACTCGGAGCTGCAAAATACCTCAATAGATCAGCCAGCTGATTAAAAGACATAAACAAAAAATTATTCTACTGAATCCAGAAAATATAATGGCTAAGCCGTACAATTTTTTTGTTGCCTGTGCTATCTCAGCCAGAGCAGTACCATGAGGGCCCCAAGGCTCATCATCCGTAGCATCCAATACCTAGTTCCATGTTGAAATATATCACATCATCATTCAAACTGATGGAAGTAAAAGAATAGAAGATAGTCTAACATCCAATCTACTTTCTGTGCACCTCTTTCTATATCTATATAATAAGCCTAAACTTTAAAAAAGGATAACCACCAGCCTATGCCTAAACAAATAACAATTCTGAACTATATAAAGTTAGAACGTATGGAAAAGAGCATAGCCATGTATGACATCTGGAAAACCATTATATAACCTTCATGAGTCTCAATTTTTCATGAATGGTGCTTTCATAAAGACATTTAGCATACTAGATTTTATTTACACCAGCCCAAGTCCCAACATGTGATCAATTACTCCCTCCGGCCCAATTTATGTGAGGCTGTTTGCCTTGGCATAGAGTTCAAGAAATAAAGAAATACTTTTGAAACTTGTCGTCTAAAAGCCATAAACATTTCAGGTGGCTATAAATCATCTCATTAGTAAAATCGGAAGTTCAAAATCAAATTGTTTATGAATATAAAAAGGTGTCATTCTTTTGAGGACAAGCTAAAAAGGAAAGAGTATCACATAAATTGGGACACATTGTGTATCTAGGTGGAGCAGAAGAAATTCTGAGCAGCAATTAGGACATGGATTAGAGAACGGAAGATTTTGCCAAATAAAAGGATTACCTTATAGATTCGTTCCCATGGTTCATTCCCATAGAGTTCTCCACATGTTCTTAGATATGTCCCATGGTTCAATACAGTACGGTTCGTTAATTTTCTACTCAACAACTAGGAAACGAAGTGCAACACAATACCTCACAAAATCCAGAGCACTCAATACAATTAGAACTTAATAATCACTCAAATGTCTTTTAACTTGAACCAGGTAGTTCTTTAACTTAATTAATCAGACATTAATCTACAACATGAAGAAACAGGTACTGAATAATCCTGAATGTATTTAATTATTTTACCTTTTGCTCGATTTCAGGGACCTTCAACACTTTCAAATTTACCTCCCTCTTTCTGCAAAAATGCCGGTAAAAATTTAACCCATAAAACTAATCTTATTTCAAAAAATTAACTAAAAAGAGAATGCAAATCTAATTACAAAGAAAAAACTTACATTTCACGGACCGTTTGATCGAAGACCTTCATGAAATCCATGGTTGGATCTGCCTAATTGATATTTGAGTTGATTTGGGATAAATGAATCTGAAATTCTAATAAGGATGAGATCTCTCCGAAAAGTGTAAAGCTGTGCTGATGAGATCTCTCCTAAAAGTGTTAGCTTTGCGAAAGAAATAGCAATCTCACATACAGCTCTGTAATTCTTTTTCTCTTTTTAGTTTTTAATTAATAAAGTAAGAGAGAAGAAGAAAAGTACAATACTATGATTAGAGTTATATTCATTTTGGTTTAGTGACAGTATCATTGTTCCCCGTCGTTTTATAATGTATTGCATTATATTGTATTGTATCGTTTTATAAATATAATATTTGAATAGATTGTATTGTTTGTTATTGTTAAATAATATTTTACTGTTTGGTTTGACTGTATCTTACTATACTGTAACTCATAAGTTTACTAAAATACCTTCAATTATTTAAATATTAAATTTATCAAAAATTATACATAAAAATAATTTTAAAAAATAAAACAGAAGAAGACAAAACACCTTAAGAAAGCAAAACAAAGGAGTGAGACATAAGAAGGCAAAACAAAGGAGCACAACTAATTAGAATTGAGTTAAAAGCAAATTAGGAGAAAAAATAAAACAGAAGCGGTAAAACACCTTTAACGTTGGCGGCAGAAGTTCTGGAAAAAAATAAAGTAGGTTATAGGTTGGAGATTTGGAGTTAAAATAGCAAAAAAAGCTAAAGGATAAAATATAATTGTGGAGTTATAAGTTAGGGCATAATTGGAAAGAAAAATAGGAAACAATCCCGCCCCATCAAATGGAGTTTTTAAAAAAATGGACTTTTTATTGTTCTGGAATAATGAATTTAACAATACAATACAATACAACCAATTTTAATGAAACAATCAAAACAAATATTATTTTGGGATAACAATACAATACAATACAATGGAGAACAACCATCCAACTGTAAGTTATGCAAGGATAGAAATAAATGAATTCTTGACCCAAAAAAAAAAGATAGAAATAAATGAATTAGTAAGAGAGAAATTACAATGAAGTGATTATTTTATGAACGTATGTTTCATTGTATTAAAAAATGGATATACAATATATAATTTAAATTTTGGATTTGATTTAAAACAGTATAGAAATTTTATTTACCTCCTTCTCTTTGTTTAGTTGGTTCGGTGTTGCCTAAGGTAAATTCTACAAATGATTATATAACTATAATTTTTTTAATTAAAGTCATATAACTTTGTTTTCTTACAAAATAATTATAAAACTTTAGCTGACTCACGCAGAAATACCAAAAAATATAATATTTTTCGGTAATATTTTCTTATTCCTGATTTTTTTTAATTTATTTTTAGTTTAATATATAATAACCCAATTAAAATAGTGTCACACCTCCTTTTTACCTACACCCCGTAAAGGGCATAAATTCAAGGGAGTTTTTCCAATTAAAGGACAATCGAAACGAGATCGTTTATTAAAAATCAGAGTCGCCACTTGGGAGGTTTATGGTGTCCCAAGTCACCGGTTAAAATCCCGAATCGAGGAAGTTGACTTTGTTCTATAGCCTGCGAACACAGAAATCCGGGTAAGGAATTCTGTTAACCCGGGAGAAGGTGTTAGGCATTCCCGAGTTCCGTCGTTCTAGCACGGTCGCTTAGCAATTTATACTTGGCTTAAATTGTTTAAATATTCATTTTTAGGACCTATGCGCATTTATCTATTAACCGCTTTTAAATCACTTGATTATTCATAGTTAAAGGATCGAGTTACGCGTATGTATACTCTTTCCCTTTGGCGCGTCAAAAATCATGTCACGCGAACGTGTCCACAATTACTAACACTTTATTATTATATATGAAAAGATTTGGCCAAAGTTGCGCGTATCTAAAGCAAACTATAAACACTTGTCATTTTGTATGATTAAATGGTATACGACGCACCTCAGACTCTATGAGCTAATTTAATTAATACCCTACGAAAACCCGTTTTATTATTAAGAAGGTTTGCTCGAAGTTGCGCGAACGCATACTTCGAATTAGTTTTTAGAATTGTAATCATGTCACGCGAACGTGTACACAATCACAATTGTATTTTAAACGGCCCTAAAGGTTTCTCTACGACTATTCAACAATTATTCCTAAAATCGAGTCGGAATTGCTAAGGCCACGAGTTATACATTTGACTAGTCGGGTGTGCCTCAATCCATTTTTTAAAAGGTCTAATTAGTTAACTAAAGGTCTAAGGTGATTTGAATTCCACCTAAGTAAACAAGTGCTTAACGAAATGCAACAACGTCTCATTAATATATAACCCAACCACTACAGGCCCACATCGATAATAGGCCCAAATTACGAAATACAACAGGAGTCCGAAATGAAATTTATAGCACGTCGAAGGCGCGAGGCCAACGTTAAAGGCCTAACTGCAAGCTCCAACGCAGATCATACCCAGGAACTCATCAATTGTACATATTTTATTAAATACCAATCAGCTAAAACAATGTGGAGCAGTGATAAACCAACATCTTTTCCCTTAATTATTCAAACATAGAGCAACTAGACTTATAATTTCAATCATGTCTGCGCTTCAGGATCACATCTGCCTTGGACTCACAAGGCCATCTCGCAAGAACATGAACTTTGGGCCCAACGAGCCCAAGTCAGATTTCAAGGTAATCTGCTAGAAGCTTTAAGACTCGATATCGAGTCTCCTCAGCAGCGAACAATGTTTGTCTAATAAACAGGCCTCAATCTGCAAGTTTATAGCTAAACTAAAGCATGCATTCAAGCCAACAATACTGGTCTCAACAGACCCAAAACAGACCTGAAATACACTTGACACCACTAAAATTCTTTGCGATAATTCCCTACTGCTCCTACACATGATCAAGACCCTTCAACATTCAAGTTAAGCGAGTGAAAGGGAAACCTTTATACAATACCATAAAGAATCTAAAAGGTATGACAATAACTAAATAACTTATGTGAACCTAGTAGGAACATGAAGACGACATATATTAAACATCACAACTGGTAAGGTAATAGGGAAAGGGCAGCGATCAATTTCTTCAACTCGAACTACATAATTCAAGCACAATTGCCATACAAAGCTTCATTTCCGTTCAAGGTTTGAAGGAAATACCTGGAAATTGAAAAGCAGAATAGAGAAATGAGGAATCAGGAATGGACTCAGTAGCAGGAACATGAATCAACAACAAAATCAGCCCAGAAATGATTGAGAAAAGACCACTTTAGCCCAGTTTGCACCCACAGTGATATCACATACAGCTCAGAACCAAAATCTACCCAACAGTGAACCAAAAACTTGTATACAAAAACATATTCAGCTCCTTTAAAACTTCAGTTGCTCAGAACTTGTCACAGAATCAGTACCACAAGAATTTCCCTAAAGATTTTCAATGGAACAGTACCTTTTGTATTTCCTTTTAGCCGTCTCTCATTTTTTGATTTTTCAGCCTTTTTTCTCTCTCTAAGGTGTAAAAAACTGACTTGAATGAGAAGAAAGCTTTCTTTTAAAGGCTGAGGGTCTGCTGTGTGCCTTCCAAGGCAATGCAGTCAGATTTTCTAAAATACCCTCATAGGGCATCTTTCAAAACTGATTTTTGGACAGCTGTCCATTTCCTTCAGATATTTTCAACTTACAGCCTATTTTCCCTAACCATTTTGGGCAGTTGTCCATTTAGGAAGCTTTCCATCAGTTATTAAAAATTCTTTAAGTTGAAACAATCTCCAAATTACCCCCCTAAAATTTCCCATTATTCACTTACCCCTCTTAAATTCTGAATGCTCACAATCTCGATAACAGTAAACAAACGGGCTACCACTTTCAAACAAATTGAAATCCAAAACAACTATTGAAATTATGAGAAACTGGCTTGAATACCCTTCACACATAAACATGAATTCAGAAAATGTTTTTGAAACAAGAATTAATGCGAACGATGAACTATACTTGACTCAGTTCCAAAATTAATTCACAAAATGTGACATGAAACCCAGCGGAAAAAAGAAAATCTCGTGAATTGAAACCAAATTAAACTCAAACCTTACGAAGCCGATTGTCATCGACAACTACGCAAACAAGCTAACTAACAAACTTGCAATCAGAACATAATGCTATTAATCAAG
This sequence comes from Nicotiana sylvestris, assembly GCF_000393655.2. Classification (NCBI taxonomy): domain Eukaryota; kingdom Viridiplantae; phylum Streptophyta; class Magnoliopsida; order Solanales; family Solanaceae; genus Nicotiana; species Nicotiana sylvestris. The sequence goes on along the minus strand of NC_091064.1, from coordinate 167,232,094 downwards.
AGACGAAATTTTGAAAAGCTGTAAAACAAACAACCAACCAAACAAACAGAAGAAATCAATAGAAACCAATCGATGCAAAGGGAAATTATCCCAAACCTGCTTCGGCAAAAACCGCATGAACTCGAACAACCTTGGAGGAGACAGTGAACCTTTGACGGTCATTAATCGATTGTCGTTAACAAAAGACAAACGATTAATGACGGTATTAGGTTCACTTGACCTTGCTAAGCAAGAAAAGAATCCCAAGGAGAGACTTGGCTATCCGGACCTCTGCTCTACCACTAACGGGCCATTTTGAGATGAAACCAACATGTATTTGAGGTAAGAAGGAGATGAGGGGTTGCATGGTGTGGTTTTGGGTGGATCTGGGAATTTTAGGATTTCCGGTGCTAACCTTAGATCTGAGATTCGAGGCGATGGAAGGGGATTCGAGAGGAACTGTTTGGAGATTTGGGATGGGGAGGTGGAAAGGAGTTCATGGTGTTAATTTGGTGGCGATTGGATGCCGACGCCGCCACCGGACGGTAGGGAATTCTGGGGCGGCTACTAGGGTTTGGGGGGCAGGGTTCTGAAGTTGGGGATGTTTGGGACGATGAACTAAGGGGGGGTGCGTGTTCGGACATATATATACTCCCCCAGCTTTAGTTCTGAGCCGTTCGATCAAGTGATGATCAACGGCTCAGATTGGCATTGGTCGAAACAGCGTCGTTTCGCCTGAAAGGGGGATCCGGACCGGGTATGGGCGGGCTTGGGCTAGAATTGGGCGGGTACGAGGGGAGGCAATTGGGCTGATGGGGGAGTTTAAAGAAATGCCCCAAATCTAATTTCTTTGTTTTTTGAGTCTTTTCTTCTTTTTTCAATTTCCAAATTTCTTTTCTTTCCAAAATTAGAAATAAATCCTAAAGTAATTATTAAAACTAATATTATCCTATCAAATTAAACTAATTAACCTCTAAAAATAATTACCATACTAATTAAATACCAAATTAAAGAAAGCTAACAAAATTCGAGAAATTAAAATTAAAATGCAAAAATGAACTATTTTTTGTAATTTTTCCATTTTTATAAAACATTAAATTACTAATTATTTCGAACATGCAAAAAATTAAATCCTAAATGCAAATGCAGCATATTTTTTAAAAACAAAAATGCAAATAATTAACAGCAAATGCCACAAAATCCACAATATTGCAAATAATGAAACGAAATTACTTTGTTTTGAATTTATGGGAGTATTTCATATAGGGCAAAAATCACGTGCTCACAGCTGCCCCTCTTTGCCCGGAAACACGAAGAGTTTTCGTGCAAAGATAAAGTGAGCGGATACGAGCGATTTTTACCTGTCTGAACACTCCGTGGGAAGCATTTTTGAAAGATTTGACCGCACCCTGCCTCTGAGGTTGCCTACATATCCTTGGCTAAAAAGGAATTAGGTCAGTGTAGTTCGGGAAGTTTCGGTAGCTGGGACTACCATGAAGCTGTGATTTCACTGTTGCTGCTGCTTACTGAACCTCCTTATTACACCATGTCAAAATAAAACAAAAAGCTATACTAGACTATGATTTATGGATTACAAAAGTCCTATCTATATCTTCAAACTTGATTTTGTGCTTCTTGTTGCCTTTCTGTTCTCCATTCTTTCGGAGACATCCGTTTGTTGCCATCTTGAATTGTAAACTAAGATGTTTTCCCCTTCTTCAGGTGGGTGTCTGACTGCTGAATTTGATATGTATTCCCTGCTCTCCAGGCGGGCTCCTGACTGCTGACTTGAAAGTATTCCCTGCTCTTCAGGCGGGCTCCTGACTCCAACTTGAAATGTATTCCCTGCTCTTCAGGCGGGCTCCTGACTTCAAGATAGACAACACAAAGAATTTGAAAGCTAAAATTTAAGTTGTACTCCCTTGTTCTCCAGGTGGGCTCCTGACTGCTGCGCTTGAAAGTATTCCCTGCTCTCCAGGCGGGCTCCTGACTTCAACTTGAAATGTATTCTCTGCTCTCCAGGCGGGCTCCTAACTTCAACGTAGACAAAACAAAGAGTTTGAAAGCTAAAACTTAAATTGTACTCCCTTGTTCTCCAGGCGGGCTCCTGACTGCTACGCTTGAATGTATTCCCTGCTCTCCAGGCGGGCTCCTGACTTCAACTTGAAATATATTCCCTGCTCTCTCCAGGCGGGCTCCTGACTTTAACTTGAAATGTATTCCCTGCTCTCCAGGCGGGTTCCTGACTTCAATAAATAGACAAACAAAGAAAATTTTTCTGCCCCAGTTTGGTGGCTGGGCACATATGTGAGTGTAAAACTAAATCGTATTACCAAGTATTACTAAGAATTGAAAGTTAGGTCCCATTATCCAGGAGGGTCCTGAAATTCCTAGTTAAACGACAATTGAAAATCTAAGTTATATCTTCTAAAGTGTGACTTCTGCTAAACCTTGTTATCTAAAAGAATCTTTAAACTACTCCCCATTATCCAGGAGGGTCCTGAAAATCAAAGGTCAAATTTTATCTTAAGGGTGACAACTTTCATGGCTGAATTATACTACCCTACAACAGAGTTTACGCTAAATGTTGTTATCTAATTGAAATCCTAAAGCTAAGTCCCATTATTCAGGAGGGTCCTGAAAACTCCTAATTGAATCCTATCTCGAACATGCAATGCTAACTTATATTCTTTTGGGATACATTTATGCTGGATTATGCTATTTCTGAACTTTAAACTAGGTCCCATTTTCAAGGAGGGTCCTGAAAATCAAGAATCAAACCTGTTTGGTGACTGCCTTTCTCCACGGAGGGTTTCTCCGAAACAACTGAAATTTCCTGCCCCTGTTTCAAATCAAAGAAAAATCTTATCAGTTTAAAAATGTGGTGGTTGGTTTGTGGCCTTGACTTTGAGGGCGGTTGCTCCTTCACTTCTCATGATAACTGATTTCCCCTCGATGACCTTGCTTGTTTATGGACTAGCACTTTCTCTGCCATCCTTATCACAGAAAATGTCCCTTCTCCGTTCAGACCCAACTCCTTCTATCTGTTGCACTGCTCATGAACTGACATTTACCAACCTTTGTGTTTTACTGAAAATACCTTTGATCCGTCCACCTAACACCCTCCATCTGTTGCATCGTGCTCTTGTGTTGACGTGTACTGCACCTTTATGTTTCTCATGAATTCCAAAGCACGACAATTGCCACCCACTCATCGCGCATGTTGTTTTTCTTGACTTAAACCACTAGCCCTGGCATTGAGGTCTGTTGCTCCTTCACTTGCCACAATAACTTTGATTTCTGCTCGGAGGACCTCGCTTGTCACTGATTAAACACCTTTTGTCGATCTTACCACAAAAAATACCTTTGATCCGTTTACCAAATCCCTCCATCTTATTGCATTGTTTATGAATTGATATGTACCAAACCGTCGTGTTTCACCGAAAATACCTTTGATCCGTTCACCTAACACCCTCCATCTGTTGCATTGTTCCTGAATTGATGTGTACCAAACCTTTGTATTTCATAAGGATCCCAAAACATGTTGATTATTACCAGATCAATGCGCTTGTTGTTCTTTCCCGACTTATGACACTTTGATGTACTAGCCAGACCCCGTTTTGTGCAATTGAAAAGCTGGTGGAAAATTTTGAAGTCATTTCTCACTTATTTTGACCAAACAGACTCAGGAAGAGGAAGTAAACAAGACAAAAGGAACAGAGTAAAGGGCAAAGGAAAGAGATGATTCTTAACAAGAAAACTACAAAATAGAAACCTATCAGATGTGGATACTAATTCTAATGACCATGACATGCACCTGTAGCCTATTCTGTTTAGCAAGTCTGATGTTCAACCCCTGTTATACCTCTGAACCGTGAAACTGGGCTTCAATGCTCCGATCATCCAATCTGATTCATAATCCTTATTCGACTTGTAGTGCCCGAAGGGTTTTCACCATCAAGCCTCTCTTATTTTGTTCTTTCTCTCAACTTGTCGTCGCCTTACGGTGCCCGCGAGGGTTTTCACCAATAAGACTCTCTCATTTTTGGATTTCTCTCTGCTCCCGTTGCCCTACAGTGACCATTAGGGTTTTCACCAATAAGACTCTCTCATTTTCATTATTTTTCTGCTTGGACCAGAGTGTTGCCCCTGATATGAATTACCTCTCCTTACTTGACTTGGCATTCCTCGAAGACTGATCAGAAGGTCTTTCTTTGGACCGTAACGTGGGCTTTTGGATAGGGTTAAAAAAGAAAGGATATCAAAGGCTCAAAACAATTCATATGAGTTCAACATTACAACTTTCGGAACCAGATTTTCTTACACCAACCATAACTTCTGCCCCAGTTTCTTGCATAGGGGACTTTTGGATTTTTTGTTTTGATGAGATCGAACCGTGAGGCTGCCTACCTATCCTTAAAAGGAATCAGGTCGAACGTAGTTTATGTCATAGAAATTACTTTGTTGTTGTGTTTTTTTTTCTTTTCTCTTTCTTCTCTCTCTTTTTTTCTTTTGCTTTTCTCTTCTTTTTATTGTTTTTCTTCTTCTTTTCTCTTTTCTTCTTTTTCTTTTTTTTCTCTTTTTCTTTATTTCTTTCTCTTTCCTTTTCTTTCTCTTTTTCTTTCTTCCTTTTCTTATCTTTCATGCTTGTGTTTCTGATTTCGCTATTGATTCCGAAAGAGGGATAGAAAATAAATAAGGCTCAAAAGGGGTGACGAGGGATAAAGTGTTTAGATAGCAGAACAAAATGCCTTCGTCATTCCAACCTTCAAAACATGCCAAGTACAAATAACACAATTAAACAAACCAAGGAAAACATTCGTAACATCTTTTGGTTGCGCCAGACTTGATGACCGTACCCACACATTCACCTTCTACATTTGTTATATACAAAGCACCATTGGAAAACATTCTCACTCTCATTACCACGAGCGGCCCCCTACAAATTTGGGGCAAACTTGCTTTTATCTTCAAATTGATGCGGCATGATGCATTTCAATAGGGATTCTTTATGTTCTATCTGCCCTAGTTTCACACAATTCGGGCTTGAAGTGATCTCAAAATGCCTTTACTTATTTCCCTCAAATGTCCCTACATCTTCAACATTGTTTCATTGCTTCATGATTAAACTGACTTTTAAAACGAGGCTGAGAATTACGCGTGCATGTCACGTCACTAGAGTCGACAGGAAAAGGACTATAAAAGGAAAAGAGAACTAAACAAAAATGACTAAAAATAACAGAAAACAAAAACTTGCACTAGACAGATGGTGAAAGGGTTTGAACAACAAAACAAGTAAACTAAACTGGGTTACAACCCTAGAACAAACCTAGACAACACTAAACGAGTTACTATGAAAAATTAAACTAGGCACAATAAAAGGATAGAAGGGTTTGAGTCATAAGATAATATTCGAATTACAACCCTGAAATAACCCGGACAATAGAAATGACAACAAAATAAACCACCAAAACTCCTCCCTAGCTAACCAAGGCAGGAGCGTCGTTCCAATTGCCAAGCTCGACATCTTAGCCACTGAATTCTGCATCAACATTACTAGGACCTTCACGAACTTCCATCACATTGTTCTTAACAAATTGCTTTTGGGTTTCTTTTGCTGGCTCGTTCTTAAGATCAACCTCTGATAGCACTGAAAACTTTGCAGCGCGTGGGCCTTCGAGGATCTCAGAAGAATTTTCATATTCCTTTTCAAAACAAATCATACTCACCATATGCGTCTCAGGCGATGGACTTTGGCTAGTGTCTGCTGCATCTGGATTTTGTACGAGAATGTCACCTGCATCAATAAGCTTCTGAATTGCTTTCTTCAGATTCCAACACTTCTCTATGTCATGCCCCGGGGCATCTGAGCAATATGCGCACCTTTGAGAAAAATCAAACTTCTTTGGAAGAAGATTTGGCATTTTTATCTGGATTGGCTTCAACATGTCCAATTGCTTCAACTTTTGGAACAAACTGGCGTATGAAACTCCCAATGGGGTGAAAGCCTTTTCTTTTTTCAGCAACCTCTCATTCTTAAATGCTTGATTGGGCCGAAAACCTGATCCAGGGGGTTTTCGGTAGGCTCGTGAGGGTGGATAGGCATTTCGTGGAGCTGGGTACTGAGAGAGTGATGTACGATTTTGGCAGTTCCATGGAGAGAAGTGGCATTGGGGAGGATCATCTGGGGCGTCAGGATATCCCTGGGGACAATGTCGAGGCTGGAAGTGTTAATCGGAAAGCCCATCGGATCATCTTTTCTGTTTCTCTTTCTTCCACCCAAGCTTACTGGGATGTTCTGAATGTCTTTCGAACAACTCATTATTTTGCCTGATTTGATTCCCTCTTCTACCATCTCCCCCATTTTTAACACATCATTGAAAGGCTTTCCCAAGGCTGGGATCAAATGACTGAAGTAGGTGGGCCTCTAGGCTTTTAGGAAGAGCTCAACCATTTCTTCTTCACCAATCGGGGTATTGACTCGAGCAGCCTGCTCTCTCCATCTGACTCCAAATTCTCTAAATCTTTCCTCCGGCTTCTTTTCCATTCTGGATAAGGAGGAGCGGTCAGGGGTAATGCTTGATCCGTATTGGAAGTATCGAACAAAATCTTGAGCCATGTCACCCAATGTAGGCCATTTACCAACATATTGACGATTATTCCATTCAAAAGCTGCCCCAGTCAGGCTCTCATTGAAATACGCCATCAACAAATCATCTTTCTCGACAACACTTCTCATTTCACTGCAATAATCCCTCAAATGGGCTACCGGATCTCCACACTCATCATACAAGTTAAACTTTAGCACTTTAAACCCCACAGGCAGACGAACATCGGGGGACATAGACAATTCTTTGTAGAACATGCTGCCCTGATCTTCCCTTCCTTGTTTGTTCTTCGAGGATTGTTCTATGCCTTTCAGCCTCCTGGGTATCCCCTCTTTCCTATCTCTTCCTGTTAACCTTTCATTTTTAACATGCAACTTATCCCGAGGGCTCTGTTTGTATGAGTTAGGAACTTTGTGGGCAACCTCTGAGGGGTAATATCGGGTATCGTGAGCTTTGAGTGAGTGTTCATTGTTGGGGAAGGTGGAAAAGACAGTAGGGCAATTTTTAGGAAAGGTAATTGGAAGATGAGTGACGGAGCTACTAAGGTGGTTGGGAAAGCCTTGGTAAGCGGGTGAATCTGGAGAGTATGGGGGATCATCTGGCACTGTGACCGGTGTTTGGGTAAGGGGAGCATCTAGGAAGCTAGGTGGTAGCGGGGGTGGTGCCCTCCCAGTCATCCAGGCCTGATACATGTCCGCCATGTGTTGTCTTAACATCCTCAACTCTTCAACAAACCCCTTATCCTGTTCAACCAACTACTTTCGGGCACCGGTATCAACCAACTCAGTTCTGTTGTTGTCTGTCATTGCCTTTTGACTTTGTGTTATGGAGAAGAGTTACCACTTTAAAAACCACAAATCAACCACCCTTCTTCTATGAATATAACAAAATGAAACCATCACGTTAGCGTTAGGGCATTTAACATAAGATAATCTCACTTTATGTGCAATGCACCTAGCCACATTTATCGGTTCTAAAATGACTTCGAGGGTACAAAGGTCAGTTGGCATCATCCCATTTTGTTCATTTCAACCTCTCTTTTCTTTGTTTTTCTAGCCCTTCTTCACTCGCTCATTTTCCTTCCCCTTTTTCTTTCTGATTATCGCTCTTTTCCTTCCTTCTCATTTCTTACATCCCATGACCTCACCCCCCTTTTTCCTTTCTTTTTTCTTTTTTCTTTTAATAAAAAAAATGATTTGATCGAACCCTATGTAGGTTGCCTACGTATCATGACCCCACATGAATCAGATCTTTGCGTAGTTCTGGAAGATCAGGAATAAAGGAAACAAACTGACGTTCTCTTTTTCATTTTCTTTTTACCTTAGTGACTACTCTGATGAGAACAGAGAAATAAAGAAGCAAATCCTTTTTTTTTGAATTTTTCTTCTTTTTGAAACAAATACTCTGCGGGAATTATTAAGGAACAAACCCTAGAGGAGACATTTTTTTTGTTTTTTAGGAAGGAAATCTAGATATTAAACCATAGAAAAATATTTTGAACTTGCATTTGATATCCCTGAAGAAGGATTTCGCAGCGAGAAAAGATAAAAAAGATATTTCTGGATTTTAGTTTTTGATTACCTAAAGGGGAAACTCTAATGATAAACAAAAGATAAAATATATTTTTTCTATGTACAACATCCTAAAGTTCTAATGAAAATAAAAAGAATTTTTTTTCATTTTCACTAATTTCCCAAAGAAACACCTCAAAAGGAAAATCTTTTTGGATTTTGGAATTAACACCTTAAAGAAAACTTTTAAAGAAGTACTAAAATAAAATTCTCTCTCTTTTTTTTGAATTTTGGTCCTAATATACTAAAGGGAACATAAAAATAATTCATTTTAAGTCCTAGATATTAATTGCCTAAAGGAAAAACAACCTCAAAAATTTTCTTTTTTTTTCATTTCTAGAATTAGTATTCTAAAGAAAATTTATAACGGAAATAAAAAATGCAACATCTCTTTTTTGGATTTTTGGGTTACAACACATTTTCACATATAAAGAAGAAAATACAATAACAAAATACTTGACATTACTGTACAAAACTAGAAAGTAAAAGACGACATGAAAAAACATAAAAATAAAATAAAAATAACAAATATAAAAATCTCCTTAAGCAACTCCTGAATGCAATCCTGACCGGATGTTCACGGGGTGTCTGTCATGCTCAAACTTCGGTAAATAAATCCACACCTGTATAAGAAAACCTAAACCAACACTATGTGAGACAATGACATTCCCTAAGACACATGCAAGACATGATTGAGGCCATTTTTGCAAAATGGCTTATTTGGCTAAAAGGTGGCTAGAAGTGCAAAATTTGGCTAAGACCCCGCAAAGCCAAAAACCTAAGATTTACTAGGAAGACCGGACCTTATGTGGGTTGCCTACGTATCACGCCCCGAAAGACGAGAATCAGGTATGCGTAGTTCGGGCAGATTGGATACGGGCGAGAATAATAAAAACAACTAACATATAGAAAATACATTTTTTCCTTTTTTTTTGAACAATGATGAAACATATAAAATCCTTTTGGATTTTCTTTTCTCTTTTTTTTTTGATTTTTTTTTATAATTTTGAAAAATGATAAAAAATGCAAAATCTTTTCAGTTTTCAAGCTCTTCTCTTTTTTTTTTAAACAAAAATGTAACAGAAAACATAATTAGGCCCCGCTCGTTTTATCCTCACACTTCACCCTCTCTTTTTCCCCTTTTTTCATTTTTTTTCATTTTTCACTTGCCCCCAACTATCATTGGTCCGCCAAATGACCCTTTTACCCTTGAATAAATGCAACATGTAGCATATAGGATGCATCAAGATGGTCTTTTCATTTCGGGTGCACCTGTCCTAGACAGACCCAACCCTTGTGTTGAGTCTCCAAAGTCAAAATGCACATGATGCAAATAAACGTTCCTACTAGGGATCCGGCATGAGGCTGTGTTTTTCTAGGTTTAAATCCTGGGGTTTTGGTCTAGACTTTGGGTACCGGAGCGGACAACTGGGGCCGAGGAGGGGGCGACGTACCGGGAGCACAGAAGTCTACCCGGCCTTGTCGCTTGCCCAACCTCGTTCTATTTGGTATAATTTCTACAAAAAAGCGGGATACGTGAACGTATGCACCATTTTCAAAAGACTCAGATGGGTGGCGAGAGAAGACAGTTATATACAATTCCAACAATATTAAAGCGGTAAACAGATGACATTTAGCACAAAAGATTCACAGAATACAGTAATATCAACAATAAATAAAGCCAAGCAAAAATCATATCAACAAGCTCGAATTCTTGAACTCTGAACCAAAAGTTCTGGGTTCTTGTCCCCAGCAGAGTCGCCAGAGCTGTCACACCTCCTTTTTACCTACACCCCGTAAAGGGCATAAATTCAAGGGAGTTTTCCAATTAAAGGACAATCAAAACGGGATCGTTTATTAAAAATCAGAGTCGCCACTTGGGAGGTTTATGGTGTCCCAAGTCACCGGTTAAAATCCCGAATCGAGGAAGTTGACTCTGTTCTATAGCCTGCGAACACAGAAATTCGGGTAAGGAATTCTGTTAACCCGGGAGAAGGTGTTAGACATTCCCAAGTTCCGTCGTTCTAGCACGGTCGCTTAACAATTTATACTTGGCTTAAATTGTTTAAATATTCATTTTTAGGACCTATGTGCATTTATCTATTAACTGATTTTAAATCACTTGATTATTCATAGTTAAAGGATCGAGTTACGCGTATGTATACTCTTTCCCTTTGGCGCGTCAAAAATCATGTCACGCGAACGTGTCCACAATTAATAACACTTTATTATTATATATGAAAAGATTTGGCCAAAGTTGCGCGTATCTAAAGCAAACTATAAACACTTGTCATTTTGTATGATTAAATGGTATACGACGCACCTCAGACTATATGAGCTAATTTAATTAATACCCTACGAAAACCCGTTTTATTATTAAGAAGGTTTGCTCGAAGTTGCGCGAACGCATACTTCGAATTAGTTTTTAGAATTGTAATCATGTCACGTGAATGTGTACACAATCACAATTGTATTTTAAACAGCCCTAAAGGTATCTCTACGACTATTCAACAATTATTCTTAAAATCGAGTCAGAATTTCTAAGGCCACGAGTTATACATTTGACTAGTCGGGTGTGCCTCAATCCATTTTTTAAAAAGTCTAATTAGTTAACTAAAGGTCTAAGGTGATTTGAATTCCACCTAAGTAAACAAGTGCTTAACGAAATGCAACAACGTCTCATTAATATATAACCCAACCCACTACCGGCTCACATCGATAACATGCCCAAATTACGAAATACAACAGGAGTCCGAAATGAAATTTATAGCACGTCGAAGGCGCGGGGCCAACGTTAAAGGCCTAACTGCAAGCTCCAATGCAGATCATACCCAGGAACTCATCAATTGTACATATTTTATTGAATACCAATCAGCTAAAACAATGTGGAGCAGTGAAAAACCAACATCTTTTCCCTTAATTATTCAAACATAGAGCAACTAGACTTATAATTTCAATCATGTCTGCGCTTCAGGACCACATCTGCCTTGGACTCACAAGGCCATCTCGCAAGAACATGAACTTTGGGCCCAACGAGCCCAAGTCAGATTTCAAGGTAATCTGCTAGAAGCTTTAAGACTCGATATCGAGTCTCCTCAATAGCGAACAATGTTTGTCTAATAAACATGCCTCAATCTGCAAGTTTATAGCTGAACTAAAGCATGCATTCAAGCCAACAATACTGGTCTCAACAGACCCAAAACAGACCTGAAATACACTTGACACCACTAAAATTCTTTGCGATAATTCCCTACTGCTCCTACACATGATCAAGACCCTTCAACATTCAAGTTAAGCGAGTGAAAGGGAAACCTTTATACAATACCATAAAGAATCTAAAAGGTATGACAATAACTAAATAACTTATGTGAACCTAGTAGGAACATGAAGACGACATATATTAAACATCACAACTGGTAAGGTAATAGGGAAAGGGCAGCGATCAATTTCTTCAACTCGAACTACATAATTCAAGCACAATTGCCATACAAAGCTTCATTTCCGTTCAAGGTTTGAAGGAAATACCTGGAAATTGAAAAGCAGAATAGAGAAATGAGGAATCAGGAATGGACTCAGTAGCAGGAACATGAATCATCAACAAAATCAGCCCAGAAATGATTGAGAAAAGACCACTTTAGCCCAGTTTGCACCCACAGTGATATCACATACAGCTCAGAACCAAAATCTACCCAACAGTGAACCAAAAACTTGTATACAAAAACATATTCAGCTCCTTTAAAACTTCAGTTGCTCAGAACTTGTCACAGAATCAGTACCACAAGAATTTCCCTAAAGATTTTCAATGGAACAGTACCTTTTGTATTTCTTTTTATCCGTCTCTCATTTTTTGATTTTTCAGCCCTTTTTCTCTCTCTAAGGTGTAAAAAACTGACTTGAATGAGAAGAAAGCTTTCTTTTAAAGGCTGAGGGTCTGTTGTGTGCCTTCCAAGGCAAGGCAGTCAGATTTTCTAAAATACCCTCATAGGGCATCTTTCAAAACTGATTTTTGGACAACTGTCCATTTCCTTCAGATATTTTCAACTTACAGCCTATTTTCCCTAACCATTTTGGGCAGCTGTCCATTTAGGAAGCTTCCCATCAGTTATTAAAAATTCTTTAAGTTGAAACAATCTCCAAATTACCCCCCTAAAATTTCCCATTATTCACTTACCCCTCTTAAATTCTGAATGCTCACAATCTCAATAACAGTAAACAAACGGGCTACCACTTTCAAACAAATTGAAATCCAAAACAACTATTGAAATTATGAGAAACTGGCTTGAATACCCTTCACACATAAACATGAATTCAGAAAATGTTTTTGAAACAAGAATTAATGCGAACGATGAACTATACTTGACTCAGTTCCAAAATTAATTCACAAAATGTGACATGAAACCCAGCGGAAAAAAGAAAATCTCGTGAATTGAAACCAAATTAAACTCAAACCTTACGAAGCCGATTGTCATAGACAACTACGCAAACAAGCTAACTAACAAACTTGCAATCAGAACATAATGCTATTAATCAAGAGACGAAATTCTAAAAAGCTGTAAAACAAACAACCAAGCAAACAAACAGAAGAAATCAACAGAAACCAATCGATGCAAAGGGAAATTATCCCAAACCTGCTTCAGCAAAAACCGCATGAACCCGTAAAACCTTGGAGGAGACAGTGAACCTTTGACGGTCATTAATCGATTGTCCTTAACAAAAGACAAACGATTAATGACGGTATTAGGTTCACTTGACTTTGCTAAGCCATAAAAGAATCCCAAGGAGAGACTTGGCTATCCGGACCTCTGCTCTACCACTAACGGGCCATTTTGATATGAAACCAACATGTATTTGAGGCAGGAAGGAGATGAGAGGTTGCATGGTGTGATTTTGGGTGGATCTGGGAATTTTAGGATTCCCGATGCTAACCTCAGATCTGAGATTCGAGGCGATGGAAGGGGATTCGAGAGGAACTGTTTGGAGATTTGGGATGGGGAGGTGGAAAGGAGTTCATGGTGTTAATTTAGTGGCGATTGGACGCCGGCGCCGCCACCGGATGGTAGGGAATTCTGGGGCGGCTACTAGGGTTTGGGTGGCAGGGTTCTGAAGTTGGGGATGTTTGGGACGATGAACTGGGGGAGGGGGGGTGCGTGTTCGGACATATATATACTCCTCCAGCTTTAGTTCCGAGCCGTTCGATCAAGTGAGGATCAACGGCTCATGTCACACCTCCTTTTTCCGTCCCCGCGAGGGGTGAAAGAGTTTTTTCCAATTAAAGGACAATCGAAACGGGATTTGTTTGTTTATTTCAGAGTCGCCACTTGGGAGATTTAGGGTGTCCCAAGTCACCAATTTAATCCCGAATCGAGGAAAAGAATGACTCTGTATTACAGTCCGCGAACCAGAAATCCGGATAAGGAATTCTGTTAACCCGGGAGAAGGTGTTAGGCATTCCCGAGTTCCGTGGTTCTAGCACGGTCGCTCAACTGTCATATTAGGCTTGTTTATCTGATTTTATACAATTATGAGCTCATGTGCAAATTTTAACTCTTTACCGCTTTTATTATATTTTTAAAGGAATGTGAACATCGTTTAAAAAACATGTCTTTGGATTGCGTCACATGAAATGCACCCGCAATCCGGAACATATTTTATTCAATGTTTTGGGATTTGGATTTGGGTCGCATGAAATGCACACCCGAGTTTAAGAAGGTAAGATTATTAAAATGCGCCTAAAGAGTCTAACGCGTTATTATCTTTGGGGAAGGCAGTGAAATTCACTAAACAGTCCATCCCGAATTCTAAATATTCAATTAAACGTTTATTGAGGGCCCCACAATTGGTGCGTTTTATTGGGCGAGGCTCATCTCATTTATTTTTAAAGGACAATCCTAAAATGCCTACATTTTTCTCTATTAAATTTGTCTCTACAAAATGAAAGAGAAAATGTCTTAATTTATTTACATGCTTGAGTTATTATAGTTGGGTTTCGAATATGATTCATAAAATCTAAAAAATGATGCAAACAGGACGGTCCGTTGCCAATGGGGGCCCAGGCCCAACGTGTATGGCATAAAACTAGACCTGAGTCATCTTATTCACATGTTACTATCTTATTACATTATACTAGGCATGTTCACAGTTTGTCAAATTAAAAAAAAAACTTAGCAATCTAATTTTAATTCTAAACCATTTACATGCTGAAATTAACCAATAGTATTTAACTAAACAACATTCCTACAAGTTCCAAAATGGTCTATTCGCTTGATGAATTAACGTGCTTTTTGAGACATGGTAATCATCCAACAATAACGAATTAACTAGACGAAGTTACTACACCATTTATTTATTTTTAGGCAATATATAGATAGTTCGTCCGTTAAGCTATCGTCAGATGTTTCACTATATATATTAAACAGCTACATGATTCTGATTAGAGTAAGCTAAATAATTTATATATACAAATAAAATTCAGAATATAATTATAATAAATTTTGAACTTCAACTCTTCATTTTTCATATTCATGCTACATGTTTCAGTTTACAATAATCAACGTGTCAGTTGTGTACCTGATATTGGAAGCAAAAGAAAAGTGAGATAAACAGAAATTCAGTAGCATACAACAACAGCAACACCCAACAACCAATAACCAGCAACGAGAAACCAGTGACAGATTTTGAAATCAAGATAAAAATCCAGAAACACCGACAATAGTCAACGGACAGAAGCCAGGGGAATCTTTTCAGATTTGAAAGACTAATTAATTGTTCAACCCTTAATTTCTGAATCCGTATATCAGAATATTTAGATTGTATATCAGGTGTATACTATTCTTCTTTTGAATTTCCCGAATGTTTTTCTTTTTATTTTTGGAGTCTTAGTATTTTCGGAATTTTTCTCTCTATCTTCAATATTCAGCTCTCTCTTTTTTTATCTCTGTCCTCCTTCTTCTCTCCTCTCTATCTTTTTTTTTTCTGTCTCTTTTTTTCTAAAAATCTGATCAAGTCCCCTATTTATTATCATATGTCAGCATTTTTAAACATAAAACCCACTATCTTCCCACTCATCCCCCTTTTAATCCCACTACCTAATGTTTTGTCCTCCACTACATTAAACAAATATATCAACCCCACCCCATTACATCTTGTCCCCCATGCTTAACATAAACAATTACATTATTCCCCCACTAATTTATGTCTTGACCCCCATTATATTAAACAATTATATCAAATGTTCAATTCCGAAAATACCCCTCCGACCTTACTGCAATTACCATTTTACCCCTGAACGTACTACAATTTACCAAACTACCCCCATCAGCTATAACCAATTCACCTAATCAATTTCAACCAAAATACAACAAATATGACCAATTTCTAAACAAATTTCAACAACAAATTCAAACTAAATGATGAACAACAAAGAAACAACTAAAATTATTTTGATTGAACAATATTTTTAACAACAAACAAACCTACTTTCAGATTCAACAACAACAACAAAAAAACAAGTATATTCAGATTTCTAAATTCAATAATCATTTGAACTTAAAATTAAATCTAACGACATTACAACCAACAATTTTTAAATTTAAAACTAAACAAGATCATGAAACAAACTGTAGAAATAATCAAAAATGATAATCAACAAACAAGAAGATCAAACTTATACTAATTTCGGGTTCAAGAACAATCAAACAAAGTATGAACATAAATGAAAAGATTCAACAACAATAACAAGAAAGTTTTATTCAAATTTGAATTAAACTCGAATTAAGCTTAAACAAAACAAATAAACATACTCAAATCAATAAACTTCAAATAATCAATTGATTTTTTAAATTAAATTCAACAAAATTATAACAAAGATACATTGAATCAAAAAATTAAAAACCAAAACATAACTTCACATTAAATCACTGAATTAAAAACGAACTTCAAACAAAAATGAACACGAATTAAATCTATATTAAACAACAAACATGACGGATTCAAATGATTTAACCAACATTAACAATTTCTGAAAAAATACATAACAACACATGAAACAAACTGAAGAAATAATTAATTAAATTTCAATTTGAATCTAACGACATTTAAACTAACAATTTCACATGAACAAACCAAAAAATTAACAAAACGACAAATACGAACAAAACAAGAATCAAACATTTACCGATTTTAGATTCGAGAATATCAAAACAAAATACGGACAAAAGTGAAAGTCGAGACCACTAACCGGATCGAAACTACGAAGAACTTGGATGAAAACAAATCTGCCCGAAAACCTTGAAACCAACATAACTCGAATCTGCCCGGCAAATATCTTGGCGAGCAGGAACGGGGTTTGTTTCGAATCAAATGCTTGACGAAGCAGCAATACAGCAGAAACGATGGGGTTTGGTTTAGAACCAGCTGCTCGAGGAGGCTAGATGCAGTAGGAGCAGCAGAAGCAGCTTGGTTTGGAGGAGGTCGATGAGGCAGGCTATTTCGAGACAAAGTGAAGGTCGCCGGATTTAATGGGGGGGGGGGTTGCCGGACTGGTTTACGTGAGGTAAAGCAGAAACAGTCGAGGCAGCTGGAGGCAGCAACAAAGACGATGAGGCAGGCATCATCAGGGTGTGTTTGGACGTACCAGGAGACGCAACAACGCAGCAGCAGCGACGAACGTGAAGGTGAGGAAGAAGACGCAATAGCGAGGAGATAGCCATGGCAGCTTGAGCTCGAGCTCGATGCAGCTAAAACGAAGAGGAAGAAACAGCTAGCAAGGTCGTTTGGGACGAAGGTGAAGAAGAAGCAGCAGCCATGAACGACTGCTGCGTGCACTGTGTGTGTGAGTGTTTTGTTGTGTGTGTATGAGTGTATGTGTTGATGTGTGTGTGTGTGAGGGGGGGTGGTCGTGGGGATGAGGGGGTAGGGCAGCAGCCATGGTTGCTTGGGGTGTTTGGGAGCCATAGTTGCTTGGGGTGTTTGGGATTTTGGAGAAGAAGAAGAGGGAGGGGCGGGTAGTTTTAGGTGTTAGGGTTTTTTGGAGTGGAAAATGAAAAATAGGAAGATGGGGGTGGGTCTTTAGGGTTATGGACTGGGTTGACCCGGTTTGAAATGGATCGGGTCGTAGGGAAGGTTGAGTATTTTTTGGGCCTGTGGCTTGAATTTGAAGAAGAGCCCAATTCCGATTTTCTTTATATTTTTTGCTCTATTTTCTTCTACTTTCTAATTAATAAAACTAAAATTCTAAATTAAGTTATAAACTAAATTAACTTATCAAAAATACTAAATAATTCCCAATAACTATTATCGCACATTTAAATAGCAATTAACGATAAAATCGCACAATTTAGACGTTAAATGCTAAAATGCAACATACATTATTTTTTTTATGATTTTCTCATTTTTGTAAAACAAACTTAAATAAATACTAAATGAAAATGCGACATATTTTATATTTTTATTAATTTAAACGAATAAATATACACAGACAAAAATACAAATAATTATACAAAAATACCACAAAAATTCAAAAAAAAAAATTGCACACCAAGGAAAATCACTTTATTTTGAATTTTTTGGGAGTAATTCTTTCATAGGGCAAAAATCACGTGCTTACAGCTGCCCCTCTTTGCCCGAAGACACGAAGGATTTTCGTGCAAAGATAAAGTGACCGATTTTTGCCCATCCGAGTACTCCGTGTGAAGCATTTTTTGAAAGATTTGACCGAACCTTTGCTTCAGAGGTTTCCTATATATCCTGGGCTAAACAGGAATCAGGTCAATGTAGTTCGAGAAGTTTTGGTAGCTGGGACTACCATGTGACTGCAATGTTACTGCTGTTGTATGCTACTTTTACTTGTTTGCTGACCTCCTTATTACACCATGCTTAAAAGAAAAATCAAGAAGTTAGGCTCGACTACGGATTACAAAATCTCATCTATCTTCCATTTGTTCTTGATGCCTTGCTTTCTTGTCGGCTTGCGTCGATTCCGGTGCTTCTTTCTTCCGAGAACTGACGGGGATGACATCGACCTTTTGCTACTCTGAATACCAATTCTCACTGTCTGGTTCGGTCCGCTGGAGATATGGCTTTCTTCATTAAGCTTTGTTATGTTGGGCATAATTCAATGTTCACAGGCCGCTTCTTTCAAGATGCGTCTTTTCTCCCTTTTGACTCATGCGCTTGATTTTGCGCTGGGATCTCTTGTTGCAACCTTCCGTTTTCCGGTGCTGGGGATTTTTATTGTTTCCCGCTGGGGATTCCTGTTGGATTCTTCTGCTTTACTGACTTGCAATGTATTCCTCTATTATATGGGTGGGCTCCCAACTTCAACCAACAACTTTGAAAATAAATTCGCCATTCATTTCTTTAGAATGGAGAGATTTCAAAAACTTTTAAAAATAAAATGCCTTTCCTCTCTTCAGGCGGGCTCCTGACTTCAACAACTTTGAAAATAAAATACCATTCCTTTCTTTAGGTTGGCGAGATCTCAACAACTTTTAAAAATAAAACGCCTTTCCTTTCTTCAGGCGGGCTCCTGACTTCAACAACAACTTTGAAAATAAAATGTCATTCCTTTCTTTAGGCTGGCGAGATTTCAACAACTTTTAAAAATAAAACGCCTTTCCTTTCTTCAGGCAGGCACTTGACTTCAACAACACTTTGAAAATAAAATGCCTTTGGCAATGATTTATGAAACATATATTTTGGCAATGGACCACTCGGGTCGAATAGATTCAACATCCTATTTGAGGGCGGATAGACCCAAATTATCCTATTTGAGGGCGGACGAACCCAAAATATCCTATTCGAGGGCGGACGAACCCAATTTCTTCAACTTAAATGTAAAGACTGAAATATATTCCTCTATTATATGGGCGGGCTCCCAACTTCAAAACTTGAAATTTAAATTGCCATTCTGTTCTTTAGGGGGATCCTGACCTCAACAACTTTCTTAAATATTAACACCTCCATTCTCCAGGCGGGCTCCTGACTTTAACAATTTCTTAAATTTTAACACCTCCATTCTCCAGGCGGGCTCCTGACCTCCACAACAACTTTGAAAATAAAATGTCATTCCTCTCTTCAGGCGGGCTCCTGACTTCAACAACAACTTTGAAAATAAAATGTCATTCCTTTCTTTAGGCTGGCGAGATTTCAACAACTTTTAAAAATAAAACGCCTTTCCTTTCTTCAGGCGGGCTCCTGACTTCAACAACAACTTTGAAAATAAAATGCCATTCCTTTCTTTAGGCTGGCGAGATTTCAACAACTTTTAAAAATAAAATGCCTTTCCTTTCTTCAGGCGGGCTCCTGACTTCAACAACTTTGAAAATAAAATGTCATTCCTTTCTTTAGGCTGGCGAGATTTCAACAACTTTTAAAAATAAAACGCCTTTCCTTTCTTCAGGCGGGCTCTTGATTTCAACAACTTTGAAAAATAAAATCCTATTTGAGGGTGGATGAACCCAACATATCCTATTTTGAGGGCGGATGAACCCAAAATATCCTATTTGAGGGCGGATGAACCCAAAATATCTTATTCGAGGGCGGATGAACCCAAAATATCCTATTCGAGGGCGGATGAACCCAATTTCTTCAACTTAAATGTAAAGACTGAAATGTATTCCAAATTCAAAACTTGAAATTTAAATTGCCATTCTACAGGTGGGCTCCTGACTTCTTCAACTTAAAATTTAACAATCTTCGTTCTACATGCGGGCTCCTGACTTCAACAATTTCTTAAATTTTAACACCTCCATTCTCCAGGCGGGCTCCTGACTTCAACTCTAATATTTTTAAAAATAAATCAAGCTCCTTTCGAGCTTTGGAGAAAGATTCATCGGACTAAGATTTGATATCTCAGGAGAAAATTTCATCAGACTAAGACTTTTATCCTAGGAGGAAAATGTAAAGATCAAAGGTTTGAGAAATTTATCTTTGTAATTCCTTCTTTTCTTTTCTTTTCTTTTTATATTGCGCTGCTTTGTTCCTGTTTCAACTCTCAAGCAAAGAAAATTTTATCAGTTTTTAAAATGGTGGCCGATTTGTGGCTTTGCTGGGGATGTCTTTCTTCTTTGAAAAGCTCGTGTTGTCTTTCCCCGAGACTGCTGGGGATAACACTGCTGGGGAATTATTTACTTACCTGTTGGGGAATAATATTATTGGGGAGTCTCCTTTCTTCCCCTTTTCTCCAAAACTACCTCCTTCAAAACTTTTCTCTCTCAACATTGTTGGGGATAAAATGTTATCAGCCGGGGATAACGCTGTTGGGGATAACACTGCTGGGAGATTTTGATTCCTTCAAAACTAGTGCTTCACTCTTCTGAAGGCTGCTGGGAATGATACTGGCCTTTTGCATTTTCCGAGCACAAGTTTCATCCTTTTGTTCTGTCCGCTGGGGAACAACTTCCTTTATTAAAACTTGTTATGCTGGGGGTAAAACTGGTTCAAAGACCACTTACCTTAAGACTGGTGCTATCTTTATTCTTCCCCGAATGGGTATCTGACTTCCAGAAAATTTCTAAATGAAAGGAAAATTTTCTGCCCCAGTTTGACAATCTCCCTTGTGGCATGCCTTTCCGCCATTAATGTCATTTCCTTTTAAGATTTGACTGTGGTGGTTGGTTCTGATACTCCTACTGGGGATGGTTTTTCCCTTTCTCCTTCCCTGCTCTGTGTTCCAAAAAACTTCATGGGGATGATATTACTTGCTGGGAATGATCCCTTTCTGCTGGGGATATCCCTCTTCTTTTGTGGCATAGTTCGGAAACTGTCATTTTCCCGACCTTTTAGTCTCGTATGAATTTCCCAAATCATGCCCATTGCTCTTCTTGATTTGTCCCTGGGCCTTGGCCTTGAGGTTTAATAACCTTTGATTTCGGAAAGGATATACCTCTTGACACTCGTCAATCCTTTTGTTGGGGATATCTTTCTTGACACTGGCCTTGCGCTTGTTCCTTGCTGACTATACCACTTGGATGTACTAGTCAGATCTCATCTTGCATAATTGTAAAGTTGATGGCAGATTTTGAAGTTATTTCTCACTTGTTCTGACCAAACAGACTCTACTTGGGAATTTTTCTATGAAAGGAGAAAGATAAACAAAAAGGGAACCGAATAAAAGACAAAGGAAAAGATGACTCTTTAACAAGAGAAACTATAAATAAAAACCTATCAAACGCAGATACCGACTCTAATGGTCATGACATGCGCATGTGGCCTATCCTCTACCGTCAATTGTCTTTCAAGATCTTCATTTGGCGATTCCCCATCTGATTCTCAATCTTATTCGACTTGTAGTGCCCGAAGGGTTTTCACTATCAAGCCTCTCTCATTTTGTTTTTTTTCCAGCTTTCATCGCCTTATGGTGTCCGTGAAGATTTTCACCGATAAAACTCTCTCATTTGTATCACTTTCCAGTTGGGGATTTGGAGTGTTGCCGGTATGATTCTCTTTGCTGGGGATTAGAGTCCCTTCTGCTGTGGAACAGAGTGTTATGTTCACCGATAAGACTCTCATTTGTCTGACTTGGCGTCTTTTGTAGACTGATCAGAAGGTCTTTCTTTGGACCATAATGTAGGTTTTTGGATAGGCTAGAAAGAAAGGGTATTAAAGGCTCAAAAACAAATCAATTTGAGGTTCAAAATTACAACCTTCGGAACCATATTTGTTTACAACAAGCGCAACCCTTGCCCCAATTTCTTGCTTGGGGATTATTTATTTATTTTTTTAATTTTTATTACACCATGACCGAGCCGTGAGGCGCCTACGTATCCTCTTTGAGGAATCAGGTCGAACGTAGTTCCCAATTCCTCTGTTTTCTTCTGACTTTCTTTTGTTTTTTTTGTTATCATTTTTCTCTTTTCTTTTCATCATTTTTTCGTTTTTGTTGATTTTTTTTCTTTTTCTTTTTGTGTTTTTTTTCTTTTTCTTTTTCTTTTCTTATCTTTTTATGTTTGTGTTTCTACTCTTTGCTACTGATTCCGAAAGAGGGGTATGAAAGAAGAAAATAAAATAAAATAAACAAGGCTTAAAAGGGGTAACGAAGGATAAAGTGTTTAGGTAGCAGAACGAAATGTCTTTGTCATTCCAGTCTTCAAAACATGCCAAGTGCAAACAACACAATTGAACATAGATTTATAGTCTCTTCTGATGGTGCTGGACTTGACAATTATATTCAACATTTGCTTTTCATTTGTCATTTCTAAAGCACCGTTGGGCGACACTCTCACTCTCATTATCATGAAAGGCGAATCTTGCTTTTAACGATTTTCTTTGTGTTTTACTTGCCCTAGTTCCATATGACTCGAGCTCCGAATAATTTCAAACCGTCTTTATTTCCTTTAAATGTTTTGATCACCTTCCCAGGGTTTTATGATTAACTTTTAAGATTAGGCCCAACTGTGCACACATGTCATGTCACTAGAATCGGCGCTTAACAAAATGATAAAAGGATCAAACAAAAAGATGAATGGAAATAATAAAAGACCGGATTTTGTATTAGACTACCGATGAAATGGTTTGAATAACAAAACAAACGAAACAAACTAGAATAAAATCCTAAAATAGCCTGGACAAAACTTAAACCAAACCGCTATGACAAAATGGAAAGATAAGAAAGTTTGACACAAGACAATATCCGGATTACAACCCTAAGAATAATCCGGACAACAGAAATGACAACAAAATAAGCCACCAAAAGCTTCTCTCTTGCTAACCAAGGAACGGAGCGCTCTCCCAATTATCAAACCTGGCATCTTAGCCACTGAGTTTTGCATCAATACTGCCAAGACCATTACTAGCTTCAACATCATCAACCTCCGTCAACAAGTTCTCGATAGGGTCCGAGTGCTCCATGTCACTGTTATTGATCACAATCCACCCTTTTTGGATCATTATTTCTACTTCCCTTTTCAGATTACGACAGCTCTCAATGTTGTGCCCTCTGACATTGGAGTGGTATGCTCATCGTGCTGCTGGATCAAAGTTTCTTGCACGTGGATCTGGAGTATATGGGGGGAGCGGATCAATCAAGCCAGCATGCCTTAGCCTTTCAAACAGACTTGCATAAGATACTCCGATAGGGGTGAGAGCCTTTCCTCGTTTCAGCAACCTCTCGTTCCTAAATGCTTGATTGGGCCGGAAACCTGATCCAGGGGGCTTCCGGTAGGCTTGTGAGGGTGGATAGGCCTTCTGTGGAGCTGGGTATTTGGAAAGTGAAGCATGTCTTTGGGAGTCTCGTGGAGAGAAGTAGTGTCGAGGAGGGGAGTAGTGTTGACGAGTGATGGAGCTACTCGGGTAGCTGGGAAAGCTGCCATAAGTGGGTTGGGATGGAGAGTATGGGGGATCTTCCGTTATGGTATTGGGTGCTTGGGTAATGACAGAGTTCAAGAAGCTTGGCGGTGGAGGGGTGGTGCTTTCCCAGTCATCCATGCCTGATACATGTCTGCCACATGCTGTCTCAGCATTTTCACTTCTTCTACCAACCCGTTGTTCCGTTCGACCAGTTGTTGTCGGTCATCAGTACCGACCCACTTGGTTCTGAGGTTCTGAGTCATTGTCTTTTGACTTTGCTTTGCAGGGAGGAGTTACCACAACCAACCACTTTTTGAAATGAACACACCAAAGTGAAGCCATCACATTAGTGTTAGGGCATTTGACAGATAATCATATATCAGAGATACAGTACACCTAAGCAGTTAAAACGTTCTATCATGCCTTCACTTCAGTTAAGTGCGTCGTTCCGGCTTCTTGTAATTGTGCCCCTTTGAAAATCTCCCACACTTCCTTTATTTTTTTTTTCAATGGTGGTCGAATCTTATGGAGATTGCCTACGTATCATGACCCCGCATGAATCGGACCTTGCGTAGTTCGGACCAATAAAAGATAAATAATAATAAAACATTTTTTTTGTTTTGGAATTTTCAATTTTCATATTAAAACAAACTTGATTACAAAAGTTTAAAAAAAACTGACCATACTAACAGACTTTGACAAAAGACAACAAACGGCCTCGAAAATCAAATAACTCGCATACTCTAATCAAAGAATTACAAACTCAAAAACAAACGGCCAGTTCCTTTCCCCGTTTGACAAATGCAACCAAACGGTTATTTTTTGCAAATGTGGCCCCTTCCAAATTTCATATGAATTTTGAGGTGGGGGAGGATTATTTTATGACACTTTACAAACTTGCCCATTCTTTTACGAAAATAGCCTTTCGACAACTGAAAGATACTCTGAGGCTATTTCGGCAAGAACGGTTTAAGACGCGGCCGAAGCTGGCTTGGCTTATTTTTGACTAAAAATCCGAACGGTGTTCACCTGACTGCTGACTCTTTGTTTTTTTTTTTCAAATTATAATGAAAACTTGGTGTTGCAAACACGGCCCTTCAGCGCCTCGGGGACGAAGATTTTTAAGGCTGTGTAGTCAACTGGACCAAAATCCTAAAAAAAATGACCCAAGGTGGCTGTTTATACAAAGTCAGCCTTCCGGCGTCCCTTTCGGGAATATTCGGCTATTTTTGACAAAAACAACATCACCCGACTTATTTATGACTCTTTTTATCATTTTTTCAAAAATAGAAAACTCAATATTGAAAACACGGTCTTTCAACGCCTCGGGGACGAAGATTTTTAAGGCTGTGGGGGTCAACTGGACCAAATCTTAAACATGACCCAAAAAGTGGCTGTTTATGCAAAGTCAGCCTTCCGGCGTCCCTTTCGGGAACATTCGGCTATTTTTGACAAAACAGCATCACCCGACTTATTTATGACAAAATTAAAACTTTGACATATTTTTTGTTTATTTATTTGTTTTTGGTTATTTTAGCAAAAGGGGAGGTTGGACCCGATGAGGGTTGCCTACGTATCTCACATCCGGTGAGAATCAAACCCGCGTAGTTCGGGACATCATGAATAAAGTAAATAAACTTTTTTTTATTATTTTTATTTTTTTATTTTATTATTATTTACTTTTTGAAGGAAAGACTTATAAAGAAGAAATGGAGCATTTTTTCAAAGAAGGATTTCTAAAGAATTTTTTTTTTGAATTTTGAAAGAGAAACTTTTAAAGAAGAAAGAAAATATTTTTGGAATTTTACTTTCAATGAAAGAAATGCTTCTAAAAAATATTTTTGAATTTTGACTTTTCTTTTCAATTTTGAAAGAAGAATGAAAATATTTTCGGATTTTTTTTGGAAGAAATTAAAAGAAAATATTTTTTTTATTGTTTTTTTCTTAAAAAACAATTAAAAAGACTTTCTAAAGACATCGATAATGGAAAATATTTTTGGATTTTTTCTCAAAAATTGGTGGTCTAAAAAAAACTTTTCTAGAAAGGAAATAAAGAAAAATACTTTTTGGATTTATATATATATATATTGCAACAAATAATAAATCCACGTTCAACGCAAGACTATTTCTATTTTCATTTTTGGCATTTTCATAAACAAATAAATAAAAAAAATCATATTAAAACAAGACTCTTTTTTTCATTTTCATTTTTCATGGCAAGACAAACGATTTTTCTTTTTCTTTTTTTTTTTTCATTTTGAAAACAAGACAAAGTGAAGATTTTTTCTTTTCTTTTCGTTTCAATAAAATGACTAACCTATTCTTCAACCTAAAAATAAGAGGCTCTTTTCTATTTTTTCTTTTGCTTTTTTGAGTGAAACAAACTATAAAAAAAAATATTTTTCCTTTTTTCCAAAATTTCGGCAGAATTTCGCCAGTATTTGGGGCATTGGGGTTTTTCTTTTCTTTCTTTTTTTTTTTATTTAAAAAAATAGGCAATTAACTCTCTACACAGTTACTTCCATCTTTTTCGCAATTTTCCAATATTCCCGATTTTCGAAGCCGGTCAGCATGCAAGTCTGAAACAAGTAAATGCATAAAGCACACGCAGGATGGTCTTTTCACTTCAGGTTGCTAGTCCTAGACGGACTCAACCCCTGTGTTGAGTCGCCTAAGTCAAATGCGCATGATGCAAATAAACGTTCCTACTAGGGATCCGGCATGTGGCTTTGTTATACTAGGTTCAGAACCTGGGTGTTTGTTCTAGACCTGGCATACCCGAGCGAACAGCTCGGGCCGAGGGGGCAGCGTACCGGGAATACAGAAGCTTCACCGGCTTAGCAACTTGTCCGAACCTCGTTCTAAATTGGGATTTGACACAATACAGAAAAGAAGTCGTACGAAGTACACCCTTCTTCATGATTCAGAAGACTCAGAGAGGATATGGGTTTCGGCACAGTTTATATATAGTTCACAAAATATCAAAGCGGTAAAAGCAGTTAGTTAGCACATTAAGCACAGATCATGTAACAAAATCAGATAAAGCTAAATATAATAATTTATTCTAAGCTCGATTTCTAACCCTGAACCAGTGGTTCTGGTTTTGTCCCCAGCAGAGTCGCCAGAGCTGTCACACCTCCTTTTTCCGTCCCCGCGAGGGGTGAAGGAGTTTTTTCCAATTAAAGGACAATCGAAATGGGATTTGTTTGTTTATTTCAGAGTCGCCACTTGGGAGATTTAGGGTGTCCCAAGTCACCAATTTAATCCCGAATAGAGGAAAAGAATGACTATGTATTACAGTCCGCGAACCAGAAATCCGGATAAGGAATTCTGTTAACCCGGGAGAAGGTGTTAGGCATTCCCGAGTTCCGTGGTCCTAGCACGGTCGCTCAACTGTCATATTAGGCTTATTTATCTGATTTTATACAATTATGAGCTCATGTGCAAATTTTAACTCTTTACCGCTTTTATTATATTTTTAAAGGAATGTGAACATCGTTTAAAAAATATGTCTTTGGATTGCGTCACATGAAATGCACCCGCAATCCGGAACATATTTTATTCAATGTTTTGGGATTTGGATTTGGGTCGCATGAAATGCACACCCGAGTTTAAGAAGGTAAGATTATTAAAATGCGCCTAAAGAGTCTAACGCGTTATTATCTTTGGGGAAGGCAGTGAAATTCACTAAACAGTCCATCCCGAATTCTAAATATTCAATTTAACGTTTATTGAGGGCCCCACAATTAGTGCGTTTTATTGGGCGAGGCTCATCTCATTTATTTTTAAAGGACAATCCTAAAATGCCTACATTTTTCTCTATTAAATTTGTCTCTACAAAATGAAAGAGAAAATGTCTTAATTTATTTACATGCTTGAGTTATTATAGTTGGGTTTCAAATATGATTCATAAAATCTAAAAAATGATGCAAACTGGACGGTCCGTTGCCAATGCGGGCCCAGGCCCAACGTGTATGGCATAAAACTAGACCTGGGCCATCTTATTCACATGTTACTACCTAATTACATTATACTAGGCATATTCATAGTTTGTCAAATTAAAAAAAAAACTTAACAATATAATTTTAATTCTAAACCATTTACATGCTGAAATTAACCAATAGTATTTAACTAAATAACATTCCTACAAGTTCCAAAATGGTCTATTCGCTTGATGAACTAACGTGCTTTTTGAGACATGGTAATCATCCAACAATAACGAATTAACTAGACGAAGTTTCTACACCATTTATTTATTTTTAGGCAATATATAGATAGTTCGTCCGTTAAGCTATCGTCAGATGTTTCACTATACATATTAAATAGCTACATGATTCTGATTAGAGTAAGCTAAATAATTTATATATACAAATAAAATTCAGAATATAATTAAAATAAATTTAGAACTTCAACTCTTCATTTTTCGTATTCATGCTACATGTTTCAATTTACAATAATCAATGTGTCAGTTGTGTACCTGATATTGGAAGCAAAAGAAAAGTGAGATCAGCAGAAATTCAGTAGCATACAACAACAGCAACACCCAGCAACCAATAACCAGCAACGAGAAACCAGTGACAGATTTTGAATCAAGATAAAAATCCAGAAACACCGACAACAGTCAACGGACAGAAGCCAAGGGAATCTTTTCAGATTTGAAAGACTAATTAATTGTTCAACCCTTAATTTCTGAATCCGTATATCAAAATATTTAGATTGTATATCAGGTGTATACTATTCTTCTTTTGAATTTCCAGAATGTTTTTCTTTTTATTTTTGGAGTCTTAGTATTTTCGGAATTTTTCTCTCTATCTTCAATATTCAGCTCTCTCTTTTTTTATCTCTGTCCTCCTTCTTCTCTCCTCTCTATCTTTTTTTTTTTCTGTCTCTGTTTTTCTAAAAATCTGATCAAGTCCCCTATTTATTACTATATTTCAGCATTTTTAAACATAAAACCCACTATCTTCCCACTCATCCCCTTTTAATCCCACTACCTAATATTTTGTCCCCACTACATTAAACAAATATATCAACCCCACCCCATTACATCTTGCCCCCATGCTTAATATAAACAATTACATTATTCCCCCACTAATTTATGTCTTGCCCCCCATTACATTAAACAATTATATCAAATGTTCAATTCCGAAAATACCCCTCCGACCTTACTGCAATTACCATTTTACCCCTGAACGTACTATAATTTACCAAACTACCCCCATCAGCTATAACCAATTCACCTAATCAATTTCAACCAAAATACAGCAAATATGACCAATTTCTAAACAAATTTCAACAACAAATTCAAACTAAATGATGAACAACAAAGAAACAACTAAAATTATTTTGATTGAACAATATTTTTAACAACAAACAAACCTACTTTCAGATTCAATAGCAACAACAAAAAAACAAGTATATTCAGATTTCTCAATAATCATTTGAACTTAAAATTAAATCTAACAACATTACAACCAACAATTTCTATATTAAAACTAAACAAGATCATGAAACAAACTGAAGAAATAATCAAAAATGATAATCAACAAACAAGAAGATCAAACTTATACTAATTTCGGATTCAAGAACAATCAAACAAAGTATGGACATAAATGAAAAGATTCAACAACAATAACAAGCAAGTTTTATTCAAATTCGAATTAAACTCGAATTAAGCTTAAACAAAACAAATAAACATATTCAAATCACTAAACTTCAAATAATCAATTGATCTTTTTAAATTAAATCCAACAAAATTATAACAAAGATACATTGAATCAAAAAATTAAAAACCAAAACATAACTTCACATTAAATCACTGAATTAAAAACGAACTTCAAACAAAAATGAACACGAATTAAATCTATATTAAACAACAAACATGACGGATTCAAATGATTTAACCAACATTAACAATTTCTGAAAAAATACATAACAACACATGAAACAAACTGAAGAAATAATTAATTAAATTTCAATTTGAATCTAACGACATTTAAACTAACAATTTCACATGAACAAACCGAAAAATTAACAAAACGACAAATACGATCAAAACAAGAATCAAACATTTACCGATTTTAGATTCGAGAATATCAAAACAAAATACGGACAAAAGTGAAACTCGAGACCACTAACCGGATCGAAACAAAACAAGAATCAAACATTTACTCATATTCTACCCTCTTTCTTTTTAAAATTTTAACTTTAATATCTTTATATAAAATATTAAAAGTATTTTCTTTAATTCCATGAAGGTAAAATAGGGGAAAACAAGAATAATTATATTCTTGGACTACCACAAAAAATTATCAGAAAATGTACATTTTTATATATTAAGTATACGTATAATATGCATAGTTAGTACATAAATTTTGTATATTTGGGCTAACGCATGTAATTTATTTTGGCCAACGGACTAAAGAAAAATCCCAAAAACTATAAATAAGAAGAAAAAATGTCGTGTAAATTGAAGACGTGCTCTAAAGACAGAATATAGCTCAAAATTGGCTGGTGGCTTGAATTTGGAGCTTCCCACTTTAAAGACAATAAAAATAATATTAATACTAGCCAACATTAATCTTTAGTACGTATCCGTAGATCTTGACAATTACACAATCAAGCAAGTAGCAACATAAATGTTATTTAGAGAGCTATATAAAACTTTTATAGACAAACTAGTGAATTTGACCGCGCGAATTTTGAAAGGTAAAATTAGTAAAATTCATTGATAAAGGAAAAAGAAATATACAAACTTTTGTAGTTGTTGATAAGAAAAATAAAAGTTAAAAAAAATTAATTCATACATGTACATCATAAATGCGTAAGAAAGTTAAACTAATATGATAATAAAAATAAAAACTTTACTAAAAAGAAAAATAAAAGGAATAGATCATGTTATTCTTGCTTATACCCAACTGATAGTCCCAATACAATTATCTGAATCTTCCCAATTGAAGTTTTGGAAAGTTTTACCTTGAAAGCGATGCACAATATTTGACACCGTATAATATCTTTGTCACTTGGTTTTTGTTATATGTTCATTTGTCATCTTCGTGCAAACATATGCATACTTCCGAGTTTCATCCTTTCTCATTGCCGGAATTTACATCTTTTGACATGTCCTTTAATTTTAAATACCCATTGGAGTGCTTAATTGCAATATCACATGTATAGAAAAGTATTACTCCACTCAAGACCGAAGTGAAGAAACTCAAGAAAAAGAATGACAATTTAAGTTGCAATCATTTGTTTGCACATAAACACATATGAACAACACTGAAAATATTAAATTCTATGATTTTGTAGCAATATCTAAAACCATCTTTATTTTGAATTAACCAAATCGATTAACAAAGAAAAAAAGCAGCGAACAGGAGAATGGAGGAAGAAAAGAGATAAATTTTGAGACTGTAAAACTTCTTTTATTCCATTAAAAAGGAATATGAAAAGTTAGCACTGTAATACATGGATTTAAGTTTTTCCTTATAAGGAATGAGAAAGGTTTGAGTAGAAATAGTTCTGAATTTTTAAAATTTCATTTATTATAGTTTTCATTCTTGTTGATGCATGAATTTTAAAACTATTTTGCAGATTCAAATGATAGTATTATCTAAAAATTATCAATGTGTTAAAGTAATACATATAGAAAGCAAAGAACGCAAGTGTTAAAGTAATACATAGAGATTTGAGAGGCCTAAAATATTTTCTGAGAAGTGCAAGGAACATCAAGGAAGCAGAAGCACATAAAATTCAAAAATTTTAAAATACTAACTCCTTTATGTTAGTCCCAAAGTTCTCTTCGAACGATTATGAAATTCTAAATTTTTAAATAGAAGTATTTCAAGGATGTAAAATATGTAGTGTATTTAGTTATCCCGAAAAAGGATAGAATTCTCATATACCTTAGCGTAGATCTTTTTCGCTCCATTGACTTTGACATAGAGATGGACCAAACCATGGTAATAAGTAAATAAATAAATAAGAATGGGCAAGGCATTCCATAACTGAATTCTCTTCATAATTAAATAGTAATTACACCTTTTTGTATATTCCATAACTGAAATCTCCTCACCCATAAGCCTCATCAGTTTCGTTATTTATAGGTAGTAAATGAAAGTTTTACCTTGAAACCGATGCACAATATTTGGCACCATTTAATATCTTTGTCACTTGGCTTATGTTATATGTTCATTTGTCATCTTCATGCAAACATATGCATAATGTTGATACTCAATTTTTCCCTCATATATTTTTAAAATGCATATACATGACTTTCAAAATAGTGCATGAGCATCAACCAGCATTTTCCATAATTTTCGGTAATTTTTAAAGGATTTTAAATAATTTATTCTAGTATTTTATTATCCAAATAATTACTAATTGCATCACAAATGGGTTTATGGTAATTTTAGCGCTTGATTTTATTATTTATATCCATACTAAGTTTTAATTATTCATGAATAGTCATATGTACATGTTAGGTTATAATTACAATAACTTTGCAATAATGGCCCATGTGTGCATAAATACCTTATTTCACAAGAAAATAACCTTTTATATTTTTATAATACTAAGTAATTATTTTAAATTATTTTCATGCATAAATAATATTTTTATTATTTATAAATTATTTTATTAAGATAATTGAGTATTTAAATAATAGCCCCTTTTCCTAATCAATTTCGGACCCCAGCCCAATTAAACCTTAGCCCAATACCCTAATCTAACCCAGAACCAATAACCTAACTATTTTAACCTGACTCAAAACCTCCTCTAATCGTGGCTGTTGATCTTTGAGATCAACGGTCCACGTTATCCCTTTCCTTTTTTAATCCAACGACCCCCCAAATCCTACCCATTTGTCTCAAACACCGCCGCCTCTGAATCCTCTCCTCCTCTCTTCTCTCTCAGACGCTCTCAAACCCTAGAGCGCTGTCACTCAAAATTCCTCCCAAATCCCTTTGATTCCCAAACAGATATGGAATCATTTGGTGATTTACCGCCTTATCCGACCTCCTACCTCTATTGGTTGTTCGATTTTTATGTTACTTGATGGGATCTCAAGGGATTCGAACCAGATTTAGTTCAAATCTCTCACCTTTTCGATTAATCCGCCTATATTCAACCCTATATCTGTGAGTACTATCACTTTCGTGTTTTTATGACTTCAAATCTCTGGTTCAATCCAGATTTTCCACCTCTGTTCATATTTTTTTTAAATATAAACTTAGTTATTTCTAGTTGAATCCGTTAGATCTCTTTAGATCTGAAAGGTTTTGAGTTTGTTTGGTATTTTTCCTTTAAGGTTTCTCGGTTTTTATTATTATTGTCAACCGATTTATTTTTCCTAAAAAGATAGGGTTTCGATTTTTCTAAGAGATTTCTGCAAAATAGTTTAAACGTTTAGGCATTTTCAACTCTGATTTTCTTCTTTACTTTTTCGACTGATCTTACTGGAGTTTCATCTCTATGGCTTTACACCTTAGGGTTTTCAATTATATGACTGTTGGTCATAATATTTTGCCTGCTTACCTAGCTCTGTCAATTAACATATTAATTTATTTGCTTGCCTAACAAGGTGTCACGACCCTAAAACGGACCCGGTCGTGATAGCGCCTATTGTGAAACTAGGCCAGCCGACGCAAACCCCAAACCAACTAAAACAATTATAATAAGTCATTTAAAGTCATTAGTAAGCTAAAAATCCCAAAATGTAGAGTAGAATAGAACAGTGCAGAAACAAACACAGCCCGACATTGGGTTTCACCAGTCATGAGCATCTACAACTCGTCTAGGAATATGAAAAGATAACATAGTCTAATACAAAGCTGGTATAAAGCGAAATAAAGATAGGGAGGATAAGCACTGGGCTGCGAATGCCAAGCAGCTACCTACTCAACTCTGAAAAGCATGTTGGAAGACAATCAACACTCGCTAGCGTGACCCGAGACTCCTGGATCTGCACACATGGTGCAGGGAGTAATGTGAGTACGCCAACTCAGTAAGTAATAAAAGTAAAGGCAGCTGAGCAATAAGAAAATACGTAAAACCACAGCATAATACTAAAACAAAGCAGTATAAATCCAAAACAATGTAGTAAAACAGTAAAACTCGTAAAAATATCTCAGTTAAGTAAAAACCTTTTTAAAACATCTTTCAGTAGTTCAAACGAGTGATGAAAACAATGAGAAACAAGATAGAACATAGATCAGCCCCTCGGGCAAAACAAGTACCATAACCGCCCCTCGGGTAAAATACCAATAGAACCAGCCCCTCAGACTACCTCACAATCACTCGTATCAGCCCCTCGGGAAATAACATGAAACAACAACAGCCCCTCGGGCAATAACATGAAACAACAATAGCCCCTCGGGCAATATCATATCTCACACTGGGTACTGATGCTCACTGGGGGTGTGCAGACTCTGGAGGGGCTCCTACAGCCCAAGCGATATAACAAGCCATCTCATGGCATAATCAAACTGGCCCTCGGCCTCATAACAAGCCACGTTGTGGCGTAACAAATCAGGCCCTCAGCCTCATAATCATGAATCAGAACAACACTGCTGCGGCTCGCAACTCGATCCCATAATATCCTCACAACACAGGCCCTTGGCCTCACTCAGTCAGAAATCTCTCCAGCCACTCGGGCAACAGTAAAACATGATGCTCAGCCCAAAATATTATTTAAAATATCAAAAACGGAGTAAATATGGCTAAGTTATGAAAATAGTAGAATACAACATGACTGAGTACAAATATGAAGTCAAAACAGTGAGGAATAGTAGTAAAAATCCCCCTAAGGGTCCAAAACAGTTGACACGAGGCCCAAATATGGCATTCAACCCAAAACATGATAATACTTTCCAAAACACAATGATATTAAACAGTTTTCAATCAAATACGTGACTTAATAGTCATACGGGACGGACTAAGTCACAATCCCCAACGGTGCACGACCCCACGCTCGTCATCTAGTGTGTACGTCACCTCAAAGTAGCACAACGATGTGAAATCCGGGATTTCATACCTTCAGGACAGCATTTACAATCATTACTTACCTCTATCCGGTCCAAACTCTAGCCTGCGATGCCTTTGCCTCTTGACTCAGCCTCTGGATGCTCCAAATCTAACTAAAAACAGATTTATACCATCAAAATATGCTAAGGCAACAAAGCCCACTCGAAAATAACCAATTCACATCAAGAATCCTGAAATTGGCCAAACCCGACTCCCGGGCCTACGTCTTGGATTCCAATAAAAATCACAAAACTAGAATCCTTACACTCCCACGAGTTCATACATATCAAATACATCAAAATCTGACCACAAACGACCCCTCAAATCCTCAAATCAAAGACTCAAATTCCAAGCCGTAACTCCCTAATTTTAGGCTTTAGATTCCACCAATTTCATGTTTAATTAGGTAGAAATCACAATAGGATCGAGTATTAAGTCCATAAATCTTACCTCAAGTGTTTCCCTTTGATTCCCTCTTCAATCCTTCTCAAAAAGCTCCAAAACCGCTCAAAAATGGTGAAAGTTAGACCCAAAATCTCGAATAATGGCTATTCAAACATTCTGCCCAGGTGACCCTTTCCTTCTCAGCGAACGCGGTCAACGCCTCGCATTCGCAAAGCACAAAAATGTTGACCACTTAAATCCTTCTTCGCAAATGCGAATGCGAAGCTTCAGCTTCTCAACCCATTACGAACGCGACCTCTAGCTCGCAAATGCGAAACACAAATGAACCTGGACCCCAGCTGCTCCCATTAGTCTACGCGAACGCAATAATCTCATCTCATTCGCGATGAACAAAGAACCTAACCCTTCGCGAATGCAGGACCAACATCGCAAACGCGAAGGCCAAATGTCTGCAACACCAATAGCAAAAATCTGCAACTTTTCTACATGAATTTGATTCGTTCAACCACCCGAAACTCACCCAAGGCCCTCGGGACCTCAATCAAACATGCCAACATATCCCATAATATCATTCAAACTTGTTATAACCCTCGGAATGCTCAAAACAACATCAAAAAACCAAATCATCATCGGATTCAAGCCTAAGAATTTCAAAAACTTCCAAATTCCGTTTTCGATCAAAAAGTCTATTAAATCTCATCCGAATGACCTGAAATTTTGCACAAACGTCACAAATGACACAACAAACCTACTCCAACTTCCGAAATTCCATTCTGACCCCTATATCAAAATCTGCCCTATCAACCGGAAAACGCTAAAATTCCAATTTCGCCAATTCAAACCTAAATTTACTCCGGACCTTTAAAACACATTCTGATCATGCTCATAAGTCCCAAATCACCTCCCAAAGCTATCCGAACCATCAAAATTCACATCCAATCCCTTTTTCACATAAGTCAACATCCGGTTGACTTTTCTAACCTAAGCTTACTCAAAAGAGACTAAGTGTCTCATTCCTTTCCAAAACCTCTCCGAACCCGAGCC
Organism: Nicotiana sylvestris; assembly: GCF_000393655.2. NCBI lineage: Eukaryota > Viridiplantae > Streptophyta > Magnoliopsida > Solanales > Solanaceae > Nicotiana > Nicotiana sylvestris. The sequence continues at coordinate 167,196,180 of NC_091064.1, read as the reverse complement.
AACCAACCCGATATCACATAATATAGCTAAAAAAGACAATAAGAAGTAGAAATGGGGGAAACAGAGTAGTAACTCATGAAACAACCGGCCGGGTCGTTACATCCTCCCCCTCTTAAACAATCGTTCGTCCTCGAATGAGTCAAGAAACATACCTGAAGCCTCAAATAGGTGAGGATATCTGCTTCGCATCTCCCGCTTGGTCTCTTAGGTAGCCTCCTCCACGGGCCGACCTCTCCACTATACTTTCACTGAAGCTATATCCTTTGACCTCAACTTTCGAACCTGACGCTCCAAAATAGCTACTGGCTCCACATCATAAGTCAAATCATCATCTAACTGAACCGTGTTGAAATCCAAAACATGAGACGGATCGCCAATATACTTCCGGAGCATAGAAACATGAAATACTGGATGCACACTCGATAAGCTGGGTGGCAAAGCAATCTCATAAGCCACCTCCCCAATCCTCCGAAGCACCTCAAAAGGCCCAATGAACCGAGGATTCAATTTACCCTTCTTCCCAAATCTCATAACACCCTTCATGGGTGAAACCTTCAACAGAACCTTCTCACCAACCATGTAGGACACATCATGAACCTTCCTATCAGCATAACTCTTTTGTCTCGACTGCGCTGTATTAAGCCTCTCCTGAATCACCTTCACCTTGTCTAAAGCATCTTGCACCAAGTATGCACCCAAAAGTCTAGCCTCACCCGACTCAAACCAACCGATCGGAGATCTACACAGTCTCCCATACAAAGCCTCAAATGGAGCCACCTAAATACTCAACTGATAACTGTTGTTATAAGCAAACTTTGCGAGCGGTAGAAACTGATCCCATGACCCTCCAAAATCAATGACACAAACGCGCAACATGTCCTCCAATATCTGAATAGTGCGCTCGGACTAACCGTTCATATAAGGGTGAAAATCTGTGCTTAACTCAACCTGAGTACACAACTCTCGTTGTACAACCTTCCAAAACTGTGAAGTAAACTGAGTACCTATATCTGAAATGATGGAAACTGGGACACCATGCAAACAAACAATCTCTCGGATATAGATCTCTGCCAACTGCTCTGAAGAGTAGGTAGTACACACAGGAATGAAATGCGCGTACTTGGTCAGCCGATCCACAATCAGCCAAATAGCATCGAACTTCTTCAAAGTCCGTGGGAGCCCAACTACAAAATCCATGGTGATCCGCTCCCACTTCCACTCTGGAATATCCATTTGCTGGAGAAAGCCACGCGATCTCTGATACTCATATTTCACCTGCTGACAATTGAGACACCGAGCTACAAATCCTGCAATGTCCTTCTTCACTCTCATCCACCAATAATGTTGTCTCAGATCCTGATACATCTTCGCGGCAACCCGGATAAATAGAATACCGCGAGCTTTGAGCCTTCTCTAGAATCAACTCCTGAAGCCTGTCTACATTGGGCACGCATATCCGAACTTGCATCCTCAATACCCCATCATTACCAATAGTCACATCTTTGGCATCGTCGTACTAAACCCTGTCCTTAAGGATAAGCAAATAAGGATCATCATATTGGCGCTCTCTGATGCGATCAAATAAGGAAGACCAAGAAATCACACAAGCCAATACCCGACTAGGCTCTGAAATACCTAACCTCATGAACCATTGGCCAAGGCCTGGACATCGACTGCAAAAGGTCTCTCCCCAACAGGAATATATGCCAAACTCCCCATACTCACCGCCTTCCTACTCAAGGCATCGACCACCACATTGGCCTTCCCCGAATGGTACAAAATAGTGATATCATAATCCTTTAGTAGCTCCAACTATCTCCGCTGCCTTAAATTGAGATCCTTCTTCTTGAACAAGTGATGGAGGCTACAATGATCAGTAAACACCTCACAAGACACACCATACAAATAATGCCTCCAAATCTTCAACGCGTGAACAATGGCAGCCAACTCCAAATCATGAACAGGGTAGTTCTTCTCATGGGGCTTCAACTGACGAGAAGCATAAGCAATAACTCTACCCTCTTGCATCAACACACACCCAATACCAACTCTCAAAGCAGCACAATACACTGTATATGAACCTGAAGTTGATGGTAGAACTAACGCTGGAGCAGTGGTCAAGGCAGTCTTGAGCTTCTGAAAGCTCTCCTCACACTCATCCAACTACATGAAAGGAGCACCTTTTTGAGTCAACTTGGTCAAGGGTGATGCTATAGATGAAAATCCCTGCACAAACCGACGGTAATAACCCGCCAAACCAAGAAAGTTGTGAATCTTCGTGGCTGAGGAATTTGGGCCAACTCTGAACCGCCTCTATCTTCTTCGGATCGACCTGAATACCCTCACTGGACACCACATGCCCCAAGAAAGCCACTGAACTAAGCCAAAACTCACATTTGGAGAACTTTGCATAAAGCTTCTCCTCCCTCAATCTCCGCAACACAACTCTTAAATGCTCCGCGTGCTCCTCCTGACTACGCGAGTATACCAGAATATCATCAATGAAAACAATTACGAACAAGTCGAGATAAGGTTGAAACACGCTGTTCATCAAATGTATGAATGCTACTAGGGCATTGGTCAGCCCAAAAGACATCACCAGGAACTCATAATGACCATATCGGGTCCTGAAAGCTGTCTTAAGAATATCCGAGTCCCTGATCTTCAACTGGTGATAACCTGAACGGAGGTCAATCTTGGAGAACACTCTCGCTCCCTAAAGCTGGTCAAATAAATCATCGATACGAGGAAAATGATACTTGTTCTTGATTGCTACTTTGTTCAACTGCCTGTAATCAATGCACATCCTCATCGTGCCATCCTTCTTCTTCACAAATAGAACAGGCGCACCCCAAGGCGACACACTAGACCGAATAAACCCCTTATCAAGGAGTTCCTGAAGTTGCTCCTTCAACTCCTTCAGCTCCGCTGGTGCCATACGATACGGTGGAATAGAAATGGGCTGAGTGCCCGATACTAGATCAATACCAAAATCAATATTCCTATCCGGTGGCATGCCTGGCAGGTCTGCAGGAAACACATCAGGAAAATCCCCCACAACAGGAACATAATCAATACTAGGAGTCTCTATACTGACATCTCTCACGAAGGCTAAATATGAAAGACAACCTTTCCTAACCATCCGCCGGGCCTTCAAGAACGAAATCACCCTACTGGGGACAAAATCGGTCGAACCTCGCCACTCGATCTATGGTACACCCGGCATAGCCAATGTCACTATCTTAGCATGACAGTCCAAAATAGCACGACACGGAGATAGACAATCCATTCCCAATATCACATCAAAGTCCACCATACAAAGCAATAACAGGTCCACTGGGGTCTCCAGACCTCCAATAGTCACCACACATGACCGGTACACACGGTCCACAATAATAGTATCCCGCACCAGAGTAGATACACGGACAGATGAAACAAGAGACTCACCGGCGTATCCAAATAACAAGAAAAGTATGATGACACATATGAAAAAGTGGAACCGGGATCAAATAACACAGAGGCATCTTTGTGGCAGATTGAAACAATACCTGTAATCACAGCATCTGAAGCAATAACATCGGGTCTAGCTGGGAGTGCATAGAAATGGACCTAACCACCACCTGATCGACCTCCCCTTCTAGGGAGACCCCTAGATGACTGTCCTCCACCCCTAGCTGGGTGGGTGGGTAGTGGTGAAGTAACTGGCGCTGAAGCTGATGGCTGACTCCTCTACTGAGATGAACTCCCAAGACGATGAGGGCACTACCTCCACATGTGACCCAACTCTCCACACTCATAACAACTCCCTAGTGCTGGAAACGGGGACTAAAGGGAACACCTAACACCAGAATGACTAGCAGATGCACCTGGCATAGGAGATCCCTGAACTGATAGAGCACGGGACGAACTCTAGGCTGGAAGGGCAATGAGCGATGAATGGCCCTGATGAGAACTATGAGAACCATGACCCGATGGTTCCCCAAATAACCTGGGCGAGCTGATTGAGCATGTTTGAATGGACGGCCTCTGCCGTGCTGAAACTGATCCCTCGAAGGAGCACCACCAAAACTACCAGATCCCCGAGTCCTCTTGGCCTCCCTCTCATCTCGCTCCTAGCGACAAACTGACTCAATCTCGCAAGCAATGTCAACAACCTCCTCAAAAGTAGCACCAGACACCCTCTCCCTGGTCATGAGAATCTGAAGCTGATATGTGAGGCCATCAACGAACCTCTTGATCCTCTATCTATCCGTAGGAACCAACCAAATAGCATGACGAGCTAACTCCGAGAACCTCATCTCATACTGCATCATAGTCATATCTCCCTAACGCAACTGCTTGAACTGCTTGCACAACTCCTCTCGCGAGACTGTGGCACATACTTCTCCAAAAAGAGAACGGAAAACTGCTGTTAGGTAAGGGGCGCTGCACCAACAGGCGGCCTACGCCTCTCATAAGCCTCCCATCAAGTGAAGGCAGCTCCAAAAAATTGAAAAGTAGTAAATGCTACCCCGCTGGCTCCAGAATACCCGTTACGAAGAATCCTGTGACACTTGTCCAAGAAACCCTGGGCATCGTCACCCTCTATACCACTGAAAGTCAGAGGCTGAAGTCTACCAAACCTTTCCAACCTGCGATGCTCGTCCTCTGGTATAACAAAAGTTATATAGTCCCGAGCAGCTGCAACCGGCTGGGCTGAAGGTGCCCCTGGTGTCTGAAGTCCTTGCACGATCTGCTCAGGTGTGCGAGCGGCGGGATTCTGAGTACCTCCCCCAGCCTGAGAAGTAGTTACAACTTTAGTAACTAAGAACGCCTGAGCTAGGCCAGTGCATACTGATAGAATCTGGGACAGGGCCTCCTAAAGGCCTGGAATCACAATAGGCACAGCTGGTGCTGCTGGAGCATCAACAACTGGGACCTGATCATGAACTAGGGCGGCTGGTGGATCTACAGGTGCTGCCTTAGATGCTGTGCGGGCTACACCCCTGCCCCTATCACGGCCTCGATCGCGTCCTCGGCCTCTAGTGGCCCTAACTGGTGGTACTAGTGGTCGTCCATCCTGACTGGTAGCACATGTCCTCACCATCTGTGAGAGAATAGAATAACAAAAGTTTAGTACTCGGATCAACATATTCGCACGACAAGAATTCAAGAATATGAAGTTTTCCTAAAGGTTCTGCAGCCTCCCAAGGACAAATACAGACGTCTCTGTACTGATTCGCGAGGCTCTACTAAACCTGCTTATGACTCGTGAGGCCTATATAACCTAGGCTCTGATACCAACTTATCACGACCCTAAAACGGACCCGATCGTGATGGGGCCTATCGTGAAACTAGGCCAGCCGACGCAAATCCCAAACCAACCAAAACAATTATAATAATTCATTTAAAGTCATTAATAAGCTAAAAATCCCAAAATGTGGAGTAGAATAGAATAGTGCGAAAACAAACACAGCCCGACAATGGGGTGTCACTAGTCATGAGCATCTACAACTCATCTAGGAATATGAAAAGACAACATAGTCTGATACAAAGCTGGTACAAAGCGTAATAAAGATAGGAAGAAGCACTGGGCTGCGAACGCCAAGCAACTACCTAGTCAACTTCAAAAAGCCTGCTAGAAGACAATCAGCACTCGCTAGCGTGACCCGAGACTCCTGGATCTACACACAGGGTGCGGGTGGGAGTAATGTGAGTATGCCAACTTAGTAAGTAATAAAAGTAAAGGTAGCTGAGCAGTAAGAAAACACGTAAGACTATAGCATAATGCTACAACAAAGCAGTATAAATCCAGAACAATGCAGTAAAACAGTAAAACTCATAAAAATATCTCAGTTCAGTAAAAACCTTTTTAAAACATCTTTCAGTAGTTCAAGCGAGTGATGAAAATAAGATAGAACATAGATCAGACCCTCGAGCAAAACAAGTACCATAACCGCCCTTCGGGCAAAATACCAACAGAACCAGCCCCTTGGGCTACCTAACAATCACTCGTATCAGCCCCTCGGGCAATAACATGAAATAACAACAGCCCCTCGAGCAATAACATGAAACAACAACAGCCCCTCGGGCAATATCACATCTCACACTGGGTACACACGCTCACTGGGGGTGTGCAGACTCCGGAGGGGCTCCTACAGCCCAAGCACTATAACAAGCCATCCCGTGGCATAATCAAACTGGCCCTCGGCCTCATAACAAGCCACCTTGTGGCGTAACAAATCAGGCCCTCGGCCTCATAATCATGAATCAGAACAATACTACTGGGCGCACAACCCGATCCCATAATATCCTCACTACATAGGCCCTCGGCCTCACTCAGTCAGAAATCTCTCAAGCCACTCGGCAATAGTAAAACATGATGCACAACCTAAAATATTATTTAAAATATCAAAAACGGAGTAAATATGGCTGAGTTATGAAAATAGTAGAATACAACATGATTGAGTACAAATATTAAGTCAAAACAGTGAGGAATAGTAGTAAAAATCCCCCCAAGGGTCCAAAACAGTTGGCACGAGGCCCAAATATGGCATTCAACCCAAAACATGATAATACTTTTCAAAACACAATGATATTAAGCAGTTTTCAATCAAATACGCAACTTAATAGTCATACAGGATAGACTAAGTCACAATCCTAACGGTGCATGACCCCACGCTCGCCATCTAGCGTGTGCATCACCTCAAAGTAGCACAACGATGTGAAATGCAAGGTTTCATACCCTCAGGACAACATTTACAATCATTACTTACCCGGTTCAAACTCTAGCCCGCGATGCCTATGCCTCTCGACTCGGCCTCCGGATGCTCCAAATCTAACCAAAAATAGATTTACACCATCAAAATATGCTAAGGGACCAACGCTCACTCGAAAATAACCAATTCACATCAAGAATTATGAAATTGGCCAAACCCGACCCCCAGTCCCACGTCTCGAATTCCAATAAAAATCACAAAAATAGAATCCTTACACTCCCACGAGTTCATACGCATCAGATACATCAAAATCTGACAACAAACGGCCCCTCAAATCCTCAAATCAAAATCTCAAATTCCAAGCCCTAACTCCCCAATTTTAGGCTTTAGATTCCACAAATTTCATGTTTAATTAGGTAGAAATCACAATAGGATCGAGTATTAACTATATAAATCTTACCTCCAAGTGTTTCCCTTTGATTCCCTCTTCAATCCTTCTCAAAAAGCTCCAAAATCGCTCAAAAATGGTGAAAGTTAGACCCAAAATCGCGGACAATGGCTATTTAAACGTTCTGCCCAGGTGACCCTTTCCTTCTTCGCGAACGAAGTAAAAGCCTCGCATTCGCAAATCACAAAAATATTTACCACTAAAATCCTTCTTCACGAACGCGGCATCCTGAACGCGAAGCTTCAGCTCCTCAACCCATCACGAACGTGACCTCTAGCTTGCGAACGCGAAGCACAAATGAACCTGGACCCCAGCTGCTCCCATTACCCTACGCGAACGCGGGAACCTCATCGCATTCGCGATGAACACAGAACCTAATCCTTCGCGAATGCAGGACCAATATCGCGAATGTGAAGGTTAAACTTCTTGCCTCACACCACATCCTTTTTTGAACGCGAGATCCCACTCGCGAACGCGAAAGCCAAATGTCTGCAACACCAACATCAGAAATCTCCAACTTTTCCAACATGAATTTGATCCGTTCAACCACCGAAAACTCACCCGAGGCCCTAGAGACCTCAACCAAACATGCCAACATATCCCATAACATCATTCAAACTTGTTCCAACCCTCGGAACGCTCAAAACAACATCAAAACACTAAAACTTCATCGGATTCAAGCCTAAGAATTCCAACTGACCTGAAATTTTTCACACACGTCATAAATAACACAATGGACCTACTACAACTTCCGGAATTCCATTCCAACCCCTATATCAAAATCTCCCCTATCAACCGAAAAATGCCAAAATTCTAATTTCATCAATTCAAGCCTAAATCTACTCCGGACCTCCAAAACACATTCTGATCACTCTCTTAAGTTCCAAATCACCTCCCGAAGCTATTCGAACAATCAAAATTCACATCCGAGCCCTTTTTTAACATATGTCAACATCTGGTTGACTTTTCCAACCTAAGCTTACTCAAAAGAGACTAAGTGTCTCATTCTTTTCCAAAACCTCTCCGAACCCGAGCCAACCAAACCGATATCACATAATACAGCTGAACAAGATAATAAGAAGCAAAAATGGGAGAAACGGAGTGGTAACTCATGAAACGATCGGCCGGGTCGTTACACTAGGGTTTGAAACTTTTCCCTTTCCCTTACTAGTTCTGATGAATCTTTCCTTTTCTGTGTCCGATTACTCTATTTTTCTTGTGTTTTCCTATTTTTTTTACTTTAATATTTGCTTTAAATATTCTGAACGATTTGTGTTTTGGTATTTTTGTGCATTTGCCTTAATTATTCAGAATAATTTTGTGTGTTTCCTTAATTTTAGCTTTTAGTATTTGCCTTAAATGTTTTGAAAAATAATTTGTGTGTTTCCCTGATTTACCAAATCCTTGATTTATGCCCTAAATGAATTCTAATTGATTCCGGAATTATTCCTTACCTTATTTGTCTACTGATTGAGTCCATTAACTGATGTTAGCCCAATTTTACGCCTGTTAATTGATCTATGTCGACCTAAATTGATTGTTGGTTGATTTTAAAAGTTATTTGTGTGTGATTCGTTCATTACCTTGTGTGTTCTGCCCTATTGCATGCTATAAAACCCTTCCCCTTCTCCCTTTATGAGGACATACCTCAGAACTCTCCTATTTTTCACTACAAACCTATGCTCTCTCTCTCTCTCTCTATCTCTCTCTCTCTCTCTCTCTCTTACTTCTGTGCTAAGTGACTATTATTTGGCCGGCTAAAAGCCAAGGCCAAGCTATTCTGGAACCAACTTATCTCTGCATATTTACTTTCTACTCTACTAGTATGTGCTAACTCCTATTATCTTGCTCTATTCTGTATTTCATGTAGTCCACTTTACCACAACCTTCAACATGCTCTTGTTTGATACATGATTCTTAATCATTTCTATGCCTTAGCTCTTGTAATCTTACTTTGCTCCATGTGATTATATGATTAATTCACCTCAAACCTCGATATGCTTCTGTTTTATCATATGTTTCCTGTTGCTTTCTTCTTAACTAGTATGCCTAACTCCTGTTAAATTATCCAGTTATGTGTGCTAGTATGGATAATTTATCCTAATATGATTCTATTTGATCCATGATTCTCATATGTTTCTTTTTATACTGGTCTGCTTTAATTTCCTACTGTTCTACTCTATGTGTTTGTTTGATTGGTCATCTTAGCTTCAGCATGCTTCTGTTCAAATATGTTTACATGTTTCCACCTAGTGGTAAATAATAAGCCAAATCAACTTTAGACATTTAAATCCTAGCTGATTCAGTTGTATACCTCCATAATACTGCAAATATATGGTCAGTTCTGTTTGTACCCCTACTCTTTTGTGATTGCTTTAGTTGAACCAGTGTTCACACCAATCTGCTCGGACCCCGTTTGTCTAGGTAGAATTATACTTCTGTTTGCTCTTGAAAATAAATTGTTTTTTCATAAAACTATCCCCTACTCCTTTATACTATTTTCCAACTCCTATTCTTAGTTAACTAGGGTCCTGCCGCCCCAGTGTGAGCACTGCTTAGGATCCATGAGATTCCTCTGAAATCTGACAAATTGGGGCTGGTTTTTCTAATTCTTTGTGATTTTTGTTGAACATTTGATCCTGATATGAGCATTGCCCGGGGTCCTTGAGGCCCTTAGGAACTTTGACACACCAGAAACCAGTTTTATGTGTTATGGGTTACCACTATGCTCAGAGGTGCTATGTTTGAAGGCCTTGTTCCCAGGTTGATATTGGGCCTATGAAGGCTCCCTATAGTATAATGGTTCTTTCATTATGTAATTCATTCATATTGGTCTGTAATAATAATTCTTGTAAAAATAGATATCGGGGTTATTAGTAAAAGTTGGGAGGGATTTTTATATATCTATGTTGGAATTGGGTAGAGAACCTGCCTATAGGACTTGATTATGCTGGTATTGTATTATTGTTTTGACTCTGTGTTGCACATCTGCATATTAGAAATCATGTTATAGGGCTTTACGTTTATTGCTGCACATTAGATATTCTGTTTATAGGAATTGCACGTATTTTTTAATCCAATATGCATTAGTAACCATGTCTGTAGGATATCGACTATTTGAATAACTATTTTCCCTGTTAATACGCTCCAAGAATTCTGCCTATGCATGAATAATAGAGATCCTGCCTGTAGGAACTGAAGTCATCTAGATACTATGCTTATAAGGTTTTAAGATCAGTTTCTGCACTTAGATATCATGTATATAGGGAATGCATATAAAATCGGTCTTCTGCATCATAAAATAATTAATAGGTTTTAAATATTCTTGCCTTATGTTTTGATGATCTAACAAACTTACTATTAAGAACCAGATAAGGAACCTGTCCTACTTGGACTATACTGCAAGCTTTAACGGATTCCAGCTAAAGGTGAACTGCTATAGCTTCAGGAGCTAGGAACCCACACAAGAACCTGATACTCTTGTGGTTTCCTCATAGTAGTACAAAGTCAATTGGACACAGCTGGAAATGAAGTGACTGATGGCACTGTTTCTACCGCACTGCACTGTCTCTAGCGCCCACTCATTCTCTAACCAAATAAAGTGCTCACATCATTTCAAGTGATATGATCAGGATGTACTTACAATGAGTTTTATACAAAACATCACTTGTAGGTTTCAGTTTCTCATTCAAGCTTCTTGCCAAAACAGAGAAATCAATCCTCTCAAGCTTGAAGAACAAAGTTGAACGCAACTACGGAACAATTCCTAAAAGATAGCTTGTTGTTGTCCTAGTTGAATTGTAACTTTGTTATTGTACTTGTTATATCTCCTAAACTGCTTACCTAGAAGCGTTTGATTAGGAATCCTCTTGTAAATCTGTAAACTCCTTGAGTTTATGTTGTGACTAGATTTAGTCATAAGCAAAAGTCTTTGTAATTGTAGAATTACAAAGTGTCTTATGGTAAAAGCATCACAAGTAAGAAAAAGCCTTTGTAACTAGGAAGTCACAAAGTGGTTTGTGGTAAGAGTACCACAAGTTAGTTGAGTAAATCCTTTGCAATAGGAGTCATTGCAAAGTGGCTTGTAATAGGTCCTTTACAAGTTAGTGAAGTTAAAATCCTACAGGTGTAGGTCGTGGTTTTTTGATCCCCTTGTGTGGGATTTTTCCACGTAAAAATCCTCTGCTTTATTTACATAATATTTTATTAGCATCTCAGCAGAATCTTATAGAGGACCAGGTACTCTACTGTTTGGCGGACTCATACAAACTAACAATTGGTATCAGAGCGGGTTTTTCCTATCAGGCTAACACCTAGGAAGGATCCTCATGGCTGTCCCACCAAATTTAGAAGAAGGTCAATCTACATATCTACCACCCAAGTTCAATGGACAATACTATGGGTGGTGGAAAGCAAGAATGCACGATTTTATCATGGCTGAGGATTGTGAGTTATAGGATATCATATGCGATGGTCCTTATTTTCCAACCAGAGTACTAGAGGAACTTCCATTTTCATGGCAAAAATCAGCAAAGAGTACACTGAAGCAGACAAGATAGCTGTGGGAGAAGAATTCTCGTGCCAAGAAAATTCTAGTATGTGGAATAGGACCTGAAGAGTACAATAGAATCTCCACCTGTGACACTGCCAAGGAGATATGGGAAGCTTTGCAAATAACTCATGAGGGAACTACACAAGTAAAACAGTCTAAGATTGACATGCTCACTACCAAGTATGAACTCTTCAAAAGGAGGGACGATGAATCCATTCAAAATATGCATACGAGATTCACTTCCATCATAAATGAGTTATAATCCCTTGATGAAATCATTCCCAGAAACAAGCTAGAGCTGACCGTAGAAGAGCTGATCAGAAACTTGAAGACCCATGAGTTGGAGAAAAAGATAAACAGTGAAAGAAGAAAATAAAAAAGGGGAAAGAACCTGGTATTTAAAGCTGATTACAATGATTCAAGTGAGAAAAACAGTGACATGGCTTACCTAACCAAAAGATTTCAGAAGATGGTCAGAAGAAATGGAAAAATGCTAAAAAGGGACATGTCTATCAGACCAAGAAACTATGATCTTTGTTATAGGTGTGGAAAGCCTGGACACTTCATGAAAGACTGTCCTCTCCTGAAGCAAGAATTCTCCAAGAACCATCATGAGAAAACAGCTAAGACGAACCTGGTTCCTGTCAAGGACTTCAAGAGAAAAAGATTTACTAACAACATGATGAGACATGCTCTTGCAACACGGGGGGATTCATCTAGTGAGTCTGAAGATGAATCTGATACTGGTGATAGTTCCATGATGGCAGTTGAAGGCGAAAAGACTGGATATGACTCTACTTTTACTTTGATGGCCCAATCAGATGATGATGAAGACAATGGCAACAAATAGGTAAACTTCAGGGATGTTCAGAGAAATCTGAAATCCTGTTCTCCAAAAAAACTCATTTCTTTAGCTGATGTATTAATCACTGCTTTTCATAGTCTTGTGGAGGATAGAGATTCTTTGACCTTAGAATTAGGAGAATCTGAACAAACTAGAGACGACTTAGTGGCTGTAGTTACTGACCATAAGAAAACCATTGAAACCCTCAGAAAAGAAAAGAGTGATCTGTTGGCAGAAATTGCAGACCAAAGGGAAACAATAGTAAAACCATGGACTAAGTCAAAACGTGAAAGTTTTGGAAAGGGAAAGGAGATAGCAATTGAGGAACACATTAGGCTTGAAAATGAGGTGCTATGAGATTTAGGATGCGTGTTGAAATTGAGAAAAATGAGCTTCTCCAAACTAATCTGCAAAGAGTATAGAATGATCTTGAAAAGTCCCTAAAGTGGACCTGGTCCTTAGAAGCTACCACTGCCTTGCATACTAATGATTGTGAAAACAGGCAGGCAGCAGAGTTCCAAAGGGAGAAAACTTCTCACAACCCTCACAGTAAGTACGTCATTGTTTCCAATAACTGGACTTGTACCCGACGTGGGAACACTGGGCGCTTCAAGGAAGATGTCCAGGCCAAGAATCAATCAGTTCAAAAAAACAAAGTGTTTGCTGAAATGGTGACTACAAAAGAGGGACCAGATTTCACTCACAAAAAACGCACATTACCTGCATGGACTAAGAGAACTCTTATTCATCCTCTTGCTTGCTACAAGGGACCCAAACCTATTTGGGTTCCTAAAACTAACTCCTAATCTCTTGTGCATGGAACAATGAAAGGAAGCGGTCAACAATGGTTCATGGATAGTGGGTGTTCAAAACACATGACTGGGAACATCACAGACTTTCTTTCACTAAAAGCCTTGCAACCTTTGGCAATGGCAAAAAGGGGTACATTCTTGGAGTTGGAAAAGTCGATAAGTCACTCACTCATTCTATTGAAAATGTGTACTATGTAAATGGCCTTAAATACAGTCTCTTGGGTGTTTCTCAAATTTGTGATAAAAGAAACAAGGTGGAATTCTTATCCAAAATATGTACAATCACTAATCTTATGACCGGCGAAATAGTACTTATGGCCAAGAGATGCAAGAACATCTATGTCGCTGATTTCGAGTCCTTACAGAATGGTGATCTGAGTTGTCTGAAAGCTGTTGATGATAAAGCTGAACTATGGCATAGAAGATTGGGCCATGCAAGTTTTTCTCTTCCGAACAAACTAATTCAGAAGGACCTGGTCCATGGTCTGCCTATGTCACAATTCAAGATGCAAAAAAATCTGTAATGCATGTGCTAAAGGAAAACATGTGAAGTCCTCTTTTAAGCCTAAAAGGGATGTGAGCTCCTCAAAGCCGCTAGAGCTTCTGCATATGGATCTATGTGGACCTATGAGAGTGCAAAGCAGAGGAGGAAAAAGATACATTTTCGTGATAGTAGATGACTATTCTAGATTCACATAGACTCTGTTTCTCAAAACCAAAGATAAAACTGTTGAGGTATTTTTGGCATTTGTGAAGAAAATCCAGGTGAAGATGAAATCTAGAGTCACATACATTAGATTAGATCATGGGACAGAATTTGACAATGTCAAATTTGATGAATTTTGCACTGAAAATGGCATCACACACAACTTCTCAGCTCCCAGAACTTCCCAGCAAAATAGAGTAGTAGAAAGGAAGAACAGAACTTTGGAGGAAATGGAAAGAACAATGTTGATCGATAGTGGAATTGCAAAGAACTTCTGGGCTAAAACTGTCAATACTGCCGGCTACTTGGTAAAAAGATGCATGATCAGATCACTTTTGAACAAAACCCCGTATGAACTGTTGAATGGAAGGAAACCCAAGCTGACTCACCTAAGAACATTTGGGTGCAAATGCTATGTTCTCAACAATGGAAAGGATCATCTTGGTAAATTTGATACCAATAGTGATGAAGGAATATTTCTGGGCTACTCCTCTCAAAGCAAGGCTTACAAGATATATAATAAGCGGACTCAATGTGTTGAGAAAAGTATTCATGTTATTTTTGATGAATCCTATCTATCATTTGAGAAGAGTGCTGAGGAAGATCAAGATGGAGAACCCTCACTAGTTCCTGGTGAAGTCATTAACATGACAAATGGAAAGGCATATATGATGAGTCAAGTAAAGGATCCAAATAAAGACAAAGCTGCTTCATCTTCAATAGAACCAAGCACTTCAATTACAACCACTGAAGTTGAAGAAAGAGTGGTAGATGCAGTTCAGGGGACTCCACTAGAACCTAAGAGAAGTATAGAGGAAAATCAGCCAAACATATCTTCCTCCTCTCAAAATGAACCTCAGGCGTCTAACTAGAGACACCAAAGCTCACACCCAATAGACAACATTATCACCCCTCTAGATTCCGGAGTACAAACCAGGTCAAGAGCCAGAAATTCACTTGCCTTCTCAACCTTTCTCTCCCAGATAGAACCCAAAAATATCAAGGAAGCCTTGAAATATGCAGATTGGATTACGGCCATACAAGATGAGCTACATCAGTTTGAGAGAAACAATGTGTGGTACTTGGTACCTATACCCCCAGATCAAACCATTATAGGAACCAGGTGGGTATTCAGAAACAAGCTCGATGAACATGGAATTACCACAAGGAATAAGGCCAGGCTAGTGGTGCAAGGCTACAATCAGGAGGAAGGGATTGACTATGATGAAACGTTTGCTCCAGTAGCTCGTATGGAAGCTATTCGAATTCTAATCGCTTTTGCATCTCATATGGAATTCACCTTGTTCCAAATGGATGTCAAGAGTGCATTCTTGAATGGACTCCTTAAGGAAGAAGTCTATGTGAAGCAACCCCCAGGGTTTGAATTTCATGAGCACCCTGAATATGTGTTTAAACTGGACAAAGCTCTGTACGGGTTAAAGCAGGCTCCTCAAGCTTGGATGAAAGATTGTCAAAGTTTCTCCTGGAAAATGGTTTTAAAAGAGGGAAAATTGACAACACTCTTTTCTTAAAGAAATGAGGAAGGAACTTGCTCATTGTTCAGGTTTATGTTGATGATATCATTTTTGGAGCAACAACTGATTCTCCGTGTGAAGAATTTGCAAAATTCATGGGAAGTGAATTTGAAATGAGCATGATAGGGGAACTGAACTTCTTCTTGGGTCTTCAAGTAAAACAGTCTCCAAAGGGTATATCCATTTGTCAGCAAAAATACATCAGGGAACTCTTGAAGAGGTTTGACATGGAAACATCAAAAGTGATAGACACTCCCATTGCTACTGCCACTTGACTGGACATGGATGAAACTGGATCTCCTGTGAATCAAACCATGTATAGAGGCATCATTGGGTCTCTCCTCTATCTCACTATCAACAAACTTGATATTGTTTTTAGTGTGGGGCTATGTGCAAGATTTCAATCAAATCCCAAGGAATCTCACTTGAAGGATGCCAAAAGAATACTAAGATATCTCAAAGGAACACATGACCTGGTGCTGTATTATCCATCAGGTGACAGTTTTAATCTGATTGGGTATGCTGATGCAGATTATGCAGGTTATCTTGTGGACAGGAAAAACACTTTTGGAATGGCTCACTTCTTAGGTTCATGTCTTATCTCTTGGGGAACAAGGAAGCAAAATTCAGTGGCTCTTTCAATAGCCGAGGCTGAATATGTAGCTGCAGCATCCTGCTGTGCTTAGCTCTTATGGATCAAGCAGCAACTAGAGGACTTTGGGGTACTTACTGAGAGTGTGCCCCTTCTATGTGACAACACCAGTGCACTCAATATGGCCAAGAATCCAGTTCAACACAAAAGGACAAAACATATCGACGTGAGGCATCATTTTCTGAGAGACAATGTAGAGAAAGGGCTGATATGTATGAAGTTCTACAACACAGAAGATCAAATAGCAGACATTTTCACCAAGGCACTAAGTAGGGAACAGTTTGAAAGAAACAGAATGAAGCTGGGGCTTTTAAAGCCCAATTGAGAACCTGATTCCTCTTTAGCTGGCTTTTACCTTCTAGAAATAACTGGCTCAAAGTGATTTCTGGCCATGTCTAACTCACTTCAATACCGTTGCAGGTAAACACACATGATGAGTATAGAAGCGGTAGATGCAGTGCATGAATGATAAAAGATGATTGATTCTTTAAAAAAAAGGGTCTAGAACCTGGTTCTTGTACCAAAGGTTAGTAGTTCTGTGCATCCTTTAATGCACGTCTAAAAAAAGGTACAAAACACAACTGTCGTGTTATCAACTTTTCATATCCTGCTGTCACGTCTCTTCATTTCAAATCGTTCCATCTCCCTCTGAAACATTGTAATTCTCTATGCCTAACCGCCGTTTCAGAACCAGTGCCTATTCCTCTCTCTTTATAATTATCCTCTCCTTTTAAAACCCTTTTTTCTGCCCTTATTAACCTTAAGTCTTACACTAGAATCACCCAAAATGGATCATCACACCACTTCCTTCAATAGATGAGATGACTTCCAATCTCCCTGCCTCAGTTGTAACTACCACTGATCAATCTATGGAACCTTCCGCTTTCACTGAGACTTCCTCACCCTCTATTACTCCTGCTGCTACAATCACACCTCCCATAGTTTCCCAATCTCTTCCCAATTCAGAAACCCTTGAAACTACTGCTCCGTTCTCCCTATCGTCTGATGTTCCCACCAGTCAACCACTAAGTGGAGAACAAGGTCAAAATCTTGAGGTCACAAAGAGTTCTGCCATCGTTGCTACCGATTCCATGGTGGTGGAAGCACCGGTTGAGGAAGAGAAAAATGTTGTAACTGTGTTTGTGGTATCCACTGATGGTGTACTACATGAGATTACATCTCTTAAAAAACAGACACAAAGTGTGGAGGAAGAAGGGGCCATTGTAGCTGTTGACATGGATGCAGTAGCAGATACTACTGGGGCATCCCATGAGGAAGCTAATCCCTCTTCGGAGGACCTAGGTTAGGGCTCTCATTCCCAGGACAGTATTGTTCCTGCATTCGATGTTGTGCCCCTGGAAATTCAAGCACCTGAAATGAGATCCAGTGATGAAGAAGACCTAAATAATGTGGCTCTTGATGCATTCATAAGTAAGCGGAGGGTTATGTCCACCCCTGAGTCTGAAATCAACGACCTACTACCAGGCTTCAAGTTAAAGTGGCCTACAATTCTGCTCTTCAAAAAAGCAAGAAGAGTAGTCAGAAGAAAAGAAGAAAGTTGGTAAAGATGGTGTACTTGTAAGTGATGATGCGATCCCTGTAGTCAAGGTGGAAGAGGAAACCCTAGATGAACCTGGTTCACTTGTTAGACGATCTTCGTAAAAAACAAATCCTACGTCAATAGAGAAAGGGTCAACATCTAAGTCTAAGATGAAAGAGGTGGTGAGTGAGTTTTCCATGTCTGATGAGGATGTCCTAGTCAAATCCAAGGGAAAAGGCAAAGTCGGTGGAGAAAAGTCCGGGAAACTCAAGTCTGAACCTTTTGAAGAACCTGTTTCTGTGAAGAAAATGAGAAGTGAAGTTAGCCTTGGCTCTGAGCGCCTGAGGCATCAAAATATTCTACTGGGTCGTACGTTTGACCCAACAATATCTGAGATGGCTGGAATGCGCCAAGTTCTAGAAATGGTCGAGTTTCAACGTTGGGTGTATCTATTTCAAATTGATGCACCTAAGGTATATGAGGAGTAGGTACAAAGTTTCTTTGCTAGCCTCTTTCCAGTTGATACTGACTATATTTGTGCCTTGGTCAATGGGGTGGACATCATCTTTGATGTAAAGTTGCTTGGAGAGATTTTAAAATTCCTACAGCTGGTGTGTCCAGTGTAAGAGATATGTGTCAATATAACTTCAGAAATATAGTGGTAAAAGACAATGCTAACCAGAAAGGGGACCAGATCCATAAGAAAGCCCTACTCCCTGTTTACCAGTTGCTTTTTGAATTGGTTAACAAAGTTCTATTGCCTCGAGCTGAAAGGAGGTCAGTGACTTCTAAGTCTGACCTATTCTTGATAGAGCAACTGGACAATTTTACTCCTGTAAGTCTGCCTGCTAATATGATTGAACACATGCAAAAGGTTGCCACTTTCAAATATGGTAATCATGGCCTTCCCTATGGGTTGCTGCTGACTCCAGTGTTCATATTCTTTAAATTCCCACTGGGGACGGGCAAAGTGGGGACTAGGAAGCAGAACTTCTCATAGACGACTTTGGAAGAGTGCGAGTGTGTGGAAAAGTATGGGGGTAGGAAGTACATCAGCCGTTTCACAGCTTATAAATGCTCAGAATAGTGCAGCTGAGGAAATTCGTCGGTTGAAGGATGAAGTGGCTCGTTTGACTCAGGAGAATGCTGATCTGAGGGCGCAAGTAAAGAACCTGAAAGCAGAACTGCTCAATGAGCAAAAGTCGGCAAACTCCCGAATAGACCTCGTTCTCCAAACACTTGTTGTAGCTACCAAGCCTTTTACTCATAGTGCCCCCTAAGTACCCCTTAAGTGACCAGTTTCTGGATATGTTTGTTATGTTTTTTTTGATGTTTTGATAGCTGTTTTTTGTTTCCTTTTTTTGTGTGGTTGGGATGAAACACTATTGCTCCCGTTAACAAGTCCAATGTTGCCTCTCGCTTTTTCCAAGCAGAGGCATATTTAAAGCTTTATTAATATCAATCCTCATTTTATTATGTTAATACTCTCTTTCTGTGTTCTATTCTATATCATGATTGTGTGCACATATGTGGCATGAGTTAGTTTAGCTGGACTTCTTTGTGCTGTTATTCTGTTTTTTTAATGATGCCAAAAAGGGGAAAATCAACTCAGGGGAAACACATGGGAATAAACTCAGGGGAACACATAGGGGAACTCATTATTACGATAAGGCATAGTTTCAGGGGGAACCCTATGACCCTGTATTTCCTTTGTTACTTAAACTAGTTCTTTATTGCTCTAAAACCACTCGATAATTGTTAAGTTTGTCATCATCAAAAAGAGGAAAATTTATAGGTTTTAAATATTCTTGCCTTATGTTTTGATGATCTAACAAACTATTACATCTCGCTTTTTCGTACGTTAAAAGTTTCGTCTTTAGTTAATTGACGTAGACTCGAGGATGAGATCATTTTGACGTTAACGTACTTACATTATTTATAACAAGCGATAAATAAGTGTTATGAAGGATAAAGGGGTACACGGATTAAAGAAAACGAGTTTCGTTGAAAGTGGCCAATTTGGAATAAAATACGGGTCGAGGGGTAATACCCGATAATTATAAACTAGTACCATGCAAGGTACCATATGACCACGGTAGAATAATATATAAAATATATATGAAGTATATTAAAAAAATAAATAGAAGTTTATGTAATTTATGGTAACTTTTAAATTATGCGGGTAATTGATTAATTACCAAGTAACAGGACATTACCCAGTTAACTAATAAGTGGATAAAGATTACTAATCTTCACCCACCCTCCACGTGGCACAAGGCCACCAAATTAAAAGATGACTCATAATAAATTATACATAGGTGTCTACACCTAAGGAGTAAATAAAGTAACTCTATCAAAATAAGACTTCTTAGTCTTATCTCTTTGTTATCTGACATTGGTGGAATTCATTTTACCCAATGAAATTTCTAAAACTAAGTTAACAACAAAAGTCATGCATATCCAGAAAGTAAAGTTAAAGCTCACCAAAATAGTAGCAGACTGAAGGCAAGTATTGAGAACCAAGGACATTAGAAAATAGAATCATTTTGTCCAAATATTCAATCCATAGCAAGGTTTCGATCAAATTCAGAAGCTGAAGCTTCATCCTCTCGTTCCAACGTATTTCACGGAAGCAGAAGCTTCACTTCGATCAAATAATTCAAGGAACAGGTATGTTAAGGCCCTCCCTTCTTTCTTTTGGCATGGTCCAAATTATACTGAAGAAACGAGCAAATACACAATTTCCATAAATTACTCTATTCCTAGAAATAGTAAGGGTGTCTATATTCTTGATTCTCCATGAAAAATATTATATCTTCTGTTCATGGGTCTCAGAATAATACGTAATTGGAAAAGTTTATCCAGAAGGAATATTGAGATTATTACGTATTTTTCATGCATTTCACTCATTTATACATGTGCATTGACCCATGACCAGATGACGTTATATACGCGTATATATGTATATTATATTTATATGGTGTCACACCTCCTTTTTACTACCCAAAAGGGGGTATAAGGAGTTTTTCCAATTTTAGTAACAATCGAAACGAGATTATTTTATTTAAAATTCAGAGTTGCCACTTGGAATAATTTATGGTGTCCCAAGTCACCGGTTTTAAATCCCAAATCGAGGAAAGATTGACTCTATTTTACAGTCCGCGAACACAGAAATCCGGGTAAAGAATTCTGTTAACCCGGGAGAAGGTGTTAGGCATTCCCGGGTTCCGTGGTTCTAGCACGGTCGCTCAACTATTATTATTGGCCTATTTATCTGATTTTAAAACACTTTTAAACTTATGTGCATTTTAACTTTTAACCGCCTTTTAATAATTTAGGAAAATTCAAGGTCATTTAAAACACATCGTAAGCCAAGTTACATGAAATGCACCCGCGGTTCACGACACATTCTATTTAACCTTGTTGGAAATTAGAAATGGGTCACATGAAATGCACACCCGGCTTGAGATTTACATGTCGTGATCATGCCACGGGAACCGTACTCATGACCACGATAATTTATTATCGATCGCGCCTCAGGCAAGTTACAATGTTTAAAAATATTAACGGACTAAGCATGCTCCTAGCGTCATGAACAAGTAAATAAAATTAAACTGAGACCAAGATAATCACTTACATTAATCACCTAAAGTAAATTTTAGGCTTCTAAATTCGAAACCACACGGCCTAGATTATCTTTCAATTTCCGTATGCCCAAACCATAAAAATAATTTGAAATATATTATGGGAAGTTAATGGTAATGCTAAATATAGTTTGTTTCTTGAGCTAGCCGTTGAGTGTATCTTGTGATACCATCTAGATAACTCTTACTCTATAATGGAATTTATAAATAAATCAAAGTCTTTTTTTTGTAAACCATATGCAGTTGAAATAATAATGCAGCAAATAGGTCCCACTCATTGACGCTAACACTTACTTTTCTAGTATGAAATTCGGTGCATGCAGCGAAAACATTAAACATCTTTACATAATTATAAAATTAAGTCAACTGAACCCTATGAAGGAAATTAAAAAGAAAATATTTATAGCTTGATGAAATAACAACAAACAACAAAATGAAGCTAACCCAACTTCTGAATCCATGAAAAAATGAAGGCCAAATCGCAGAGGAAGAAAACAACTGACCGGATCAAAACCACGACGCCAACAGTTTATCTGAGAAGCGACAGTACAAACGAGTAGGGACAGCGAATCAAATCAGGACGACGAAAGGACCTCAAACGGAAACGAAGAGCTAACGACCTCAAAGAGATCTCCTGACCAGAAAATGGAATTCAAAAAAAAAAACTTGTTTTGAAGAGCTGAAGCTTTGATGATCGGATTTATAGCTGCTCTTCAGAAAGATGAGTGTTAGCTCTGTCCATTGTTGCTGATAGCAGCGTCGTCACTCGCTGGTGGCCGATTCCGGCGAGGAAGCAGCGCGAGTGAAGGAGCAGAGGGGTCGAAGTTGGCAGTTGCGGCTGCTGAAGAAGATGAAGAACAAGAAAGTCGTTTGGTGATCTCTTCGTTGGGCTAGAATCCTCTAAAGTTTTCAGATTGTTCCACGGCTGAAGGGTCAAGGTGACGAAGGAATATGGGGCTATTTGTGTGTTAGAGAGGAAGATGGGGGGAGGGTGCTTATGGGTGTAACGGCTGCTCGAAAATGGGGGTTGAAGGCGCGTTTTTATGACTGCTTTGGTTGGGTTTGAAGGGGGTTCAGAGGTGTGAAAATAACTGGTTTTCAGCTGGGTTTCAGGCCGAGGGAAGTTGTTTTTGGACGAAGAAGATAGGTAGCAGCTGCTGCCTTTTTTTTTTTTTTGCATGAAGCAACAACGCTTTTTCTTTCTCTTTTGATGCTCTATTTTTTTGTATTTTTTCGTTTCTCAGCCCTTTTGTTCTTTTCTGTTCCAGATTTCTCGTTCTCTCCCCTCCGTAGGTGTGACTGTGTGTCCTTAATGTATAAAAAAATCTTGGGGAAAAAGAAAGACCCAATCTGTGGGACCCTCTCAAAGAAATGCAGTGTACGTAAGTCCTCTTGCATGCAAATTGATAAGGTTTTTAGAGGGAATCTTTGTGAAAGTGAGGTGGCGATATCTTATTGGAGAAGAGGTAATCAAAATTTAATTAACAATGAAAGAATAGAGTAAAGGGCACGTGATAGGGAGGAAATGTTGAACTTTTCTTCTTATCTTTTTTTGAAAAATAAAATGCCAAGATTTTTTTTGTATTTTTTCCAAAAATAAAGCTAACTAGACAAAATATTAACTAGCTACAACAACAACAACCCAGTGTAATCCCACAAGTGGGGTCTGGGGAGGGTAATATGTACGCAGACCTTACCTCTACCCCGAGGGGCAGAGAGGCTGTTTCCAGGAGACCCTCGGCTCAAAGAGGCAACAAGAGACACTATATTAGTACTATCAATAGACTCATAATAAAACAACATAAAGTACCATAAAATCCATAACATAACATAAATACCATAAAAAACAAAGTAACAACAATATAAGAGATATAGGAAATACGAGAAAGATGTAAGGTATTAATACACAGGAGATAAAGCCCATCATCAGTAGTTGATCAATAGCATCCTAAGACTACTTCCTAACTGGCTAGTCTCACTCTAGTGCGCTGTAACAAAGACATCACAATTTCCCTAACCTACCACCTTAATGCTCGATCTCCACAATTCCCTGTTTAGGGCCATGTCCTCAGTAACCCTAAGTCGCGCCATATCCTGCCTGATCACCTCTCCCCAATACTTCTTAGGTCTCCCCCTACCTCTCCTCGTACCCACCACCGCCAGTCGTTCACACCTTCTCACCGGTGCATCAGTGTTCCTCCTCTGAATGTGCCCGAACCATCTGAGTCTTGCTTCCCGCATCTTGTCCTCCATGGGGGCCACACCCACCTTCTCTCGAATATCTTCATTTCTAATCTTATCCTTCCTTGTATGCCCGCACATCCACCTCAACATCCTCATCTCTGCAACTTTCATCCTCTGGATGTGTGAGATCTTCACCGGCCAACACTCGGTCCCATACAACATAGCAGGCCTAACCACTGCCCTATAAAATTTACCTTTCAGTAACAGTGGCACTTTCTTGTCACACAGGACTCCCGTCGCTAACCTCCATTTCATCCACCCCACCCCTATACGGTGTGTGACATCCTCGTCGATCTCCCCGGACCCCTGAATAAACGACCCCAGGTACTTGAAACTACCCCTCTTAGGGATGACTTGAGAATCAAGCCTCACTTCCACTCCCGCTTCCGTCGGCTCTGCCCCAAATTTGCACTCAAGGTATTCCGTCTTCGTCCTGCTCAACCTGAAACCTTTGGACTCAAGGGTATGTCTCCAAACCTCTAACCTCTCGCTGATGCCGCGTCGTGTCTCGTCGATTAGGACTATGTCATCAGCAAATAGCATGCACCATGGCACCTCCCCCTGAATATGATGCGTTATAGCATCCATCACCAGGGCAAATAGGAAAGGGCTGAACGCAGACCCTTGGTGCAACCCCGTAATAACCGGAAAATAATCTGAATCGCCTCCTGCTGTCCTAACCCGAGTCTTAGCTCCATCATACATGTCCTTAATCGCCCTAATGTAGGCAACCGGGACCCCTTTAGCCTCTAAGCATCTCCATAAGACCTCCCTAGGAACCCTGTCGTACGCTTTCTCTAGATCGATAAACACCATGTGGAGATCCTTCTTCTTATCCCTGTATTGTTCCACTGTCCTCCTAATAAGGTGGATAGCTTCTGTGGTAGATCGCCCCGGCATGAACCCGAACTGGTTGTCTGAAATAGACACCGTCCTTCGCACTCTCATTTCTACCACTCTCTCCCAGACTTTCATGGTATGACTTAGTAATTTAATACCCCTATAGTTGTTACAGATCTGGATATCGCCTTTGTTCTTATACAACGGGACCATTGTACTCCACCTCCACTCTTCGGGCATCCTATTAGTCTTGGATATAACATTAAGCAACTTAGTAAGCCATTCCAAGCCTGCTCTACCCACACACCTCCAAAGCTCAACCGGAATTTCATCTGGTCCGGTAGCTCTGCCCCTTCTCATCTTACGCATTGCCTCCATGACCTCATCGACCTCAATGTCCCGACAATCACTTAGTTCATGGGGGCTGTCAGCGTTCCTCAATTCACCTAGTACAATATCCTGATCCCCTTCCTCATTTAGAAGTTTATGAAAGTAGGTCTGCCATCTCCTCTTTATCTGGTCATCCCCCAACAAAACTTTGACGTCCTCATCTTTTATGCACCTCACTTGGTCCAAATCCCGAGCCGTCCTCTCTCTCACCTTAGCGAGTCGGAGTAACTTCTTCTCCCCGCCTTTGTTCCCTAGTTCCTCATACAAACGAGCAAAAGCTGCCGTCTTTGCCTCCGTCACTGCCATCTTTGCCTCCTTCCTAGCTACCTTATATCTCGCAATGTTCGCTCTCTTCTCCTCCTCTCCAGTGCTCCCCACTAACCGCAGGTAAGCCACCTTCTTCGCTTCCACTTTACCTTGTACAACTGCATTCCACCACCAGTCTCCTTTGTGGCCACAAGTGCGGCCTGAAGATACCCCTAACACCTCTCTTACTGCCTTCCTTATATAGTCCGCCGTCGTCGACCACATAGTGTTTGCGTCCCCACTACTTCTCCAAGCTCCCATTGCCGACAACCTTCCTTCCAACTCCTGGGCTTTAACCTTAGTCAAGGCGCCCCACCTAATCCTCGGGCGGCCTCGTACTGACCTCTGTTTCCTTCTTATCATAATACTAACGTCCATCACCAAGAGCCTATGTTGCGTTGCAAGGGTCTCACCTAGGATAACTTTGCAATCCTCGCACGACCTTCTGTCGCATCTCCTAAGGAGGAGATAGTCAATTTGAGTTTTCGCCACCGAACTTTGGTAAGTAACCAAATGCTCCTCTCGCTTCGGAAAACTCGAGTTTGCAATCACTAGATCGAATGCCTTGGCAAAATCCAGCAGTGAGATGCCCCCTCCGTTCCGTTCCCCAAACCAAAGCCGCCATGCACCTCAGTATAACCACCTGCAGACGACCCAATATGACCATTGAAATCCCCTCCTATGAATAACCTCTCGGAAGGCGGAATACTACAAATAATGTCATCTAACCCTTCCCAAAAACGCCTTTTAATCTCCTCATCACAACCTACTTGCGGTGCGTACGTGCTAACGACGTTTAAATTACACTCACCCACCACCAATTTAATAGTCATTAGTCTATCATTCACACGCCTGACCTCTACCACCGACTCCCTAAGATGGCTATCTACTAGGATACCCACTCCATTCTTACCCCTCACGACTCCGGAGTACCACAACTTATACCCATCCGCATTTCTCGCCCTCGATCCGACCCACCTAGTCTCCTGGACACACGCTATATTAATCTTCCTCTTCTGAAGGATCTTCGCCAACTCTATAGACTTACTCGTTAGCGAACCTATGTTCCATGACCCGATTCTCAACCTATAGGCTCCCTTGCCCACTCTACCTCCCCTGCCTCCCGACCCACCCCCTGACCCCGAGCCCACTCTTTGCCCCCCCCTCTGCCCCACCTGAGGACATGCCTTTAATCTATCATCCCAGACTGCCGCCACTACACCTACGACAGATCTACAAAAGACTCGCTAGTGCACCACGGACAACGAATCAAACTAGAAGGAAAGAAGTGACTACCTGTACACCTATTGAATGATTTAACTATTGTGAACTAAAGTAACATCAATTTAGCTAACACCAAAAGGAAAACAGTAGAACGGGAGGTACCAATTCCCGAGAACTAAACCTGTGTTGATTTGCAGCCCTCGATATACTTGCAAGCTCACGCAATGCTTCCCACCGCCCTTTGCTGATGCTCGTCCAGGTTGCTCTCCTTTGCTAGTGCTCGTGCGCCCAACTTGTCTCCAACCACTTTGAGAATTTCCCTGAAAACACAGAAAATACCACGACCCAAAGACCAACAAGGGCTATCACCGCTACCACTGGTGTAGCACCGAAAGTAACTAGCAACCGAAATTAACTGAAGAAAAACAACAAGCAAGCTTCTGAAATAGGCGAGGAGATCCGACTATTTCTGAAGTTCTCATATAAAAAAATCAGATAGGAGTGGAATTGACCAAATGCTCAGTTTTGAAACTTATGCAATATTAAAAGAAGATGGTTTATGCAAACTTATGGTTTGAACTTAATTAACAAACAAAAATTCCAAAAAAGAACCCAAAATCAGTAATGAACGAGTACCCAAGTAATAAAACCTTCAAAATGAGCAAGAAAACTCGATCCTACTAAACATCCCAGAAAGCTACACGATCTCGATGTGGAAAAACAACTTACAAACCCCTAATTTTTGGAATTAAAAAGCAATTGCAGCAACAGATTCTACTCAAATTATGAATATATAAAGCACAAAAAGCAGAATAAAAATGGAAATGGGTGTTATCCGGGGGGGTTAATACCTGCTAGCGGTTCGTGGGTAGAGAAGAAACGAACGAATGTAAGTGAATTAGAGACACTTACATACACGAATTAGAGAACCACTGCTTGATAACAACAAATTATTCCTCCTTATTTAACTATAATATCAAAACAAAATATTAACTAGCTAGAAAAAGGGAAAATATTTTTGTAGATTTTTTAGATAAACTAAAGTAAAGAGAGCGATACTAAATCTAAACTAAATATTTACGCTAAAATATAAAAAATCTTGGGGAGGGTAAAAAATCACATGTCTAGAGCTGCATCTCTTTGACTGAAAATACGAAGTATTTCCAGACAAAGAACGACTAGACATGTTTTTTGACCCGATCCTTATTTAAAGAGACTAAAAGCTAAAAGAAAGAGGAATGTGATCGAGCCCTGGTATCTGAGCTGCCTATATATCCTTGGCTATAAAGGAATCAGGCCACATGTAGTTTAGAAGTGAGTGAGATGATGGGGTATACTGAGGTGGAGAGCCGGTCGAGGTGCCGTTCTGTCGAGGTTCCGGTCCGCGGTCCTGTTATTACATCAAAATCAAAAAATGAAAAAGACTAACTAAGCCTGTCAACTATGAGTTACAAGATTCCTATCTATAAGTCTTCTGAACCTTGATCTTGAGTCTTTAATGGTTCTTCATGCTGACTTTAGATTTGAACCTTGGCGCTTGTTAGGTGTAGGTGCTAGTTCATTCTTCTTCAGCTTTTCGGATCAAAACCGGACACACCATGCTTGTGACTTCAGTCATGTCTTGAGCAGCCCACATCTTTCATCAACTTCTGCATTTGGATTCACTTCTTGCCTTTATCTTTTTTTTTTATTCTGGATTGTGACTAACTTCCGTTGATCATCTCGGACTGTTGACTTGCATTCTTGCTGCGAGTTTCTTTTGTTGCTGACTTGAATTGCATTCTGAAGTGAATTCCCTTATTCTCCAGGTAGGCGCCTGATTGCCAATACTCGAACTGTCTTCCTTCAAAACTTGGACTGCCTTCTCCTTGTTCTCCAGGTGGGCGCCTGATTGCCAATACTTGCACTGTTTTTCCTCGAAATCTGAACTGTCTTCCCTTTGTTCTCCAGGTGGGCGCCTGATTGCTGAACTTGAACCGTCTTCCTTTGAACATTGCTTCTTTCCCTTTGTTCTCCAGGTGGACGTCTGATTACCAACATTTGAATTGTCTTCCTTTCCTATGAAACTTGAAGTATTTTCCCTTTGTTTTCTAGGTGGGCGCCTGATTGCTAAACTTGAACCGTCTTCCCTTGAACATTGTTGCTTTCCCTTTGTTCTCCAGGTGGGTGCCTGATTAGGGGTGTGCATTTGAATCGGTTTATCGATAAATCGAATCGATTATTTGTTATCGGTTTATTGATATCGGTTTATCGATTTCGATTTCGAAATTTTCCTTATCGAGTTATCGATTTCGATTTCGATTTTGTCCTCTTCGATTATCGGTTTATCGATAAACCGATAAGATATATTAATTTTTTTTAAATCCTTATTCTATAATATCCTTTCCTTTACCCTAAGTCCTTAATCTTTCAATTCACTTTTCAGCTCTTGGTTGGTGTTTTCCAAATCAAACAAAGCATGTTCAACAAAAAAATTAAATCTTCATTCCACAATCACAAATTATATAATGAAATTGAAGATATACAATAATCAGAACGGGTCAACTAAAAACAAAATGAAACCTATGCAACGGACTCCTCGAACTCAGAAGGTTCGGCATCTTTGCCTTTGTGAATCTTTTGCCTTGACGTGTACATCTTCACAGATCTAATCAATCAACTGATTCAGCTTTAAACCCAAAACCACTATAGAAACTAATCGACTAGGAAATAAAAATTCAAAAAAATGATTTTTTTCCCGGGAATTCTTAGGCTCTATCCTGATGATACAATATAGGAATGACTTCCAATCAAACAGGCATTGACATATACAGCTAGTTTACCAGCTTAATTAACTATTGTTCAGAAATATGCGCATTCTTCATTCGTTCTTTATTTATATTATATGGAATAGTACTCAGAAATATTAAGATAACACACTTGAGCTGATTCAAGTATTTCTAATCAAATAAGTAAAATGCATTTCTCAAGTATCTTATCCTTCGCTTTTTCGCGAATTTACTTACTTGTAAGACAGAGCTAATAAATTACTTTTAAGTAAGGGAAATTTGGCATACATTTGAAGAGAAATCAGTTTTCAGGAGGCAATGGAAGGAAGGAGAAGAGTAACTCTGAGTGTTCGGCAACGGCGAACAGATCTGTGAGTGTATTTAAAGCTCAAAGGAATGAAGTTCAAATTAATGGAAAATAGAATTAGCCGTGATGATGTAAACTTTTTATACCGTTGGAGTGTTGGTGGCATACATTTGATCCCTTACTTTAGTTTCGTTGCATGTGCTTGTTGACACAATTTTTATGTTATAAACGGTGTTCGTCTTATTTTAGCTTCTTTTTGTCATATTAGTTAGGCGTGTTTATAGCAATATACTTTCCGTGGAATCCCGCAAATTTTTTTATTGGTGTAATCGATAACCGAATCGATAAGCCCCAAAAATCGATAAATCGAAATCGAAAAAATCAAAACCTTATTGAAACGATAACGATAAACATATGTACAAATCGATAATCGATAAGTAATGTTCGATAAGGGTCAAATTGAATCGATAAATCGAATGCACACCCCTACGCCTGATTACCAACATTTGAATTGTATTCCTTCCCTCTGAAACTTGAATTGTTTTCCCTTTGTTTTCCAGGTGGGCGCCTGACTGCTAAACTCGACCCGCTTTCCTTTGAAACCGTTTTCCCTTGAAACTTGAACTGTCTTTCCTTGTTCTCCAAGTGGGCGCCTAATTACAACACAACAGACAAAACAAAAGAAATTTTTCTGCCCCAGTTTGCACTAGGAAGATTTGTGAGTTGTTAGTAGAACTATAAATCACCTACGCTACTGATGAAGGATGCAATGATGAGAGTAAAATTAATGACTCTACTAGGATGTGCGTCTCCTAAACATGATTGAACTTGCGGAAAACTATAAACTAAGCTTGACTAAAGTAAAGACTGACCCTATTTTCCGGGCGGGATCCCTGGTTTCAAGAAAACTAGACATTGATAACTTAAAAAAAAAACTAAAAATTGACCCCTCTTTTTTTTCAAATTCAGACTTCCCTTTTTTTTAAAATTATTATCCCAGGAGAAAATTCATCAGACTAGGTTTTCTATCTTAGGGGAAAGATTCATCAAACTAAGATTTTGATCCTAGGAGAAAATTCATCAGACTAGGCCTCTTTTCTACTTCTTTTTTGGTATCTTAGGAGAAAGATTCATCAGACTAAGATTTTGATCCTAGGAGAAAGTTCATCAGACTAGGTCTTCTATCTTAGGAGAAAAATTCATCAGACTAAGATTGCGATCCTAGGAGAAAATTCATCAGACTAGGTTCCCTTTTTTGTTATCTTAGGAGAAAGATTCATCAGACTAAGATTTATATCCTAGGAGAAAGTTCATCAGACTAGGTCTTCTATCTTAGGAGAAAAATTCATCAGACTAAGATTTTGATCCTAGAAGAAAGTTCATCAGACTAGGTCTTTTTTTTTGGTATCTTAGGAGAAAGATTCATCAAACTAAGATTTCTATCATAGGAGAAAGTTCATCAGACTAGGTCTTCTATCTTAGTAGAAAGATTCATCACACTAAGATTTTGATCCTAGGAGAAAGTTCATCAGACTAGGTCCCTTTTGTTATCTTAGGAGAAAGATTCATCAGACTAAGATTTTCTATCCTAGGAGAAAATTCATCAGACTAGGTTTTCTATCTAAGGAGAAAGATTCATTAGACTAAAATTTTATTGGGAGAAAATCCATCAGACTAGGACTTTTATCCTAGGAGGAAAAAATATGAAGATCAATGACAAGATTTTATGCACAATAGCAAGGCAAATAAAGCCAAAGATTTGAGAAACTTCCCTTTGTCGGCTCTTCTCTTCTTTTCTTTTCCTTCTCTTTTTTTTTGTTTTTTTCTTCTTCTTTTTTTTCTTTTTTTTTGAACCACTTTCCTTGCACTGATTTGTTCCTGTTTCACACAAAGAAAAAATTTGTCAGTTTTGAAAATGGTGGTCGATTTGTGCCTTGAGTCTTGAGCAACTTGGCTTCTGCTCAATCAGCTTGAGTTGGTCTCAAAAGACTTTCGTTCTGTACCAACTCTGATTGTTTTACACCCAGTACCATTTGTATTTGTAGCTCAAACAACTTTATCCCAACTGGAGATCTTTGCTTAGGTGACCTTTTCAGATATCTTGACTGACTTCCTGCTTTTGAGCAATTTGTCTGTCAGAGAGAATCACAAATTGTCTTTGCTTGCATCAAGTAGGCTGACAAGAGTCTTTTGGGGAAGCTTTTGCATGAATCCTCTAGGTATATTGACATTAACAACTGAGTGTGCTGGCCAAATTTACTTTACACAACTGAAAAGCTGGTAGTAGATTTTGAAATCTTTTCTTGCTTGTTTTGACAAGGACTGATTCAGAGTGAAGGACACAATGATGCAAAAAAATAAGTATTAACAAGAAATGCTCCTGTCGGAAGGACAGAAGTAAGAGTTTTTTTTTCGTTTTTTTTCTCTTTTTTTCTTTTTTTTCAATAACTAGCCTTAATGGTCATGACATGCATTTTGGACTCAACGGCCTGATCTATCAAGCTAATCCAATCTTCCTTTTTGCCATTCTTATGACCTTTGAAGTCGGGCTTATTCGTGCCAATCCTTTGCATCATCTTCACGACTCACTTTCGACTAGTGGTGCCCCGAGGGTTTTTTACTAATAAGTCTCTCTCATTTGTTCATCTCTGCTTACCGTCGCCTTACAGTGCCCGTGAAGGTTTTCACTAGTAAGACTCTCACATTTTTTCATTTTCTCTCTTTTTTTTCTGTTGCTTTCTTGAGCAACTTGACAGTGTTCTATGTCGTGTGACAACCGTTGCTCATTGCATGTTTCTCTGGGCATTCTTGAAGGCATATCGGGAGGTCTTTATTAGGAAGGATTTTGGATATGGCTGGAAAAAAGGACGTCATAAAGGCTCAAAATAGACTCAAAGTAAAGGGGGTTGTGGACTTACAACTCTTGGAATCGACTCTTTCAAAGGTGAAATACAATCTCTGCCCCAGTTTCAACTATTGGGGATTTTTGGGATTTTTCTTTTTTTTTTCCTCTTTTTTTTGAATTCTTATTTGGTTGGACCGAACTGTGAGGCTACCTACGTATCCTTTTTTTTTTTAAAAAAAAAGGAATCAGGTCTAACGTAGTTCAAACATCTGTCCTAACTGTTTTTCCATCTTTCTTTCTGTTTTCTTTTTTCTTTCTTTTTTTTCTTTTTTTTTTCAAAACAAATTGCCCCAACTTCTATTTTCTGGGGGCATAGACCTTTGACTATTCTTTCTTCTTCTATTTTTTTTAATTATTTGAACTTTCTAAGAGTTGCCCCAGTTTGTACTCTTGGGACACAAACTTTTCTTTTTTTTTTTTTTTTTTCATTTTTTTGACTCTTGACTCTAAACTTGATTTCAGAAGAGGGTGGTCAAAGAAAATAACACATGCTCAAAAGGGGTAACAAAGGGTATAAAGTGTTTGGATAGCAGAAAAAGGGCCTCTCAGCCTCGAGAACGCCAAACATATTATCCTTTTGCGATCACAGCATTGACGAACATGTCTATCTTCTTGTGTGTCGTGGTCACAAGACACTTTCCATCCCTTAATGTCAAATTTCCAACAAATTTCAATTGATTCTTTTTTAAAAATGTCTTTTTCTCGGCTATCCAATTCAAGATTATATCAGTTTTCTATGATCTGACCAAAAATTCCGCATGCATGTCATGTCACTAGAACTAGCGGCGAAAGAACTAAGCATGGAATTACACAAAAGGACAAACTGTATTTTATTGAATAAAAGATGAAAGGGTTTGACAACAAGACAAACATCCTAAGATCTGAGTTACAACCCTAAAATAACCCAGATAATAAAAGCAACAACAAAACAGACAGACATGACTCATACAAATAGAATAGAAGGATAGAAGGGTTTGACTCAATAAAACAAATAAAATCTGGATCACAACCCTGAAATAACCCAAATAACAAAAAAAACATTTAAACAAGCTACCAAGATTCCTTCCGAGTGAGGAGAGAATGACTTTTCAATTGCTAAGCTTGACATTTAGCCACAAACTTGCTCATCAGAATCA
This sequence comes from Nicotiana sylvestris, assembly GCF_000393655.2. NCBI lineage: Eukaryota > Viridiplantae > Streptophyta > Magnoliopsida > Solanales > Solanaceae > Nicotiana > Nicotiana sylvestris. The sequence continues at coordinate 167,162,629 of NC_091064.1, read as the reverse complement.
CCATGGCCTTCTCCAATTTCAGTCGGCAAGTTCCCGAGAGGATTCTCGTACTCCATGTCACCAGGCATCATCCCCACAAAGTGTGCATCAATATGTGCAGGTAAATGATTCTGCGTGATATTCTAGGTGTCATTATATTGGATCACAATTAGCTTTTCCTGCATCATCCTTTCTATTTCTCTTTTCAAATCCCGACAACTTTCAACATTGTGCCCCTGGGCATTGGAATGATATTCACACACCTTTTAGAAGGGTCGAAGCTTCTTGCACGTGGGTCCATATGATTTGGAGGAATGGGTGCAATCATGTCATAATGCTTTAACTTCTCGAATAAGCTTGCATAAGACTCTCCTATTGGTGTAAAATTATCTTTTAACCTTTGTTCCCTTCTATACCCCTGGCTTGGATGTAGATTATAGGGCACTTGAAAATTTTGTAGAGGCTGGTGGAGATTTTGCGGTGCTCATGCTCGCCTTCTAGGGTGTTTTGGTGGCTAGACAACATATTGAGGTGGAGCAATAGAGTATTATGAGTTCTGAGGTGGATAGTAGTGCTTAGGAACATCATCGGAAAACAGACAAGGCTGGTCATACCTTCGAGATGCTCTCCTAGGACTTCTTCTCGACCCTGATGTCATCATGATTTCTTCATCCTTCTCATTCGTGTCACTAAAATTATCAGATTCAATTTGGACAGCCTGAGTTGCGGCTTTGAGAACTGCTTGACTTATAATTCTGCTTGTCTTAAGACCATTATCAACCATTTCCCCCATTTTGATCGCTTTCAAGAAGGATTTACCCACTGTGAACATCATGTTTTGAAAATAATCTGGCTCTTGAGCCTGAAGAAAGACAGTGATTAGCTTGTGGTCGTCCATGGGTGGCTTAACTCTAGCTGCTTTCTCTCTCCATTTAATGACATATTCCCTAAAACTTTCAGTTGGTTTCTTCTTTAGGTTTGAAAGGGAATTGTGGTTTGGGGTGATGTCGATGTTGTATTGGAACTGTTTGACAATGGCCTGAGCCATGTCATCCCATACATACCAGCGAGATATGTCTTGATCTATAAACCATTCGGAGGCTACCCCCGTAAGGCTTTCTCCAAAATAAGCCATCAATAATTCTTCCTTTCCTCCCGCACCTCTTAGTTGATTGCAATACCTTTTTAGGTAGGCTATGGGGTCTCCATGTCCATCATACTTTTCAAATTTGGGAGTCTTGAAACCAGGTGGCAAGTGGACATCGGGGAACATACATAGATTCTTGAAGGCAGTACTCTTCTGACTTGCCAACCCTTGTATGTTTTTCAATTGTCGTTCTAAGATATTCACTCTTTAGGTCATTTCTTCCTGTGCCATCTTTCGGGCAGGCTTCTCAATGTTTGCCGGAAGATCAAACAAGTACGAGTGGTACTGCTCTTGCTGGGTAGAAAATTGTGACTCATGAGTTTTCCTCTGCACCACCGTCGGTTATGGGATGGTAAAAACGAGCATAACAGTAGTGGTTGTTTGATTGGTTGTCAATGGAAAACTTTGAGAGCATGAAACAGAAGTTCCAGCAGTAGTCGTACAGTTAGGATAAGGACTAAACCCAGGTGGATAAGATTGATTAGACAATGAGACCGGAATGGCAGTAGTTGAGATGGGTGTGAACTCTGGAAAACCATGAGAAGAAAAGGGAGGTCCTTGACTATTGGCCCATGCTTGACACATTTCAGTAATTTTGTGTTTCAGTACTCTATTTTCCTCAACCAAAGTAGACTCTTGTTGAACCCTTTGACCCTGAATCTCTTGAGCATTTGTAACAGCTTCGATGTCAGTTGTCAATGATATGTTTCCCTTGGATCTTGTGTTGTCAGTTTACCACAAACCAATCACCTTAAACTTTCTTCACAATTCAAAATAAGAGACACGTTAGAATGGACTTAGTCGGTCCTTATTATTATTATCATTCTTCCTCTTTTCTTTTTCACTTATCTTTTTCATTTTTTTTCATTTTTTCTCATTTTTCTTTTCAATGGTTGATCGAACCTAATGTGGGTTGCCTACGTATCATGTGGGAACATGAATCAGATCTTGCGTAGTTCGGGAAGATCAGAAATAAAGTAAATAACCTAACTCTTTTTTTTCAATTTTGCATTTTTTTGTCTTTTAAATTTCCGAAAGAAAGACTTATAAAGAATAAAGAAAATATTTTTGGATTTTGATTTTTTTTTTTGTTGAGAAATTTGAAAAGAAAGACTTATAAAGAAGAAATAAATTATCTTTGAATTTTTGGACTTTTATGTTAAAATTATGAAAGAAAGACTTCTAAAGAAAATATTTTTGAATCTTGAATTTTCTTTTCACTTTTCGAAAGAAAAACTTCTAAAGAAGAATGAAAATATTTTTGGATTTTTAGAAGAAATTAAAAAATATATTTTTGGATTTTTTTTTAAAAAATTAGGGTCTTAAAGAAAGACTTTTCTAAAGAAGGAAGTAAATGAAAATATTTTTGGATTTTTTGAAAATTGGGGTCTTAAAGAAAGACTTTCTAAAGAAGGAAGTAAAGGAAAATATTTTTGGATTTTTTTGAAAATTGTGGGCCAGAACCGATGAGGTTTGCCTACGTATCTCACATCCGGTAAGAATCAGACCCGCGTAGTTCGTCCGTTTTGACGGAACAGGAAAAACACGACTTATTTTGAAATGACTTTTCTTTTTCTATTTTTCAAAATTTCGGCAGAGTTTCAGGATATTTCAAATACCTACATCTCACTCTCTTTTCTTTTTTTTTTTTTTTGATTTTGATCTTTTTCTCTCTTTTTTTCCATTTTCTTTCCCTATTCTAGAAGCTAGTCAATATGTAAGCCGAAAAAGATAGATACGCAAGTAGCATGTAAGATGTCTCAGGATGGTCTTTTAATTTGGGTACACTTGTCCTAGACGGACCCAACCCCTGTGTTGAGTCCCCAAAGTCAAATGCATGTGATGCAAACAAGCGTTCCTACTAGGAATTCGGCATGGTGCTATGTTATTCTAGGTTTAAAAAAAATCTGGGTTATTTGTTCTAGACCTGGCTTACCCGATCGGATAGCTCGAGCCGAGGGGGGCAGCGTACCAGGAATACAGAAGCTTCATCGGCTTTGCAACTTGTCCGAACCTCGTTCTAAAATTGGGATATGACTCTAACAGAAGAGAAGTCACACGAAGTGCACACTTCCCAGATGATTTAGAAGACTCAGAGAGAAGAGGGTTTCATAACAATTTATATATACAGTTCAAACAATATCAAAGATGTAAAAAGCGACATTTAGCACATTAGGCTCAAACACGTAATATCAGGCAATCATGAAAGCCAATCATAACACCTATTCTAAGCTCGAATTCTTGAACCCTGAACTAAAAGTACTGGGTTCTTGTCCCCAACAGAGTCGCCAGAGCTGTCACACCTCCTTTTTACTACCCCAAAAGGGGATATAAAGGAGTTTTTCCAATTTAAGTGACAATCGAAACAGGATTATTTTATTTAAAATTCAGAGTCGCCACTTGGGATAATTTATGGTGTCCCAAGTCACCGGTTTTAAATCCCGAATCGAGGAAAGATTGATTCTGCTTTACAGTCCGCGAACACAGAAATCCGGGTAAGGAATTCTGTTAACCCAGAAGAAGGTGTTAGGCATTCCCGAGTTCCGTAGTTCTAGCACGGTCGCTCAACTATTATTATTGGCCTATTTATCTGATTTTAAAACACTTTTAAATCTATGTGCATTTTTTAACTTTTAACCGCTTTTTAATAATTTAGGAAAATTCAAGGTCATTTAAAACACATCGTAAGCCACACTACATGAAATGCACCCGCGGTTCACGAAACGTTCTATTTAACCTTGTTGGAAATTAGAAACGGGTCACATGAAATGCACACCCGGCTTGAAATTCACATCTCGTGATCATGCCACGGGAACCGTACCCATGGCCACGATAATTTATTATCGATCGCACCTAAAGCAAGTTACAATGTTTAAGAATATTAACGACCTAAGTATGCTCCTAGCGTCATGAACAAGTAAATAAAATTAAACTGAGACCAAGATAATCACTTACATTAATCACTTAAAGTAAATTTTAGGCTTCTAAATTCGAAACCACACGGCCTCGATTATCTTTCAATTTCCATATGCCCAAGCCATAAAAATAATTCGAAATGTATTATGGGAAGTTAATGGTAATGCCCAAGCTATAAAAATATAGTTTATTTCTTGAGCTAGGCGTTGAGTATATCTTGTGATGCCATCTAGATAACTCTTACTCTATAATGGAATTTATAAATGAATTAAAGACTTCTTTTTATAAACCATATGCAGTTGAAATAATAAAGCAGCAAATAGGTCCCACTCATTGACGTTAACACTTACTACTTTTCTAGTATGAAATTCGGTGCATGGAGCGAAAACATTAAACATCTTTACATAATTATAAAGTTAAGTCAACTGAACCCTATGAAGGAAATTAAAAAGAAAACATTTATAGCTTGATGAAATAACAACAAACAACAAAATGAAGCTAACCCAACTTCTGAATCCATGAAAAAATGAAGGCCAAATCGCAGAGAAAGAAAACAACTGACCGGATCAAAACCACGACGCGAACAGTTTGTCTGAGAAGCGACAGTACAAACGAGTAGGGACAGCAAACCAAATCAGGACGACGAAAGGACCTCAAACGGAAACGAAGAGCTAACGACCTCAAAGAGATCTCCTGACCAGAAAATGGAATTCAAAAAAAAAAACTTGTTTTGAAGAGCTGAAGCTTTGATGATCGGATTTATAGCTGCTCTTCAGAAAGATGAGTGTTAGCTCTGTCCATTGTTGCTGATAGCAGCGTCGTCACTCGACGGTGGCCGATTCCGGCGAGGCAGCAGCGCGAGTGAAGGAGCAGAGGGGTCGAAGTTGGCAGTTGCGGCTGCTGAAGAAGATGAAGAACAGGAAAGTCGTTTGGTGATCTCTTAGTTGGGCTAGAATCCTCTAAGGTTTTCACATTGTTCCACGGCTGAAGGGTCAAGGTGATGAAGGAATATGGGGCTGTTTGTGTGTTAGAGAGGAAGATGGGGGAGGGTGCTCATGGGTGTAACGGCTGCTCGAAAATGGGGGTTGAAGGCGCATTTGGTGTGACTGTGTGTCCTTATGTATAAAAAAATCTTGGGGAAAAGAAGCCCAATCCAAAAAGCCATGTGGGCCACTCTCAAAGAAATGTAGTGTACGTGAGTCCTCTTGCATGCAAATTGATAAGGTTTGTTACAGGGAATCTTTGGAAAGGTGAGATGGCGACATCCTATTGGAGAAGGGATAATCAAAATTTAATAACAATGCAAGAATAGAGGAAAGGGCACGTGACGGGGAGGAAACATTCTTTTTTTTTTAGCAATCCACTAGGTATAGCCTAGGACTAGTTTTTATATATATAAAAACAAATAAAAATACAAAGTAAGAAGATCTTACACGATGAAAGTAATAAACTTTGACGCTTACATAATTCCTATTATCAATGTTGAGCAAAGCACACAACATTGATATCACATTATGCAAACTAATAAAGCACATTAAATGAGATTCAAAAGCTAGCCATGGGATATCTTCAAATTTGACTTTAAGAAATTGCGCTCTGCCAAAATTTTGATTATGCTTCCACTGATGTGTGACCTGTGCAGTTGGCTCAATGAGTTCATGTGATCTCCAGCATACTTGTTTGATATCCAGTGCATTGAGCCATTGTTGTGATGTATTAATTTTGACCATTTGCTTCTTGCTACAGTACTTGTGCCCATTATTTGTATTGCTTGCATTGATTTGTGAGTAATGGTGCATGTATATATAAAATTTCCTCGTCCAGTATTGTAATTGTTGATCCATGTCTGCCCAGCATTCCATTGTCCAGTTCTATATCCCTCTATTCCATTGCACCTTCTTTCGCAAGTTGTACATCCTTGATGTTCAATTGTTGGTTTGTTGCTCCAGCTTCCCAACGTGATTGTTGCTAACTTGATCCATCCAATTCTATTGTGTCGATGAGCCCTCGCGATGTCCATTACCTGTACCTTTCAAAAGTGTCATGGCTCCAGATGAATAGTGCTGCGTCATCCAACTGTGCAGCAAATGTCTCATGTGCTCAAATATTTGCTCAGGTGTCCAGATTTTGCATGACGCCACTAAATGGAAAGTCTTCAAATAGGTAATATCATGATACTTCAGCAGCAGCTGCATTTTGCACACCGTGCACAAATAGCCTGCAGTAAGAACTGTTACTGCCCGGTTGCACGCATAGCCACTTTGTTTGTATTTGCGTTGCACTTGCATTTCCACTTGGTTGGCCACTGCCTAAAACCAAAGTGTAGTTCCCTGTGCGTTTAATTCCCTGTTACTGAGGATCTTTGACATGAATTGAACAGCCAATATGTGATATATTTTCCTCCTTGTATCAACTTTTGTCCATGCTTCCATGCTTATGCTCATCTTCGATATTCCTCCTTGGGGATGAACACAGTGTTAATACCACCCATAGGAGTTCAACCAAAGGATGAGACATGAGTACAGTATATTTTCCTGCAAACAAAGAAACCATCGTTAGTAAAAATTGATCCCCAACCTCCCCTCCTATAGGATTTGAAGTTGTTGATCTATCATGCTGTCCAGATTCTTCTTCCCTTTGGTTAAGTGCATCTTTTCCATTCCTAATTCCTTGCTACCTTGACTCTCAAGTAGGGACATTGTAGTTTATCAATATTGACCAGCCTTCTCCCATGTGTGTCAAGATGATGAAATTTTTAACATTCTATATTGCCATTGTCAAGAGCATAGTTTGCCAAATAGTCCGCCAATTTGTTTCCTTCTCTATAAATATGTGAGATCTTCCCATTGCACATCCTTAGAAACCTTTTAATTTCCTCTACTTCTTCCTCAATAACCCAAGGTGGTTTCCAGATCCCCTCCACCACATTTTTGAGCATTAATGAATCTGTTTGCAACCAAACTTGCGATATGTCATGGTTAATACAATAACGTACTGCCTCCAGCATTGCCCTTGCCTCTGCTTGTGTGTTTGTCATCTCCTGAATCTCTTTCGCCCTTGCATATATGAGGTCTCCATGTTCATTTCTCAAGCAAAAGCCAACAGAGCTCTTGCCCGGATTACCCCTTGAGGCACCATCCGTATTGATCTTGATCCATCCAGCTATAGGAAACTCCCACAGAACTTTATTTACCTTCAATCTAGGCTTGTATCCCTCCATCATGTATGGCATATCTGGCCATCTTTTAGGTACACGACTGATCCCTGATTTTCTCACCTTGATTAAGGACTGGATTGTATTGCATATTTGATGCACCACCCTATTGATCTAAACTGCTTCCCCATATTTATAACTATTCGTCCGTTTCCATAATTCCCAAATAATGATACATGGTAGAGCTAAGAATATTGGTTTAAGTCTTGGTATTACCTCCACAGTCCAGCATTTCACAATGGCATGGTGCAAACTTAGTCCCTCTAATGATAATCCTGCAAACGAGAAGCAGTAGGCCCATACTTTTCTTGCGGCAAATGACTTAAAAAATACATGTTCCGTTGTTTCCTCGTCCGGGTTAACACAACACCAGCACCTAGAAGGCATAAAATATCCCATCCTCCGAATAACATCATCTAATGGAAGTCTTACTTTCCATAATTTCCACATATGGAAGGAGATTTTGAAAGGTAATCCCTTCACCCATATGTTTTTATATGAAATAGCATAATCTTTTCTCCTCCTTAGATAATCCCAAGCTGTTTTTACAGAGAAGTTCCCTTTTGATTCCAAATTCCAGCATGGTCTATCTAGAACATCATGAACACACGGTGGAGGGATATTTTCTAGAATGTGCATTGCTAGGTCGTCAGGCAATATTTCATGCAACTTTTGCTCATCCCACCCCTCTTCATGGACAACATCACAAATGTTATGAATTGATTCATTACAATAAAAATCCTGTGGGTTGACAAAGTATAAAGCTCCCAGCGCTGTCCGATTATCAAACCAAAATAGTGATGACCCCATTTTAGGTTTCCATACAATTTGATGTTCCACACTATCTCTACATTCTAACATTTTTTTCCAGACATGTAACCCATGTTTCCATGGAACTATCAATGGATTTAATTTCTTGCAATATTTTTGGCTCATGAACGAACTCCATAATGATGGCTTGGTTCTAAAATTCCACCAAAGCTTACAAAACAAAGCTTTGGACATATCATATAATGACCTAAACCCCACACCTCCTTCATCATTAGGTAAACATAACGTGTCCCATGAGGCCCAATGTCTAGCCTTTCCATCTACTGAACTACTCCAAAAAAATCTCGCAAACAATTTATGCATTTTGTTGATCACATGCGCTGGTGGGTTCACTGCAGATAATAAATGGATGGGCATACTTTGCAAGACATGAGAAATCAATACAGCTCTCCCTCCAATAGACAACAACTTACCTTTCCAAGATTGAAGTTTGTCCAAAATTTTATTAATCAGTCCTTCAGAATAATCCATCTTTCTTCTAGCGTAGAAGATGGGACATCCAAGGTAGATGAAAGGGAAGTCTTGCCTTCCAATCCCTGTGATCTGCTCAACCTTTGTAATCACTGCCTCCTCAGTAGAGTGATGGACATATACAACTGATTTGGATTTGTTAGC